>NC_091438.1:14287991-14618527 GCF_964237555.1 Oryctolagus cuniculus
TTTTTTAAATGATGCTGAAATCAGATCAGACCTATTGTCACGTTTAATCCCAGTGAGAGTCAAGTTGGGAATTGATAATTTCTTTCTTTTTTTTTTTTTTTTTTTTTTTTTTTTTTACAGAAGATCAGTTTAGTATACATTAAGTAAAGCTTTCAACAACTTGACTCTCACTGGGATTAAACATGACAATAGGTCTGATCTGATTTCAGCATCATTTAAAAAATCATCTATTATTTTTCACTTTATGTTTCTGTGTGTGAGCAAACTGTTGAAATTTTACTTAATGTATGCTAAACTGATCTTCTGTATATTAAGAGAGTCGAAAATGAATCTTCATGTGAATGGAAGGGGAGAGGGAGTGGGAAAGGGGAGGGTTGTGGGTGGGAGGGACAGTATGGTGGGGAAGCCATTGTAATCCATAAGTCGTACTTTGGAAATTTATATTCATTAAATAAAAGTTAAAAAAATATATTTACTTTGATCCAAAAACTTTTTAAATTCATGCTGGCCATCAGGACTGAGCATTTCTGCAGCTTTAAGCCCAGTGACAAGGCTGCCTTCCTGGCAGAGAAGCTGGAAAAGTGGCCCCTGATTGCTCTGTTCTAGTAAGCATCCTTTCCTGCTTCTGCCAACCTCAGCCCTGGGCTGTCCCCAAGGCTCCCCCGAGCCCCCTGTCTGCGGAGCCTGCAGTGGCAGTGATGGTTTGGGGGCTCTGGGGGGTCGCTCGCTGCCCATAGCACAGGCTTTCACAGCCGCGGGCTCGGCTGTCAATCCTGCCTCTCTGATGAGAGAGGGGAGGGCGGGCACACAGTGCATGGCCAGCTGAGACCATCACGGTGACATTTGCGATTCAGCGGCCAGCAGCTCCCCCCTGGTTCCAGGGGATGTCTCCCGCCCCCCACAGCCTCCCTCCATGGCCCGGACCCTCGCACCTTGCCCCCCAGCCAGCTGGAGACAGAGAGCCACGGGATGGGGGCTACTTAAGCAAGGCTCCTCCTGGCCTCCCTGGGGACCCCACTGGGAGCCCACCCTACAGTACCAACATTTTTGGTTAATCAATTAAATCCAGTGAGGAATATAATCAGAGCAAGATTCACCACAAAAAAGAAATAAAAGAATTTGTTGTTTGAATTTAATTAAGACAGCTTGAATGTGAAAATTTTGGTATATAAACTAATGAAACATGTTTAAAACTGTATAACTATTATTCTAAAAAAGAATAAATTCATCAAGTCATTGTTGTTTGAAGTATATAACTTCAATTTAAATGTCAGAAAATATGACTAAACATTTAGTTGGTTAATATATAAAACAGGCGTTTACCCAGTTAGATTGTGTTCCATTAGAGACAAAAAGAAATGAAATATTATTTCCTCTTTTTTTTTATCAATTTAGCCTTATAAAGATCACATATATTTCTCCTCTTCAGTTACTTGCATTTGAATGATTAAATTAATAGCAATCCAATGATTGATTTTATTTTTTAAGATCATGTTTATTTACTGAATACAAATTTCATAGGTGCAGCTTTAGGAATATAGTGGTTCTTGTCTCCATACCCTCCCTCTTACCCCATCTCCCATCTCACGTCCTGCTCCCTCTCCCATCCCATTCTTAATTAAGATTCATTTTTAATTAACTTTATATACAGAAGACCAATTCTATATTAAGTAAAGATTTCTCTCTCTCTCTCACACACACAGTATAAAGTACTGTTTGAGAAGTTTTACAGTTAGTTCTCATAGAACTCATTAAGAACAGGGGTCCCACATGGGGAGTAAGTGCACAGTGACGTCTGTTGATTTAATAATTAAAACTCTTATTTTTAATGTCAGTGATCACCTGAGGCTCTTGAGATGAGCTGCCAAGGTTATGGAAGCCTTTGAAGTACACAAACTCCACCAGTACTTAGACAGGGCCATAAGCAAATTGGAAGTTCTCTCCTCCTTTCAGAGGAAATGACATCCTTCTTTAATGACCCCTTCTTTCCACTGAGGTCTCACTCATAGAGTTCCTTCAGGCAGAACAGTTTTTTGCCACAGTGCCTTGGCTTTCCGTGCCTGAAATGCTCTCATGGGCTTTTCAGCCAGACCTGAATTATTATGGGCTGATTCTGAGGTCAGAGTGGTGTTTAGGATATTTGTCAATCTTTGAGTCTGTTGTGTGGACTGTTTCCCATGTTGGAACTTTCTCTCCTTTTTAATTATATCTATTGTTATTACCAGACACTTGGTTTTAATTATTTGATTCCTTTGACACTTAATCCTATCTATGTTATCAATTCCTACTTAATGTGATCATTTGAACACATAAGATGGCATTGGTCCTACCTAGCTTAATGGGGTTTGAAGTCCCATGGCAAGTTTTTAGCTTTACCCTTAGGGGTGAGTCCGATGATTGGTTTTAACCCAGGAATGTTTGCATATGGAAGAGGGCATGGGAAATATATAATAGGAGATTAAATTAGCCCAAGATTATTTGTTATTCTCCTCATGGGTGTGGCAAATGGGAGTCCAGTTCCCCTCTTCTGAGATTTGGGATGGAATTAGGGACTTGTTGGGGCCGGCACTGTGTCTTAGTGGGAATTAGGGACTTGTTAGAATGTTAGAATGTTGTGGAAACTGAGTTAAAAGAAATCCTATAGCATCAACTCAAGGCTCATGCAAAACTCCTCTTTTGTGCAAGAATGAAAACACTCCAACAACTTGTAAATCTTAATGCAGAGGACAGAGAATTGATTCAAACATACTATTGAATACTTTAAGGACTCTTGTTGATTGGCTTTTTTCTCTCTCCCTGGGCATTTCTGTTTGACTCTTATAGTTTGAATTTCTTTGCTAAAATCTCAAATCTGTTCATATACATTAACCATTTTTAACAGATACTTTAACATGTTAAGTATAAATATTACAATAATATCTGATAGTGACTTGGGGGTCATCTCAGATTCATATTCTTCCAAGTACTTTGTTTTTTGGCATTGGGTAAGGTTTATTTCTTCTTGTGTTTCTCACAAAATTGTATATTGTCCTAACTTGGTATCAAATACAGGACATTCTGTGTAATACAGTAATTTTTGAGATAAGTATTATTTAGATGAAATGTGCATGCCACTTGTTCTCTTGGAAGATTAAAGTAGGAGTTGAGGCAATCTAAGCAAAAGATGAAATTTCGTTGGGTTTGTTTATGCTGTGAATATGGTTAACGTCAGTGACCATGATCTTCATCTTTCTCCATTTCTGGGCAGCCAGCCCATTATGCTTAAGATGGGGTCTTGTGGGGGGGGGCTCAGATTTTTTTCACAATGTTAATATTTAAACATTAACTTTTAGTATTCCTTCTCCCTCTCTATCTACAGACCCATCTGTGGTGGTCTCTCTCCTTGCTTTTGCCACCTCCCATCCTTAGATTTTGCTGTTCAGTATATGCATTTGTGCCAGTGAAATACTACTCTTTCAGACTTTCTACCATGAAAAAAAATATATAAAGCACTCAGAGAAAGTGTGTAGAAAAATCTGATGAGGGGGACTCCACTGTGGCCCCAGGCTATTCAACATGCAATACTATTCCATAGTTGACCTTTGGCCATTCAATAAATTAACCTGAATTCTTATATATTTATATGGTAACTTACACCTCTACTGCTAGTGTTTTACCACAAATGACATAATCCATGCATCTTGCTCTTGTGAGATTTGTCCCTCTTTTGATCTCACTATGTAATTCCTTTGGGGCACTTAGTTCTCTAGTGGTTTCAAGAAAGTTATGATGTGTTGATTTATTGGACTTTGTTTCACTGTTGGTGTGACAATATTGTTCTTTAAATCCTTGTGTGTCTTAAGCGGAAATGGAAGTCATGTTTATTTGTTTTTGTGGTTGTATGCATGCAGTAATTATGAAACCTTTTATGACATTTTATAGACTTGAGCAAAAGAGGAAATGTGTGATGTTGCTAGGCTTAGAGTTCTCACTGCAGAACAGAGGGAAGGCAAGCAGAAACCTTCTAGGGATAGAGTCAGGATTGCTCCAAGTTTTCTAGGGAGACATATACTGGCAAACAGAAAACATTTTGGCAGCCTTTTTAATGCCTAAATTAAAATACTCCCTAACCCTCTGAAATTCTGTAATAATTAACAATAAGACTTCCTAAAATAGTAGTTGATATTAATAATCATATTTTGTGAAAAAATAAGGTTCTCTTCACAGTCACATGTTTGTAAATGTTACCGGCAATATAACAGAAATTATATAACTGATCAAACTAAACATTACAACATAAATCTTATTCATTAAAAGAATGGACCATTTTTCTTATATTTTTATATTTAGTATACATTCACTAATGAAATAAATTTTGTTGGCAAAATGATAAAAATGTTCATGGCATATGTATTTGCAACAGTAAAATACTACTACACTTTAAGATTTTCTACTATGAAAAATATTCTTTTATCAAAACACATTCATTGACATGGATTGACAAAGAGAAAATGGAGCATACCTGAATAAAACTTTTACATCTGAATTTATTCTTGTATGCTTTGTGAATCCTTTTTGTTGATAGTACATACATTCTGAGATTTCAATTTAGACTTGAAGTGAAAGTGAAAGAATATGTTCTTACAAGATTTACAGAGAATTCTACTAACTCAAGTAGTCTGGATTGCCGATACAAGTACGTGAACTTTTTCACATTTTTTTCTTTACCTGCCTCTGTCTCCACTAAATATCTTCATTATTTTGCCAGTCATTTAACTTGTATCTACCATATCTGATTCTATTGAGTCTTGATTTCTCACACCTTCTTATTAAAACCTTTGGCAGGCCCAAAGTATGAGCATTTTACTTAGTTTCTGATGTACTATTAAAAAATCAAAGCCCAATCCTCCTTTGATTACAGTAACCTCTGTTCTAGATTCCCAATATTTGACCTCCTTCATCTCTAAACTCTTGAATCTTTAATGCATCTTCTTTCCTGGTTGGTCTGATCATAGTTAAGGCTTCATTTTTTTAAAAGTCCTATCTAAGTAAAAAAGGACTTATCTATCAATAGCCCTTACTGCACATTACTCATTTCTTAAAACCCCTTTTGCTTCTTAGTATTTTCAAAATAATTTCCTACTATCTCACACATCTTTAGGAGAACAGTTTGTTGAAAATTATTGTGCATAATATATTATATCCTTAAAATTTTCCTTTATTTGGCTTTTTTTCTGGGAGAAGATCATAGTTTTAGTGGAATTCAGTAAATGTACTTTTTGAGCATTTATAAGAATGTGTTCAGCTGTTATTGGAAGGCGTATTCTAAAAATGTGAGTTCCAAGTAGTAGTATTCACATCACCAATATTCATCCATCTGTACACCTGTTCTATCAGTAGCTGAGAAAAAATTGTAGAAGTTTCCACGTGTAATTGTAGATTTAAATATTTTCATTTAAATCTATCAATTTTTGTGGCACATGTCTGGAAATTATATTGTGAGATTATCTGCACACTTAGAATTGTTATGACTTTTTAAAAAATTGATCCTTTTTATTAGCCTGTGATGACTACCTTTATACTTTATAACACTTTTTTCCTGGAGTTTACTTTTTCCTACAATCAATATAACTACATCTATTCTTTGAGTCGGTATTTGTATGGTACATTTTATATATGCTTTTGTTTTAAAACTATCTATATTTTTATACTCAAAGAGAAGTTTCTGTTGAAATGTTTTACCTTAATATCTTTTAGCAGTTTGTATGGCATTCAGCACAGTATGTCCCAATTCCACTCAGAGTTTGTTTTCATTTGGATATCTGTCCTGGTCTGAATTTGCGCTTAGTTATTCTGCCCATAATATTCTACAATTTTTTAGTTTATAAGAATTATAAAATAATAACAATTACTAGCTTTCTTTTGTTCTTGATTATATTTGCCACTGGCTTACAAATTATATAAGTCTCTTCAAAGAATCGATTTTTGGCTTTGTTGATTATGTGTGTTATACTTTTTTTCTATATTGTTTTGCTTTATTCTTTGTTATTTCATATATTTAGCTACCACTAGTAGCTGGCATCTGTACACGGGGTATTATTTTTCAGCTTTTTTTGGTGACTTTTATTTAGAGATAATAAACTTGCTGCTTAAGGGAGATCTGGAAGAATTTCCTGGCTCCTGGCTTTGGATCCGCTTAGCTCCAGCCATTGCGGCCAACTGGGGAGTGAACCAGTGGATGGAAGACCTCTTTCTCTCTCTGCCTCTCCTTCTCTCTCTGTGTAACTCTGACTTTCAAATAAATAAACAAATCTGTAAAAAATAAAAAGAAAAGAAATACTGTATAAATTTTAATATAACATTTTTTACTATCATTGATTTCAAAGTATTGTCTTATTTTGAGTTGTTGCTGATTCTCCAAACCACAGATTACTTATGTATAACTGGTAAATTTCCTAATAATGAGGAGTTTTCTGATTATTTTCTTAGTGATTTGCATATAATTTAAAAAGTAAAATGACCATTACCTATATGCTTTTTAAAATTTTTTTAAAAAAACTTTTTATTTATTTGAGAGGTAGAGTTACAAGCAGAGAGAGGGAGAGACAGGTAGAAAGGTCTTCCATCTGTTTGCTCACTCCCCAAATGGCCAAAACAGGAAGAGTTGGGTCAATCTGCAGCCAGGAGCCAGGAGCTTCTTCCGGGTCCCCCACGTGGGTACAGGGGCCCAAGCACTTGAGACATCCTCTGCTGCTTTCCCTGGCCATAACAGAGAGCTGGATCAGAAGAGGAGAAGCTAGGACTAGAACCAGAGCCCACATGGGAAGCTGGCACTACAGGCAGGCGCTTAGCCTACTGCACCACAGTGTCGGCCCCCCTACATGCATTTAAAAGCTGATGAGGTTGGAGTTGAGCATTTGGCACAGTATATAAGACACCAACTGAATTGCCACAACCCCTAGTGGAGTATCTGGATTTGAGTGACACCCCCTCTTCAGATTCCAGCCTCCTGTTAATGCATGGCATACAACAGATAATGGCTCAAGCAGCTGGGTCCCTGCCACACGTGTGGGAATCCTGAGTTCCTTGTTACTGACTTCAGCATAGCCTTGCCCCAGGTTTTGTTAACATTTGAGAGTGAACCAGCAGATGGAGGATAGCTCACCTGCTGTCTGCATCTCTATGCCTCCGTCTCTTTGTTTCACTTTCTGTCTCACTCAAATACAAATAATAAATAAATAAAGCTGAAAAATATTTGAGATTCACACTTCAGATCCTCCTATTCAGATGCCACCTATTGATTTTCTAATCCACTGTCATTTTCAAGGCTGTATCATTTAGTTTAGAATTCTAACCTGATAGTTAATTTCTTTCAGATCGTAAATAATATTTTGCTATCATCTTCAGGCTGCCAACATTTTTTGTTTTAATTGACTTGTCAGAATTACTTTTGTTCCTTTGAAGGTAATATATCTTTTTGTTAGTATCTTGCTGCCTTCTTGTATTTCTCTTTGTCAGATTTTACAGTTTTCCTTTGATAGATATACAAGTGGATTTCTTTGGATTTATCCCACCTAGAGTTTGTACAGTCCCTTGAATTTGAGTTCTATTTTTTGTCTTTCATCAGTTTTAGAAAATTCTTGGCCATTTTATCTCCCAAGAGAGTTTCTGCCTTGTTTTTTCTTTTCTCTTTCGTGACTCCAATTACACTATGTCAGACCTTTCTTCATTCTTCCTATATCTATTATGCTCTTTAAAGTACATTTCAACCTTTGCATCTCAACCCTTACCATCTGGATAGCTTCTACTGATTCAATGATCCTTCTTTTTGGGGATCTTGTCTGATGTTACATCTCTAATGTTTTGATACCAGTTGTTGTAGTCTTCCATTTTATAATTTCTACTAGCTGCTTATAATTTATATACATATATATATATATACATATTTATGTGTATTTGCTACTTGTTTTTTTTTTCTTTTTGGGTGAAAATATCTGTCACATCTCTGAGAACTGCAACCTTTGGATCACCTCTAAGTAGGATTCTACAGTTTGCTTCCTCGCTTGCTTTCCTTTTTATTCTTCTGACTATCTTCTGTTTTGGTAGTTTTTTGAACTTATTATGGCTTCTTTAAATTAAAATAAATTAAAGAGAAATTTATATTACAGATATAGTTACCTTCTACTAGAAAATATGTTACACTACTAGAACAGGTACATACTAATTTATTTCATTTCATGTGGTAGTTGAATTTGATCAAAGCAAGGTTTTCCATTTTGCAAAGACAAATATGTTTCTTATTCTTATTTTTTAGCACTGCAATCCAATGTGAGTGGGTGTGAATGTATGTATATGTATGTATTTATGTGGTATTTGTCAATGCGTAGTGGGCTCTACAACACGTTTTCTTTTTCTACCTGATACTATGAAACTCCTGGAATCTCTTCTCTTCATCCTAATTTACTAGCAATTACTTTCTCTTGATGTTAAATCTGTTAATGCACTGCCACTTATAAGCCAAAAATGCCTTGACTAAGCTGATCTTCTGTATGTTAAGATAATAAAAAATGAATCTTGATGTGAATGGAAGGGGAGAGGGAGTGGGAAAGGGGAGGGTTGTGGGTGGGAGGGACGGTATGGGGGGGAAGCCATTGTAATCCATAAGTCGTACTTTGGAAATTTATATTCATTAAATAAAAGTTAAAAAAAAAGTGCTTTCAAAATTTGGGCTTGATTAAAAGTTTTTCCTTCACTCTAGTTTGTTAGTCTTCACTGACTTGGTAACCCAAAAAATTCAGCTTTGATATTCCTATTCCACAACGTTGTGGAAAGTTAATCTCTGTTTACTGTGCGTGAAGTTGATATCTTGAAATTTGATTATTGTTTCTAACCCTTGTCTATACTCATAAAGAATAGTGCTCTTTCTACATTCTGCTTGCATTCTTTATATAATGGAGTATTACACCTGTGTTTATAAGGTAAATTGGATGTTATCACAAAAATTAAGAAGAAAAGGAAGGAAGGAAGAGGGAGGGAGTTTGGGAAGTGTCATGTGCTTAAAGTTGTGTATATGAAATATATGGAATCTGTTCTCTTTGTATGAATAAGAAATTTTTAAAAATATAGCCACCACTTTCTGTTTGGATTATTAGTTTCCTCCTTTATAATAGTAAGTTTTTTTATGGGGAAATACATCTAATAATTTGAGTTTGCTTCGATATTTGTGACTTTTATTTAGAGATAATAAACTTGCTTCTATATTTTATCCTCTTTGTGATTTTCCCTTCTCAAGTCCTAAATGTTTTGATGTACCTCTGGAATCTTCAAAGACTCAATTTGTTTTTCTTCTTTTCATTTATTCATAATATTTATGTTTATTCTTAATGGGGATTCAATGCACAAAAAGCTAATGGACCACTAAGTACCAGTTATTCTCAATTTTTAAAATTATTTCATATACTTCTTTATATGTCTACAGGTTGAATTTTATTACTAACTTTCATAGCATTGCAGTAAGGCTTTTTACATTTTGTCTTATTTTCACATTCACTTTTCCAAATATACTAGTATAAATAGGGAAAATTTTCTCATAAAGAACAATTGAGTTAACTGCTAAATCAAATTAAGTAAATAATAATGCTATTATGATAACAAAGTTTGGGGTGTGGGAAATATTTACAGTAATCCAAATTACTCTGTCAAAAAATAGGCACAAAGAAAGAGCAGTTGCTGTTTGTTATTTGTCTGTCGATGTGACTAGAGGATGTGGTCCTTTAAGAGCTGTAGTGAAACTGCCCTTCCAGTTGATATGAGAAAAGGAGAAAAATAATACTAACATGAAAATTCCCTAAAGGGATTTTGAAATCACAGAAAAACTTTAGGTTCACACTTCTGTAATACTTTACCTGTTATTTTTACTTCAACTTATATTTTATCTATCTGGGCAGTGTTACCTTCAGGAGTATCACAAAAGGAGTCCATACAAGCTGAAATGCAAAAAAAAAAAAAAAAAAAAAAGGAGTACACTGCCAGAAATATTCTCACTGGTTTCTGCAATTACCTCCTTTTTAGGAATCCATTTACTAGTGGTTAAATTCTAGTTCCCTGTGTTGCAATGTCACTACTTGAGAAGAGCATTCTACTTTTTATGGGCAGGAAAAATCATGCCAACAAAAGTATAAACATTCTATGTATAATTATGAACGACCTTGCAGGAGTAAGCCAACACATTCTGCAGAATGGATAGCCAGAAAGGAGTTGGTATTGAGTCCAATAAAGTGAAAAGGAACTATGAGAAGAAAGGGAGCTTTAAGGGCGGGAAGGTGATGAGTGAGAGAGGGAGGAGGGCCAAGTAGATTAAACTGAAGTCATAGTCATGCGACTGTACCAGACTGTTCATGCTGCTTTTGAAACTAAAATTTGACTCCCCAAAAATTACAGATGTTACAACATTGGCCAATTAAGAGACAAAAACCTGTAATAATATGCTCTGCTGGCTATATAACAGTTACTTGAACAAGTCAGATAATCAAATGCATATATAGGCAATTTGTTACTAAATAAAACATTAAATAAAGGTAGCAGTAGGAAAAATAGATGTATATATTAAAATTTATAGAATCATTCCAAGTAATTTTACTCTATGAAAAGCAAAGAGGCATAAGGTGTGTGTAATATGTAATGCATATAATTTTATTCCCATTTTAACGGAGTGAACTTTTATTTAAATATTGTTAATACCAATTTAAAACCTTACAAGAGTTTAAAAAGCCACTCGTGAACTCAATAAAAGATCACACTCTGTGATTTTGTTTCACATATCCCCCAACTAGTCTTTTTTTCTCACATATTTCATACACACACAGGCATGCATATGAGAACACATATACAAGTGCACATTAGAACAAGTTTCTCATTTACTAGATTTTCCCAAGAGCAAACAGTACTGAAAGTGTAAAAACATTTATTTCTGTGTCTATTTTTTTCTTCTTTATTCCCTGAACCCTACATTGATTCTTCAGAAATCCTCTTTAAATTTTATTTGAGAGATGTGAAAAATAAATTGTCTTGATATTGTTTTTACTTAGGGTTCAATTAAAATGAATTATATTAAAAATGCAGAATGGCAAGAATGATTGAAACAATGAGTTCTAGAAAAGGAAGAAGTTTTAGATTCAGAAAGAATTCTAGAGTTCATCTCCTCCAACCCCCTCTTTTTTTGGAAAACATAGCCAAGACAGAGGCTTTTGTAACTTGCCTACATCCGCATGACTTCCCATAGAGCAGGAATAACAATATTCATTCCTTTAGACTAGAAATCATTACAGTCTTTAGCCATTCTCAGAAATTTATGTGAGAGTGTGTGTGTGTGTGTGTGCGTGTGTGTGTATAGCTACATAAACCAATTTTCAAATGAAGATTTTTATACCTATATCAATTATATTTTCTTTCAATAATTATAATTTCAAATCAATAAATTCTATTTTCTATATCTAGCCAAATTTCAGCAACATTATAACACCATCAGCCAGCGTTATATAGAAGTTATGCTGAATTAGAGTAAATATAGGAGTCTTTTTACATACTGAATATAGATCCCTACCTATCTTATGATATTCAACCCTTATAAGTCATACTGACTGTGCAAGTATTATCAATGCACATGTTCTAAAAGGATACTGAAACCTTGTATTTCACAAAACAGAGTCAATGTCATAATGAATGGCTGTCTACAAATTTGAGCACTTTTTGTATACCTGATCTAAACTTGAAGTGAAACAATTTTAGCAACATGAATCCAAATTCAAGAGGAAGTGAATAATTTGCCTAGGAGGCATGTGTCAGGAAAACTGTAGCATTTTATAAGAGGTAGTTATTTAGTTTTGAATTATCTAAATTATTTTATGTATTGCCTCAACTCTCTAGGTAATTAATCATCTTCACAATGAAATCTAATGTCTTACTTAAGGATAGATTTTCTTGATTTTTAAAAATGAAATGGAGGCCAGTGCCGCGGCTCAATAGGCTAATCCTCCGCCTGCGGCACCGGCACACCAGGTTCTAGTCCCGGTCGGGGTGTCGGACTCTGTCCCAGTTTCTCCTCTTCCAGGCCAACTCTCTGCTATGGCTCGGGAGTGCAGTGGAGGATGGCCCAAGTCCTTGGGCCCTGCACCCTATGGGAGACCAGGATAAGACCCTTGCACCTGCCTTCGGATCAGCATGGTGCGCAGGCCACTGCGTGCCGGCCGCAGCGGCCATTGGAGGGTGAACCATGGAAAAGGAAGACCTTTCTCTCTATCTCTCTCTCTCTCTCTGTCCACTCTGCCTGTCAAAAAAAAATGAACTGGAAGTCTACGTTCTTCCCTTCCAAAACAACATAAATAATTGAGGCATTTCAATTCACTTTAATATAGAACTAGATAATTAAACTAAATTTTCAAAATAAACTTAAAAAGACCTATTGGGGAAAATATCCCTACTACCAAAAGCAATTCTAAAGTAACCAAAGACAAATTTATTTCTGAATATCCAGGAAAACAAGTGGAAAGTAAAACATGGATGTTATTACTACACTATTCATTTCTTTATCAAATACCAGTTGATGTTCTGGACAATGCATTAGGCAGCGTTGATAAGAAAACATTCTAGCCTCAGTATATTTCCACAAAAGGTACAAAAAAGCAAATTACAGGCTTTCTAAACAGTACTGTTTGAACAATAAACGTAAGAATAAAAGACCTTATGTATAATACAGCTTTTTATTTTTCCACATACTCATCACAGAAAGTTTTCAAACTGAAAAAATAAAAATGTGAAGAAAATCAAAATGTTCTCTATATCTACCTGCACTGATGTGGAAATAAATATACTAACATTCCTCCACACATTTAAGTACCATATTTATATACATACACAGGAAAAATCGAATATACTTTGCATATAATTCAAAATTCAGACACTCAGTTTCCTCTTGGTAGACATTTTTTCCTTGCTGTTTTTTTCTAATATAAACAACAGATCGTAAACACCTTTGGAAACATATCCATTATTGCTTCTCTGATGACTAATCTCTAACACTGACTTCCCACAGATCACTGAGCCATACCTGCCAGTATTGTGCCCTTGTGACAGTCCATCCACTTGAATTTTGGCAGGTTCTGTGACTTGGAACAAACAAAATCTGGCAGAAATTAATTGTTCTATGATATAAGTTCCAAGATCTGGTCTGAAGATATTTTTAGATTCCATTTTGATTTCCTGAAACATTCACTCTGAAGACTTGAGCAACTTTGCTAGCAGTTTAACAACTCCTAGAACACTGACAATAAAAAAAGCCATACGAAGACACACTAAAGACGAGATGCCACATGAAGGAAAAGTCAGCAAGATAAGGAAAGAGGTAGAGGGTAAGAACAAGAAAGAAAGAGATCAAGAAAAATCACTGAGACTTTAGAGATATTGAGACACCCTATTGAAACTGGATTCTCCAGCTCAGCAGTATCTATTGATATCATATCAATCACACTAACTGCCTAGCTGAGCTGTTCCAAAGTGCCTGATATAGAGGCAGGTGTGGCTCAATGGGTTAAGCTGCCACCTGCAGTGCAGGCATCTCATACCTGAGTGCTGGAAACAGCAGATTTATTTTATTATTTTCACATATATTTAATAAATGTAAATTTCCAAAGTACAGCTTTTGGATTACAGTGGATTCCCCCACCCCTACAACATATCAAAATTTATGAGATACAGAAAAAACAGTGTTGAGAGGAAAGTTTATAGCAATATGTGCCTACATCAAGAAATTGCAAAGGCACCAAACAAAGGAGCTATCAATGCATCTCAGGAATCTAGAAAAACTGCAGCAAATCAGACCAAAAACTAGTAGGAGAAGAGAAATAATTAAAATTAATGAAGAAACCAACAGAATTGAATCCAAAACAACATTACAAAATCAGCAAAATGACGAGATTTTTTTTGAAAGAATAAACAAAATTGACACACTATTGGCCCAACTAACTAAAAAAAGAAGAGATAAGAACAAAATCAATAAAATCAGAGATGCAAAAGGGAATGTAACAACAAACACCACAGAAATAAAAAGAGTCTTCAGAAATTAATACAAAGAGATGTATGTCAGCAAACAGGGAAATCTATGAGAAATGGATATATTCCTGGACACATATATCCTACCTAAATTGAATGATGAAAACATAGAAAACCTAAACAGACCCATAAGTCAGAAACTGACCAGTAATAAAGGCCCTCCCAAGAATGAAAAGCCCAGGACTGGATGGATTACTGCTGAATTCTACCAGACATTTAAAGAAGAATTAACTCCAATTCTTATCAAACTATTCAGAACAATCAAAAAAGAGGGAATCCTCCCAAATTCTTTCTATGAAGCCAGCATCACCTTAATTCCTAAACCTGGAAAAAGATGCAGCATTGAAAGAGAATTACAGACCAATTTCCCTGATGAACATAGATGCAAAATTCCTCAATAAAATTTTAGCCAATAGAATGCAATAACACATCAGAAAGATCATCCACCCAGACCAAGTGGGATTTATCACTGGTATGCAGGGATGGTTCAGTGTTCGCAAAACAATCAGTGTGATACACATTAACAGACTGCAGAAGAAAAACCATGTGATTATCTCAATAGATGCAGAGAAAGCATTTGATAAAACACAACACCCTTCCTTCTTCTTTTTTTTGACAGGCAGAGTAGACAGAGAGAGAGACAGAGAGAAAGGTCTTCGTTCTGTTGGTTCACCCACCAATGGCCGCTGTGGCCTGCGCACCACACTGATACGAAGCCAGGAGCCAGGCACTTCTCCTGGTCTCCCATGCAGGTGCAGGGCCCAAGCACCTGGGCCATCCTCCACTGCACTCCTGGGCCACAGCAGAGAGCTGGCCTGGAAGGGGAGCAACCGGGACAGAATCCGGCGCCCTGACCAGGACTAGAAAGAGGGGTGCCGGCACCTCAGGCGGAGGATTAGCCTATTAAGCCATGGCGCTTGCCTAAATACAACACCCTTTCATAACCTATCAAAGTGAAATGAACACTATGAGACACGGTGACTTGATCAGCCCTCGCCCTGACTGTTGATGAACAACTTAGTATGTTATCCCTCTTAGTATTTTTTGTTTGTTTGTTCTACTTAATACTTTTGGTTGAATACTGTAATCAATACACAACTGAAAAGTTATTGCTGTTAAATATGAGTGGGGATAAGAGAGGGAAGAGATGTGTAATTCGGGACATGCTCAAGCTGACTTACCTCAAATGGTAGAGTTAGAAACATACCAGGGGATTCCAATTCAATCCCATCAAGGTGGCATGTTCCAATGCCATCTCACTAGTCCCAGTGATCAATTTCTGCTCACAATTGAGCATAATGATAGGACTAAGAACCAAAGGGATCACATAAACAAGAATAGTGTCTGCAAATACTAGTTGATAGAATAAAAAAGGGAGAGAACGATTCAACATGTGAAATGGGATACACGGCAGACCCATAGAATGGCAGACGTCCTAAACAGCACTCTGGCCTCAGAATCTGCCCTTAAGGCATGCGGATCCGGCTCAAAAGCCCATGAGAGTATTTCAGGCATGGAAAGCAAGACACTCTAGGGAAAAAAAAAATAAGTGAAAGATCTCCGCGAGTGAGATCCCAGTGGAAAGAATGGGTCATCAAACAAGGAGGTACCTTTCTCTGAAGGGAGGAGAGAACTTCCACTTTGACCATGGCCTTGTCTAAATATGATCAGAGTCGGTGAACTCAGGGGGCTTCCATAACCTTGGCAGCTCATGACAAGAGCCTAGGGTGATTACTGATGCCATAAACAAGAGTGTCAATTTGTTAAGTCAACAACAGGAGTCACTGTGCACTTACTCCTCATGTAGGATCTCTGTCCTTTGTGTGCTATACATTGAGATTTAATGCTATAACTAGTACTCAAATAGTATTTTTCACTTTGTGATTCTGTGTGGGAGCAAACTGTTGCAATCTTTACTTAATGTATGCTAAACTGATCTTCTGTATATAAAGAGAATGGAAAATGAATCTTGATGTGAATGGAAGGGGAGAGGGAGTGGGAAAGGGGAGGGTTGCGGGTGGGAGGGACGATTTTGGGTGGGGGGAAGCCATTGTAATCCATAAGCTGTACTTTGGAAATTTATATTCATTAAATAAAAGTTAAAAAAATAAAAAAATAAAAATAAAAATATATAGAGAGAGTCAAACAAAAAAAGAAAACTCTAAGCAAATTGGGTATAGAAAGAACATTCCTCAATACAATCAAAGCAATTTATGAAAAACCCATGGCCAGCATTCTATCGAATGGGGAAAAGTTGGAAGCATTTCCACTGAGATCTGGTACCACACAGGGATGCCCATTCTCACCACTGCTATGCAATATATTACTGGAAGTTTTAGCTAGAGCCATTCGGCAAGAAAAAGAAATTGAAGGGATAAAAATTGGGAATGAAGAATTCAAACTATCTCTCTCTGCAGATCATATGATTCTTTATTTAGGGGATCCATAGAAGAGTTTGGCAAAATAGCAGGATAAAAAATCATTGCACAAAAATGAACAGCATTTGTATACACAGGCAATGCCACAGCTGAGAAAGAACTTCTAAAATCAATACCATTCACAATAGCTACAAAAACAATCAAATGCCTTGGAATAAACTTAACTAATGATGTCAAAGAACACTAGGATGAGAATTACAAAATCTTAGAGAAAGAATTAGAAGAGGATACCAAAAAATGGAAAAATCTTCCATGCTGATGGATTGGAAGAATCAATATCATCAAAATGTCTATTCTCCCAAAAGCAATTTATACATTCAATGTGATAACAATCAAAACACTAAAGATATTCTCAGATCTGGAAAAATTATGCTGAAATTCTTATGGGGACACAGGAGACCTTGAATAGTTAAAGCAATCTTGTACAACAAAAACAAAGCCGGAGGCATCACAACACCAGATTTCAGGACATAATACAGGGCAGTTATAATCAAAACTGCATGGTACTGGTACAGAAACAGAAGGATAGACCAATGGAACAGTATATAAACACTATAAATCAATGCAAACATCTATATTATATCTATCAATATCTACATTATATCTATCTATATCTATATTATATCTGATCAATGATCTAAAACCGATTCCTGGAGAAAGGACAGTCTATTCAACAAATAGTGCTGGGAAAAATGGATTTCCACATGCAGAAGCATGAAGTAAGATCCCTACCTTATACCTTACACAAAAATCAGCTCAACACGGATTAAAGAGCTAAATCTATGACCCAACCGCATCAAATTTTAGAGAACATCACAGAAACCCTGCAAAATATAGGCACAGGAAAAGACTTCCTGGAAAAGACTCCAGAGGCACAGGCAGTCAACGTCAAAATTAACAATTGGGATTAAATCAAATTGAGAGTTTCTGTATGCAAAAGAAACAGGAAAGTGAAGAGGCAACCAACAGAATGGGAAATATATTTGCAAATTATGCAACCAATAAAGCTTTAATAAGCAGAATCTACAAAGAAATCAAGAAACTCCACAACAACAAAACAAAAAAACCCACTTAAGAAATGGGCCAAGGACCTCACTAGACATTTTGCAAAAGAGGAAATCCAAATGGCCAACAGACACATGAAAATATGTTCAGGATCACTAGTCATCAGGGAAATGCAAATCAAAACCACAATGAGGTTTACCTCACCCCAGTGAGAATGGCTCACATAGAGAAATCTACCAACAACAGATGCTGGTGAGGATGTGGGGAAAAAGGGACACTAATCCACTGATGGCGGGAATGCAAACTGGTAAAGCCACTATGGAAGTCAGTTTGGAGATTCCTAAGAAACCTGAATATAAGCCTACCATACAACCCAGCCATCCCACTATTTGGAATTTACCCAAAGGAAATTAAATTGACAAATAAAAGAGCTGTCTGCACCTCAATGCTTATTACAGCTCAATTCACAATAGCTAAGACCTGGAATCAACCTAAATGCCCATAAACAGAAGAGTGGATGCAGAAATTATGCGAAATGTACTCTATAAAACACTATGCAGCAGTCAAAAACAATGAAACCCTGTCATGTGCAACAAGATGGAGGAATCTGGAAAACATGCTGAGTGAAATAAGCCAGTCCCAAAGGGGCAAATAACATATATTCTCCCTGATTGGTGACAACTAACTGAACACCTAAAAGGAAAACTGTTGAAGTGAAATGGACACACTGACAATGACTTGATCAGCCTGTGTCCTGACTGTCGAGGAACAACTTATTATTTTATTCTTTTTAGTATTTTTTGTTCTATTTAATACCATTGGTTAAACTCTTTAATTAACACAAAATTATTCTTAGGTGTTCAAATTTAACTGAAAAGTTATCCCTGTTTAATATAAAAGAGTGGGAATAAGAGAGGGAGGAGATGCACATTTTGGCACATACTCACTTGGACTTACCGCTAAGTGCAGAGTTAGAAACATGCCAGGGTATTACAATTCAATCCCATCAAGGTTGCATGTACCAATGCCATCTCACTAGTCAAAGTGATCAGTTTCAGTTCATAATTGATCATAATGATAGGAATAAGAACCAAAGGGATCATATAAACAAGACTAGTGTCTGCTAATACTAACTGGTAGAATTTAAAAGGAGAGAACGATCCAACATGTGAAATGGGATACACAGCAGACCCATTGAATGGCAGATGTCCTAAACAGCACTCTGGCCTCAGAATCAGCCCTTAAGGCATTTGGATCCGGCTAAAAAGCCCATGAGAGTATTTCAGGCATGGAAAGCAAGACACCCTGGCAAAAAAAAAAAATGACCTAAATGAAAGATCTCTGTGATTGAGATCCCAGCAGAAAGTATGGGACATAAAAGAAGGAGGTACCTTTCTCTGAAGGGAGGAGAAACTTCCACTTTGACTACGGTCTTGTTTAAATAAGATTGGAGTTGGTGAACTCAGGAGGCTTCCATAGCCTTGGCAGCTCATGACAAGTGTCTTGGGTGATTACTGACATTGTAAAAAAGAGTGTCAATTGTTAAATCAACAAAAGGAGTCACTGTGCACTTACTCCCCATGTAGATTCTCTGTCCTTAATGTGTTGCACTATGTGAATTAACGGTAAAACTACTACTAAAACAGTACTCTATACTTTGTGTGTCTGTGTGTGTGTGCAAATTGTTAAACTCTTAGTAAATACTAAGTAAATCTTCCATATATAAAGATAATTGAAAATTAATTTTGATGAATAATGGGATGGGAGAGAGAGTGGGAGATGGGATGTTGTGGGTGGGAGGGAGGTTATGGGGGGAAAAGCCACTATAATCCAAAAGTTGTACTTTGGAAATTTATATTTATTAAATAAAAGTTAAAAAAAATAAAAATGAGTGAACCAGTGGATACAAGATCTATCTCGCTTTCTCTTTTTGCCATTCAATAAATATTTTTAAAATTTCCAATACACAATGCTATGAAATAATTTTGGCCAAGATCAACCATGTTTGTGGAAAAAAAGGAATTAAGCATTATGAAGACATTATACATCAGAAAATTATGGTTAGGAGAAGGAACACCAAAGAGCAGAGTCATCAATTGCCTCAACTTAGAACCTTGAAAGTGTTTTTAGGATATGTCATTGAAAGAATTAATGTAGAGTGAGTCTGCTTGCATTGATGAGCTGAAGACTGAGCGTCCAAGGAGGCACAAGGAGCTGTGGTTAGCTACACAAAGAGAATACTCAAGGAACAAGGAATCTGTAGATTACTCTGAGTATCCCACTAAGTGAAAATTAACATCTACGTGCAAGAAAACACATGCGGTGAGAGAGAGGACCACCTGAAGGATTAGAAGGAATAATATCTATAGTTCACACATAGTACTGCGTGTTTTTCCAGGCCCCACATATCTGAATGGAAAAATCCCATAATTCATGAAGTATTGGGCAGAGTAGAGCTTTTTGTCTCAAAGTTGAAGAAAAATGAGGTGTTTAATACAGCTATTCTGATATCTTAATTTTTCTTAATAGGAAAGTTTTAAAAGTATCAAAACATTCCCCTATAATTAGACTATGTCCTAGAAAATACCTGAAGGATATTAAAGAATTATGAAGAAAATCTAGCACCCAATGAGGTAGGATATACAATGTGGCATCTAATAAAAAAAAAAGTAGGAAAATATGACCCATAATGAAAAAGGGAATCAGTCAATTGAGTTCCCAAAATGGCAAAGGTGATAAAATTTGTAGAAAAGGGTATTAAAACAATTACTATAAATGTATTCTATGTGTTCAAGAAAATAGATGAAAGTTAAATATAGTAAGTAGAGGCATAGATGATATTTTAAAAAACTCAAACTGAAATTGTAAAGAAAATAACAATACTTGTGTTGAAAATGTAACTTGGGAGTAAGAGCATATTAGACAATGTAGAAAAAAAGGATTAGTGAGATTTAAGGCACTGCAATTAAAACTACTCCAAACTTAACACTTTTGCAAATCCAACTTTGCCTTTCTCCAGGGTGTGATTTTAGCTTGTCTGTCAAAAAGTAGTTGGTGATAGATGCATGGATTAATCCCTGGGGCTACTTTTCTGTTCCATTGGCCTGATGTCTATTTTTGTGCCAGGATCAGGGTATTTTATTATAAAAACCCTATAGTATATCTTGAAGGTTGATATTCTTATGCTTCTGGCTTTGTGTTTATTTTTAATATTGCTTTGTATATTCAAGGTCTTTTGTGTTTCCATATGAATTTTAGTTATTTCTTTTTCTAGATCTGAGAAGAATCTCTTTAGTTTTTGTATTTGGATTGCATTTAAACTGTAAATTGGTTTGGGTAGTATGAATTTTGATGACATTAATCCTTCCAATCCATGAATATGGAGCATTTTTTTCTCGGTGTCTCGGTGTGTTCTTCTATTTCTTTCATTAATGCTTTGTAATTTGCTTTGCAAAAATCATTCATATCCTCAGTTAAACATTGTATACCAAAGTTACCTAAGATTTGTCATAACGCTTGTTCATGGGACCAAGCTTAAAGTTCTTTCTCATCCATAGCATTGACTGCATACGAATGATTGATTTTTGTGCGCTGATTTTATATCCTGTAATATTGGTGAATTCTCCTATGAGCTCCAATAGACCCTTTATGGTATCTTTTGGTTCCCCTATATAAAGGATCATGTCATGTGCACACAGGGATAACTTGACTTCCTTCATTCCAACTCATATTCTTTTGACATTTTCTTCTTGCCTAATGGATCTGACTACAACTTACAGAACTACAGTGAATAGGATTAGTGAGACTGATCATCCTTTTCTGGTTCCAAATCTTAGTGGGAGTGCTTCCAGCTTTTCCCAATCCAATATGATGCTGCCTGTGGGTTTGCCATATATTGCGTTGATTATGTTGGGGTGTGTTCCTTCTCTACCCAATTTTTAAAAGTTTTCATTATAAAAATATGCTGCATTCTATCAAAATCTTTCTCAATATCTACTAAGGTAATCATATTGTTTGTATCCTTCATTTTGTTGCTGTAATGTATCAAGATTTTTAATTAATATATATTGAACCATCTCTGAGATAAATCCCACTTGATCATGTGGATGATCATTTTAATCTGTTATTGCATTCAATTTGCTAGAAGTTTATTGGGGATATTTGCATCTATGTTGATTTAGGATTTGATTTGCGGTTCTCTTGTTGCATTTTTCTCTGGTTTATAGAATAACGTAATGTTGTTCTCATAGAATGAATTTGGAAGGGTTCCATTGATTTCAATTGTTTTGAATAATTAAAGAAGAATTTGGGTTAGTTTTTCCTTAACAGTTTGTTAGAAATCAGTAGTGAAGCTATCCAGCCCTGGGCTTTTCCTTTTGTTTGGAGGCTCTTTATGAGTGCAGTTTCAGTTTTGGTTATTGGTCTGTTCAGGTTTTCTGTTTTTGTACCTCAATTTATAAATTATACATGTCCAGAAATCTATATTGTCCAATTTGTTGGCATATAGCTGTTTGCAATAATTATTATTCTTTGTGTTTTTGTGATATCAGTTGTAGAACCTTCTTTTTCCTCTCTGATTTTGTTAATTTGGGTGTGTGTGTGTCTCTCTCTCTGATTAGTTTGAACTACGAATTCTCAATTTTACTTATTTTTTCATAAAACTAGCTCTTCATTTCACTGATCTTTTGCATATATATATACACACATATTATTTCTTTAAAAAGATACTACTCCAAATACAATGCAAAGAGAAAACAGAATACATTCACACAGCATCACACAGCAAATCATGTTGTGGGATAAATTCCAGAAAGTTAATGCAAATGTAATTGGATTCTCCAAATGGTAGATGGAGGAAGATTTTGCAAAATTAGAAGGATTAAAATGTGGGTTGGATTTTGTAGAACAGTAGCCTAAGCCATCAAGTAGGAAGCCTACATCTGACATTAGAGTGCTTGATTTAAGTCTTGGTTACTCCACACTTTCCATCCCTCTTTCTGCTCCTGAATCTGGGAAGATGCATATAATAGTCCATGTACTAGATTTCTGCCTACCATGTGGGAAGCCCAGATGGAGTTTCTGGCTTCTGACTTCAGTCTGGTCTAGCTGTGGCTATTGTAGGCATTTGCAGAGTGAACCTGCAGATGAAAGAACTCCCTCTCCTTCTCCCTCTCCGTCCATCACTTCCTCTCTGCCACTCTACCTTCAAAATAAATAAATCCTAGGGGAAAAATAACTAATGGTCAAATTTTCCAAATTTAATGAAAACTATAAATCCACAAATCCTAAACTGAGCAAACCACAAACACTGAAAACATGAAGAATACTCTGCCAAGGCTACACCAAATAAACACTTGTATATAGCCAATAAATTTGAGGATGGCTCAGTTTTCAGCAATGCAAAAGTGGAGTGACATCCTTGTATTTTTTTTTTTTAGTGATCAGTTCCTAAAAGTATTTTAAAAAGTGAAGATGTGTGTGAATGTTCAGGTTATTCTTAATTAGTTTGTCCGAATTGTCCATTAAGAATTATGTGACAATTTACCTTCCTTCTAATTGTGGAAAAATATGCTAATTCTGTTACTCTGTTATCTAATTCATTTCTTCTTGAGAGCCATTATTATTCGTGATTAAGAGTGCAGCTGTGTGTTAAATTGATCAGATTCAACTTAAAACTTGTATGTCCTTGCGAGAATTAAACAACTTCTCTGTACCCATTTCTCATTCATAGTGTGTTTATTACTCTAAATATCTTATTGAGTGGTTTTTGAGGCATGAAATTTCAAATATAAAACACCTGGCCCATAGAAAGCACTAAATAATGTGAGTTATGATCAAATGCACAATTTGTAATCTACTATGGACTCCCTTTCTGTTATTTTTGTTATTGTTATTTCATTTTTATTTATTTCACCACTATTATTTTAACATAATCATGGAAACAGAGGTAATACATATTCTAAAACCAGTAAGGCTTTATTTTCAGGGTCGGATTTACAGACCTCAGGGCAAGGCAATACAGGGCTCTTCTTTCAGAAGGTCTTATACTTGGAGTTAGCTTCTCTGAATTCGTTACCTAGCAATTCATAACAATGCACACTTGAAGTTTGTGAGTCTTGCATATGTGAAGTCCAGCTGGACAATGAGACAAGTCCTGGGAACCTAGAGCCTCAACCCACACCTGATCTACATCCCACCATATCCCAACATCCTGGTAAAGTATTAATTGCCTCCTCACTCCCTTGCTTCCTGGTACCCATTCTGCCCAACCTCTCCATCAATGCCCTCACTTACTGTTTTTACCCCCTACCACTGATGGTGGCTGGCTCAGGCACTGAAAGTATCAGAGGGGCCGGCACCGTGGCTCACTCGGTTAATCCTCCACCTGTGGCACTGGCATCTCATATGGGTGCCCATTCTTGTCCCAGTAGCTCCTCTTCCAGTCCAGCTCTCTGCTGTGGCCCGGGAAGGCAGTGGAGGATGGCCCAGATGCTTGGGCCCTGCACTGGCATGGAAGACCAGGAGGAAGCACTTGGCTCCTGGCTTTAGACTGGCGCAGCATGAGCCCTGGCCGCCATTTGGGGAGTGAACCAATGGAAGGAAGACCTTTCTGTCTGTCTCTCTCACTGTCTATAACTCTACCTGTCAAATAAATAAATAAACAAAAAATAAAATAAAAAAGAATGTGTCAGAGTCTGAAGTGCATATCTCACATCACTTTATGGCAAGACATGTAATGGCAATTCTTACCCAGGACCAGGCTTCCCTGTGACATATTCAGCAGGCAACTCAGTAGGAGAAAATTAGCAAATTGTCTACTACCCATAAGTCAAGTACAGAAGTTGCAATACACTTGAAGTTTGCCTGGTCATCAGGGATTGACAGTGGCATTGGGCTGTGAGTTTATGGAAGGGAAAATACTTTGCTCAATTCATTTCCCTTATCAAAACATCACCCATTTGACTGGTAGGTTAATAGGGGTGTTAGAGTGGGCAGACATGAGGTCTTCCTTGCGTACCCATGTGCTTAAGAAAACATTGTATACCTCAACATTCATTGTTTTCCCCTCCCATTGTTTCTGAGTCTGGTTTATGTTTGTTTCTCCTGGCCAGTTTCGGGTACTCTCTATGGTTGAGCCAAAAAAATACAATAAACTGTTAAACACTGGTTATTTCACATTCTTTGATAATTTTACTTTAGGCTATATTTTTAGGATATAAAGATGAGTTGTAGATAACTTGATAATTAAAATTTAATTTCCTTTTTACCTTGAACAGCAATAAATAGTAAATAAATATCATGACAGAAAGATCATGGAAGAGAAATCTTTATATGTTAATATTTTAGTGGTACTTTTCCCATAGATAATCCTGGATAATCTCCCTATCCCAAGATCTGTAACATGAATTCCATTTTCAAAGTACATTTTCCTCTGTTTATCGATAAACATGACATGAAGAGATAAATTTCATTTAGGCCAGAAATCTAACATAAATATCATACCCTAACTCAGAGCACCTATGCTTATAGTAAAGCAACTGAAGACCTACAGGAAATTAAGTCAAATCCTGTGATCAAATGTATGCTAAGATTGGGCACAATATGGAAGAGGAAATAAATAACACTTTTTTTTCAGGTTGTTTTCTTTAGGCATTGAGCACAGAGGTAGCAAAATGTTAAAGCTAAACTTACCTGCAAAAAATGTAGGTCTCAGTTATTCTTCAAGTGATCCATATATTTTGTATATCTAGTGTACAAGTGGAAAGGTCAGTATCCTATGGTGAATTAGGAAATATTGATCTATGTTCACACAGGGATCATCCAGGCCATACAGTGAAGTGGGAAAACAATTAAATGCCACCAGGTTTCAAATTCTGTCAAATACAGAATATTCAAACATTTTAGCAATATTTTAAAAATATCTTCACATTTAATGAGCTAAGCAAAAAAAATTCAATAACATTCCTGCATATATCATTGCTTCTTTGAGGTAATTTCGAACTTTGGAAATTGTCATGAATGTATATTCAGCTTTGATGAATTCATCTCTTAACTAATTTTAATAAGAAGAACAATTTAAAAAATGTTCCAGATTTCTGAGTGTTGTCTCTTTCTCCTAAATACTGCTTTATAATTTAACCTTAATCATGTCTTCTTATTTTTATTATCCATTTCAAGTTTTAAAAGTGTTGCATGTTCAATTTCAGAAAAGGTTTAAAATTATAAAATGATTAAAAGTTGTATACATCTGCACGTGTGTGGGGGAAACATTCTCATCTGTCCACTCAAAGGATGGACTCAGACTCAGGAAGTGCAGCAAAAATGAGACTTTGTTGCAAGATTGGGAGTCTGGTAGGCAGGTGCACCTGGTTACAGCAAGCTCTTTATTCCCACGCTATTATTTTAGCATGCAGATCTCTCCCCTGGTTCCTCACTGGCTGAGTACTACAGGGCCACAACCTTCCTGGACACCACCTAAGTTTTATTATCTCCATTTATTTTAGTTTTGCTTAGTTAACCACCTCTGACATTCTATGTGAAAACACTCTGTTTGCTCTGGGACTTTCCAGGTGTTATGTACCTTGCCATTTGTAACCTACATGTTATGCTAGCCAGCTACATGCAATTTTCCACATATCTGCAAGCTATTATGCTAACTGGCTGTTCATAATTTTCTATTCACAGATGAACACCTTACTTTGAAAATGAGCCAAATGTCTTTACTTCCCACAGTGTATATATCTGTTTTCTGTGTCTTTGAACCCCAGAGGGATAAGTATTCTTAATATTTCCTTCTTTATTTTTTATGTATGTTTTGCAGAGGCAATTTCAAATTTCCCATGAAATTTTATATTTTGCTTATTTTTAACATTACAAAATAAATAAATGTCCTTCATTTCCTTAATATTTTAAAAGAAAATATCAGAGCAATGTCTGCTTATTCCTAACTAGTATTATTTCCATTCTATGACAATATTCAGAATCTATGCACAAAAAAGTTGTTTTCTTTTCACTCTCATGTCCAACCCATTGATAAATCATATTATAAGCAGGATTGCACTGTATGTTTTTCAAAGCTGAATCCATGCAACCATGCCCTAAAAACACCTTTTTCCCCAAAAGTGTAGTTCCAATTACCAAGAATTTCTGATTCCCCAGTGCTCTGATTTGCTGCTCTTATGGATGGTCTTTTCTTCAGTTTCCTTGTCTGACTCCAATCAATAGCCTGGCATCAGTAATCATCACCATTCTATCCTCAGGAGCTCTTTCTTCAACAGCCGTTCTAGTTCAGTCTGACAGATATCTTATCATCTTTCGCACACGTGTCCCTATTAAAACTAAGCCACAGAATAGCATCTATGAAAAACTTTTGCACTGACAAGTGATTAACTACCTGTTATCTTAAGGCAACAACCTGTGTATAACCTACTGTTTTCTATTACTTTGCTCAGATTTGCTGGACTCTAAGCTATTTTGCTGCTTATTATATTGTCCGGACTGGAATTCCTGTTCAGGTGCTCATTTTACCTTGACGCTTTATATTCTTATTTCTTCTGCACCTGTTTATCTTATTTATCTCATTCTACCTACAATTGTTTTTCTCTTTAGTGGTTAACTTCTGCTCATACTTCAGATCTGTCATTTCCTCACATGATCACTATTGACCTTACAATGCTGTCCCAATTGTAGCTTTGTCTTTATTTGGGTGATTATTTGATCCATAGCCCTTTCTCCTCACTTATTATTTTCATGAGAGTGTAATCTCCTTATGTTTTTGCTTACTTGTTTCTGTGCTGATTGTTCTTTGATCAGAGTTCAGGATTGTTGATTGAATTTAGAATTAAATGAGTATGGACTGTAGAGTTAATACAGCTGAGAGTTGTTTTTGTAAGAGTAATATCCATATTGTTCTAAATAGCATCCTATCCTCTTGCACAATTTTAAGAGAAACAATATTATTAATCACTGTGTACAGCAACTATGTGTTGCTTTACCACTTCTCATATCAGAAAAACAAACACATAAATCTGATGTAAGAACTCTTCCATGATCAAAAATTTCATTAATAATAGATGTGAACCTAAGTGTATCTGGAACGAGAATTGATACTTTGTACATGCTCTATACCATTCCTTAACTAGGAAGCAAAAATACATTTACTAAAAGTGCATATCAAAGCAACCTGAGCTAACTCAAAAATAACTCATTTAGACTTCAGATTAGCCAGCTAAAATGTAAACTCCTTTTAGAATTCCCTCACACGTGAAAACAGTCGTCTTTCACTTTCCACAGGTCTGTGCTTTACAGAATGCTGAAGCCCAGTGGTAAGGTGACTTAAGTTCCACAGTCTGGAGAGACAGGACTCCTGGAGTTGCCCTCCATTACTTTAAATGGAAAATTAGGTTGTTTGATAATTAAAGATTTTAAGTAGAAAATTTATTGGTGGTGGGGCGATGGGGGAATCATATTTTACTACCAAATAAGCAAACACCACACAGCTTTAAAAGTTTGAAAGCCAATAAATTACACCAATAAAACTGAGAATAGATTTTCAGTTCAGTGAGCATTCCTCTTAATAGAACTCATCTACAGCTGAAATCAGGGAAAAACAGTATCCTCATCAACCGTGTGGGAGTCCCCTTCTCTAAAGAAAGGCACTCACTGAACAGAAGGCTCCTCAGGCTGCAGAAAGACTCCCAGAAAAGACTCACCAAAAGGAGCCCTTATTCCACGGGGAACTCCACATTTAAGATTCCACTGTCAGAGTCTGCGCACCAGCGCTGGAAAGGGAGGAGGAAAATTGAAGAAGCTCAAACTGCCTCAGTAAAACTTGAGCAAACATCAATCTTGGAGTTAAGACTTTGGTGGACCTGCGTGGAGAGTGTGGGAGCCCACAGTTTGGGACACCAATGGCAGACTCAACACACCAGCGCTGGAACGTGAGGTGAGCCAAACCTCAATAGCCCAAGACACTGGCAGGCAAGCAGAAAGAGGAGACTAGAGGGAGCGACCCCATGGGTAAAAGTTCACCAGGCCAACTAGAAGAGAGAAAAAAAAAGGGACCGATACGGACACAAGCTTCTCTCTCTCCGCTCACCTCTCATAGGCGAGCAAGACAAACAGCAGGCGCCATCTTGGACATACGTCATAAGCAGGGCGACCTCAGGTCTGCAGGGGCCCTGAGCCTAGCAGAAAAACCTAACTCTGGGGCGGGGGGTGAATTAACAGGAGATTGGGACCTAGTGAATGTGTGGTGCTACTGAACTGAGGAACTGAGACTGTGAAAAGAGACGGTGGGGGAGAGAACTCACGGAATTCATGTGAGTACTCTCCAGAGACGCTACAATTCGGTAACCTTGGCAACCCAGTGGGAGACTGAAGGAGAGTCTGAGCCCACAATGAGGGCAGGACAGATTCCCTGTGTGGTCCTTGGGAAAGAGCTTCCGATCTCTGGCTCCTGTGGGTATATCATTTGCCTGCTAACTACCTCCAATTCTGTTCAGCTGTGCGGAATTACTTCCCTTTTGAATCAAAAGAAAGAAAGAAAGGGAGAGAGATTTACCTTGCCTAACCTGGGAGTGTCACCTTTGGCACACCCTTAACCCTGAGGAACCAAACAGAGCTCTCAGGCCACACCCATCTCATGCCTATAAGGCTCCATCAAAAACAGACGGTCCACTTAATCTAGAGTCATAGTATAGCAAGAAAAAACACCACAGTGAAGAAACCAAATATCTCCAATATGCCAAACAACAAAGGCAAAAACCGAGGTAATAAGAACAAGGAAGACACTATGATACCCCCAAATGAAAAAGACACCCCAATTCAAGATTATGAAGATGATGAGATAGAAGAAGTGCAAGAAGCAGATCTCAAAAAATTGATAAGAACATTAAGAAGTTCTCAAAAACAAATTCTTGAACTACAGAAATCCTTAATGGACAAGATAGAAAATCTCGTGAAAATGAAATGTTAAGGAGGAATCAAAATGAAATGAAACAACTAGTAGAATATGAAACTTACTACAAGGTAGGCAATTCATTTCCATATTAACAAAAATGATATTTTAAGCATTTGATCTCAAATAAGCTATTTTGATAGATTCAGTGGGGATTAGAAGAAGCCTGAGGCATATCCCAGCTGTGCAGGTGCATGCAATCTACTTGCCCAAAGAAACCATATCGGACTGGAGACCTCCAGAAGCAAACAGAAAATGTTCTCACACTGAAATATTTAATAATGACCATAGCAGCATCAATCAAGGAAGGAGAAAAAAAAAAAAAAAAACCATTCCTGCTGATAAATGAGAGGAAAATAACTCAACTAAAATCAAAAAATGTGACAGAATATTGGGTCTCCCCACAAAGTTGATTTAATTTATTTTTAGGCTAGAGAAGAAAATAATAGTGTTATTTTTTCTCTGTATTAACTCTGTGTGTAATGATCACTGTTATTTTCCCTGTCATAATACATAATATTGTACTTTAACTTTATTAGATTTTGATATTTTTTAAAGAACTTTTTCTTACAGTAGTCTCACAAGTATCCTGGGAAATAGCAGCAAGTCTGAAGTACAGAAAATGATGTCCTTGAGAAAGATCACACAATGTAGAACAATTCAGATATTCCAAATTGAATCTTCTGCTCATTAGCTGAATATGTGGTGTTCCTTCCCGTGATTCTTTGTTATTGCAGCAGGTTTGTGATTCTAAACCCTTCAGCTTTTTCTGAAATACTCAGTTAACTTCCAGACGCTTACACTTGCAACAAAATGATGCCTTTCCCCAAAAATAGCATTTGCTTGATTCAACATTGGTAATATGTAACTTAGAAACATGTATGACAATGTCTAGCACATTGTTTGATACCCTGTAGTTGTTCAACTGCCTACACACAAAGTCTAATATAATTAAGGTTCCAAGTTTAATTGACACAGAAATACAAATGAATGGCATTGCTGAAACTTATTTTAAGGTCCTAGATACTCAGTCTAAGCTTTTTCTGTTCCTTTCCACTCTGCCCTGTTCTGGATAGTCGAGTTCTTAGATGAATTCTTATGGCTGGTTGATTTCTTACAGGATGGAGGGAACACACTTGAAGCATCTTTGAATGTTTTAGATTGTGCCAAGGGTATGCTACAGAGTAGCACGGGAGCCAGACCTGATGAGAATGTAAATTTGAATGGAAATTCTGGAAGTAGCAGGAGAAGATATACTCAGATATTCAGGTTGCTGTAGCTGGATAAGAATACAGAGGGGACAAAGTTCATTGGCCAGTGCATTACTCCCTCTGATTTTCCCTGCCAGTTCCTTTCAGCCCATTGATTTCCTTTGCTGATTGAGTCATGTTCATCTGCTGCTAAGAGGTCACTTCATTTACTTTTTGCTCATTTTTTCTGCCTACTGGGCACTCCTCCACATATGCATGTCACTTCCACTAATCTCAATTGTCTCCTGTCAACAGACCGATATACTTTATGCACAATGTGCCGTGAGATTCAGGGTGGGTGGTTCAGGCAATCACTGCATAAAACTCAAACAGAATACACAGATTTCACTGTACTCTGCAGTCATTTCAGATCTAAAGCTATGCAATCTAGGTAAGACAATAGCCTCTAAGGTTGGCAAGAAGGATTAATGCCCTGATCTCTCTGAAAACAGATGATACCACAGTGCAGAGAATCACAAAACAGCCACCACCTTAAAGTCCCAAAGCTCTTTTTCCTGTCACACTCTCTAGAGGCCCTTTCATTTAGCAGGCATGTGAAGTTGTTTATGAAGACAGCACAGCATGTGGAGGAAATAGCTGTTTTTTCGAGGATGAGAACCTTTTGAATAATTTGTTTCAACAACCATTCCCTCTACTAGAGGATGCATTTCAAAATATACTTAAATACATCTTTTTAAGAATATTTTATTTATTTATTTGAAAGAGTAACAGAGAATGAGGGGGCAGAGAGAGAGAGAGAGAGAGAGAGAGAGAGAGAGAGATGGTCTTCCAACTACTGGTTCACTTCTCAAATGCCTATAAGAGCTGGAAGTAGGCCAGGCTGAAGCCAGGTGCCAGGAACTCCATCCAACGCTCCCTGTGAGTGGCAGGAATCCAAGTACTTAGTCCACCATGTGCTGCCTCCCAAGTGCATTAGCAAGAAACTAGATGTGAAGCAGAGTAACCGGAATTCCCAACTAGGCACTTTGGTATGGGAGGAGGGTGTTATGAGGACCTTAACCCATAGTGCCACAATGCCTGTCCCAATATTTCTGTCAAGTCATCACGTGGGTATAGGCATGAAGACTAGATCTGTTCATAAGAAGCATGCACACGTTAATTGAAGGTGTTCTTTAATCACAGTCTCAATCTTTAGGAACATGAAACCAGTTGGTTAATTGTACAGGAAGATTTATTTGAAAGGCAGAGAGACAGAAAGACCAAAGGAGATCTCCTATCTGCTAAGTCATTCCCCCAAATGACTATGATAGCCAAGACTGGGAATTCAATCTGGGTTTCCTATGTGGGTGGCAGGGACCCCAGCCACTTGAGCCATCACCAGCTGCCTCCCAGTGGCTACATGAAGTTGGAATCAGGAACAGGCAATGGGAATTCAAAGCCAGTATCTCCTGTAAGTGATATGGGCATCCCAAACAGCATCTTGACCCACAGAGCCCAATGGCTACCACTCAGACTGTCATGCAGATTCTAAATGCATTAGTGCCAGGTGGACTATTTTTACTCTCTGTTCAAAATCATAAACATGTCCACAAAGAAGACAATAAAACATTTTTAAGACCACAGAGATAAATCTTAAATGGCATTTTTTTCAGGTTTGTTTTAACATTGAAGATTATCCCTTTGAATTTTTTATATCACTTGGAAATATGATTTACTTTGTATTTATATTTAGTAATTGGCCACAAAGGTTTTGGCTTTAAATTTTTATTATGCAACATTCAACAAGGTTAACAGTATCAAATGCTAATCAACTTTTAATAAGAATTACAAATGTTATCTCCTTGCTCAACAAGAAAAGCAGTCACTGCAATCAATCAGGCAGTCTAATCAATTTTCAAAATAAAATTAACCATGCATCTTGTCAGAAAAAAAAGAAACCCTTGAAGAATAGTACACTAGGACTTTGCTACAGAGGAGATAAACTCACTTTTATGAAATATTTTAATAGAATATTTAGTTTCTGTGTAATCTAGTCACTCTGATGGGTTTTCAAAAGGCAACTGGTATTTATTCTTATCAGTTTTTTCACTGACTTGATGGAGATTACAAAGTGTGTGCAATTTTTCTCTACTTTATTCCATACACAAATGATATCAAGAAGTGAATTTCAATCATCCTAGCATTTATCCATGTCCTAAAACAATATAAACCTTGCAGGATTTTTTTTATTGAAGTTAAATTATATTTTAGTTTTTAACTTTTATTTAATGAATATAAATTTCCAAAGTACAGAATATGGATTACAATGGCTTCCCCCCCATAACTTCCCTCGCACCTGCAACCCTCCCCTCTCCCACTCCCTCTCCCCTTCCATGCACATCAAGATTCATTTTCATTATCTTATATACAGAAGATCAGTTTAATATATATTAGGTAAAGATTTCAACAGTTTGCACCCACATAGAAACACAAAGTGAAAAATACTGTTTGAGTACTAGCTACAGCATTAAATCACAATGTACAGCACATTAAGGACAGAGATCCTACATGGGGAGTAAGTGCACGGTGACTCCTGTTGTTGACTTAACAATTTGACATTCTTGTTTATGGCATCAGTAATCTCCCTAAGCTCCAGTCATGATTTGCCAAGGCTAGGTAGCCTTTTGAGTTCACCGACTCTGATCATATTTAGACAAGGTCATAATCAAAGTGGAAGTTCTCTCCTCCCTTCAGAGAAAGGTACCTCCTTTGATGACCTGTTCTTGCCATTGGGATCTCACTCGCGGAGATCTTTCATTTAGGTGTTTTTTTTGTTTTTGTTTTTTTGTTTTTTTTTTTTTTTTGCTAGAGTGTCTTGGCTTTCCATGCCTGAAATACTCTTATGGGCTTTTCAGCCGGATCTAAATGCCTTAAGGGCTGATTCTGAGGCCAGAATGCTGTTTATGACATCCATCATTCTATGAGTCTGCTGTGTATCCCACTTCCCATGTTGGATTGTTCTCTCCCTTTTTTGTTCTATCAGTTAGTATTTGCAGACACTAGTATTGTTTATGTGATCCCTTCAATTCTTAGTCCTATCATTATGATCAATTGTGAACTGAAATTGAATACTTGGACTAGTGAGATGGCATTGGTACATGCCACCTCGATGGGATTGAATTCGAATCCTCTGGTTTGTTTCTAACTCTACCGTTTGGGACAAGTCAGTGTGAGCATGTCCCAAATTGTACATCCCTTCCCTCTCTTATTCCACTCTTATTTTTAACAGGGATCACTTTTCAGTTAAGTTTCAACACTTAAGAATAATGGTGTATTAATTACAGAATTAAACCAATAGTATTAAGTAGAACAGACAAAAAAATACTAAGAGGGATAACGTATTAAGTTGTTCATCAACAGTTGGGGCAAGGGCTGATCAAGAAACCATTTCTCATAGTGTCCATTTCACTTTAACAGGTTTCCTTTTTGGTGCACTCCTATAGTCCCAGCTACTCGGGAGGCTGAGGCCGGAGGATCGCTTGAGACCAGGAGTTCTGGGCTGTCGTGTGCTATGCCGATTGGGTGTCTGCACTAAGTTCGGCATCAATGTGGTGACCTCCCGGGAGCGGGGGACCACCAGGTTGCCTAAGGAGGGGTGAACCGGCCCAGGTTGGAAATGGAGCAGGTCAAAACTCCCGTGCTGATCAGGAATTTCAAAAACAAATATATTTTGGGAAAACAAAGATTCTTTCAAATGATAAAATTGTTTAAATTGCTGTCCTAACAAGTACTTTATTCACAGTGTTTTAAAATAAGTCTTCTAAGATAGTAACATGTTATATAAAAATGAGTCATTCAATTTACTCAACCAATATAGAGTGCAGCAATATGCTGGGCACTAGACACATCAGTAAGAATCAGATTCCCTGGAAGTCAAGAACCATAAAGGAGACAGTCATGTGAACACAATAACAACCAATTTGTTAAATGTGATGACTGCAGGGGAGTTACATACAACTGACTGTTTGAAGAGTTGGTTGCGTATGTTACAAGGGGAGGTAATCTGAGTCATTAATGATAGTAATACAGTTTTTGCCACTTTGCTTTATTTTAGAAGTTCTAATAGATATCTAATGATGTCCCAACTTGATCTTAAGCTACATTTTTCAATGTTAGGTCAATTGAACATCTTTGCACATGCTTTTTTGCCACTCATATGATACAACTTTAACATTAACTTCTATTAAATATTTATTAAGTGCTATATCATCTACATCCCTTATGTATACCAAATCCTTTTATCCTCACACAAAATGGGTGGACTTTTTTTAAGGATGAAGAAATCAGAGATATAGTGGGTTTGAATAGTCTGTTCAAAGTCATGCAGTCACTAACTAGTAACTTGGTTTGATAAATCAAGCATTTGTCCCTAAAGTCACTCAGATGCCTAACTGCCTTGCTGAGATATACTTCAACTGAAAGCTCAAAAAACCCCATTTAATTGGACCTTTAATATGAATCGCAAGCCCCAAGAAATGCCCCAAGGTACTGTTTACGATCATTTGCTAAGTATTAAACTAGTACTAATATTTTAAATGAGCTACTTTATTACCAGAAAGAAAAAATAGACATTTGAATTTGCCATTGGCATTAATGCTGCAACTCTACCTGCATAACAAATATGCCTTGCAGAAGCCATGTGCTTTATACAGAACTCTATGAAAAAAGGAGATTTAAATGAGAGAGCAAGCATACTTGACAGCATATCCAATATTATCTATTAAGTATACACACTTGACATGACAACACTTGAATAAGAACACACAATGATCATGTTTGCATGACATGGAGCTACCTTTTCAAAATAGTATCTAGTCTTGTTATAGAAAAGACTACTCAAAATCATTTAGGCACATATACATAAAGCCCTCAAAAATCCTTTAAAACTACTTTCAAATGTTTTCTGATGCTACCATGTTACACACTAAGAATTATTTTGCAGTAATAATATCATTCAGAATATGAAACCATATCTATTAAAAGAAATCTGAGGTAAAACACTATTAAGGAATAGAGAGAGAATCAACATTTGTATGTATCATCTCAGTCAAACTCAGAATCAACCTTTACATCATTGTCCCCACATATTCAGCTGTGGAGCATTGATTGACAGGTACAGGTTAATCAACAAGCCAGGGTCTGTTATGCAGCCAATGGACAGGGAAGCCAGAATCCATACCTAAAACATCTCCATACATTAATTTTCTTGATGTATCCATTCCTAAGATTCTTTGAAATTAACCAGAACATTTTAGGTGTTTACAGGACAAACTGAGCATTAAAATTCTCATAACATTATCCATACTCTAAATATGTTATCTGTGAACAGGTATATCACACACACACACACACACACACACATTATACACAAGATGTTCTCTTTTATTATTCAGAATCTCAATAGTTTTGCTTCTCAGTATCAGGTGCCAAATCTACCAGGTAATTTACAAATGTCCAGTAGGTGTTATGATCTCCTTTGTATCTTCCATCCACAGTAAAGGCAGCTACAGTTTCAGCACACACACAGATCATTCACTTTAAGATTTCTATTATCTTTCTTTCTCTCTCCCTCCCTGTCTCTCCTCCTCACCTGCCCTTTCCTTGTCTCTCTTCCTAGTTCTCTCATCTCTCCCTGCAATTTTATTGCCATTTGTATATTGACACATAGTAAGAATCCTCATGCCCTGTCATTTTCCATCTTTATACATGTAGATTTTCAACAAATTCGCACTCATTTAAACCCTCATCTATATGTACTTCTCAAGATAATGAGTCAGAAATGTTGCATTCTTGTTATACCAATAAAATATTCACCTTTTGTTTACATTTTCATTGTAGGGAGAAAAACAAATAAGGCAGTAAATATCATCACTTCAACCTTGGAAGAATGATGCTTGAATCTTCAAAGAATAATTGAGAGGTGATCTCTTTCAGATATGCCTGTCAGGGAAGTTATAAGAAAGATTTAAATTTAAACAAAAAATTCACAGCACCAGCATTGCAGATTAGTGGGTAAAGCTTCCACCTGTGATGCTGGCATCCCGTATCCATGCTGGTTCCTATTTCAGCTGCTCTACTTCCAATCAGTCTCCCTGCTCTTGTGTCTGGGAAAGAAGCAGAATGTGTTCCACATGCTTGGGCCCTTGTACCCAAATGGGAGATCTGGAAGAATGTCCCAGCTCCTGGCTTCAGTCTGGCCCAGCCCTGGCCATTGCAGCCATTTGGAGAGTGAACCAGCTACTGGAAGCTTGCTCTCTCTCTCTCTCTCTCTGTCTCTCTCTCTCTCTCTCTCTCTCTCTGGGTGTGGGTGTGTGTGTGTCTGTAACTCTGCCTTCCAAATAAATCTAAAAAACATCACATGATGAGAAATAATGAATCTCAAGAAATTTGTTCTGAACAATGTCTAGAAATAAAAATATTATGTGTGATGTCTCTGAAGAAATTGCATGCTTAATTTGCAAGAATTACAATTTATTTATTTGAGAGGCAGAGTAACACACAGAGAGAAGGCAATATAGAGAGAGAAGTCTTCCATCCGCTGGTTCATTCCCCAATTGGCCACAACTGCCAGAGTCGTGCTAGGCCAGAGCTGTGCCGATCTGAAGACCAAAGCCAGGTGCCAGGAGCTTCTTCCAGGTCTCCCACAAGGGTGCAGGGGTCCAAGGACTTGGGCCATCTTCTACTGCTGTCCCAGGACATAGCAGAGAGCTGGATCGGAAGTGGAGCAGTCGGGTCTTGAACTGGCACCCATATGGGATGCCGGCGCTTCAGGTCAGGGCATTAACCCACTGCGCCACAGTGCCAGTCCCCATATAAAGATAAAGATTATAAAAGTTAGCCAGAAATAGGTTTCCCACAGAACTGAAAAGTAGATCTAAATTCAGCAGACATTTTCACATGCTATCTTGTAAAGGTATGTTTTATGTATATTTCTTTCTCTGCAAGAAGTATCTCATGTAATTAAGGTCAAGGGCCTTTCATTCCCTCTTGTGTCTTACCATATAGTTATTCGATTTACAATTTTTCCATAGAAATGTACAGAAATTAGTTCATGCCATGTCCTAGTCATAGAATTCATGAGGAAAGATGAATGTCTGACACTCATGCCTTGATAGCCTCAAAACAATGGCAAAATTCAAGGACTAAGGGTATAGCAGTGCTCATAGCTTGAGATGGCATTTTCGAATTAAAATCTAAGTTGACAGAGATATGCTGTTACTGATAATTATCTAAAGTTTTTAAACAAATATATAATCCTAATTATTTATATTGTTTTCTTTTTAAAAGTCCTATGTTTTTGCTTGCCCCTCAACTTATATAATGAATTTCGTTTTCAAGACTGAATTTTTTTTTTAACTTTTATTTAATGAATATAAATTTCCAAAGTACGACTTATGGCTTCCCCCCATACCGTCCCTCCCACCCACAACCCTCCCCTTTCCCACTCCCTCTCCCCTTCCATTCACATCAAGATTCATTTTCAATTATCTTAATATACATAAGATCAGCTTAGTATACATTAAGTAAGGAATTCAACAGTTTGCTCCCACACAGAAACATAAAGTGAAAAATAATAGATGATTTTTTTAAATGATGATGAAATCAGATCAGACCTATTGTCAAGACTGAATTTTCCATTGTTTCCCTCCTTCATACAACTAAGCACAGAAGGTTTTTAAGATTAATGAGTTATTTTTAAAGTAGCTTTATATATTTTGTAGAATAGTTTGAAAAACAAGATGTTCATAATACACATAAATAGTGTTCTTGTGATCCAACAGAAATTTTCAAAATTCATTTCATCATGAGCCTTAGTGAGCGTTCATGTTGGTCACCATTGATTTTCCTGCAAATTGAAAGGATAAATGGTGATTCCAGATTAATTCAGGTTAAGGAAGGCATGTACAGATTTTAACAACAAAGGCACATTATTACTGGTGCCAAGTTATCCTTTATTTCTTGTAGTATCTCTGCTTTTTCAAATATGCCTCAAATCATCATTTGAATATTCAGGGAACAGTTCTGACAATATAATGATTAGCACTGACTCATTTTTCTATCATCATTATCAAAATGGATCCCTACTCGTTTGAATAGATAAGTATGTCAGCAAGGATTATGATTAAGATTCAGTCACAGAAAACATCATGCTGCATTGATATAGTGAAAACCTTTAATATAATCTTATCAAAAATTGTATCTGGGAACCCTCTAGAACATTATAGAAAAAGAGTTCTTCATATGGTAATGGATTCAATTACCTTGCTACCACTCTAAAAATCTTACATCTTTTTGACATGTCAATGTTATTTCTTTTGATGAATGCTACAACTTTTGGTCAGTTGGCTTATTCATGATTTCACAGAATTAATTTGTTACTGGTTTATACTTCCCTCAAGCAGGAAATGTACCTGTTATATAATATTATCATGAAAATTGTGCACCCAGTACCTAATTAACTTGAAGAAAAATTTGCACAGGGCTTTTTTAAGAGGAATTTTTCGCCGGCGCCGCGGCTCACTAGGCTAATCCTCCGCCTAGCGGCGCCGGCACACCGGGTTCTAGTCCCGGTCGGGGCGCTGGATTCTGTCCCGGTTGCCCCTCTTCCAGGCCAGCCCTCTGCTGTGGCCAGGGAGTGCAGTGGAGGATGGCCCAGGTGCTTGGGCCCTGCACCCCATGGGAGACCAGGAAAAGCACCTGGCTCCTGGCTCCTGCCATCGGATCAGCGCGGTGCGCCAGCCGCGGCGGCCATTGGAGGGTGAACCATCGGCAAAGGAAGACCTTTCTCTCTGTCTCTCTCTCTCACTGTCCACTCTGCCTGTCAAAAAAAAAAATATAAAAAAAAAAAAAAAGAGGAATTTTTCATAGGCAGGGTTATTAAACATGTTAATATCTGTGTTCTCAACTCATTCAGAATATGGGCAAAACAATCACCACTTTGATTTATAGGAATTTGCTTTCTGAGCAGGAACTTAACCCAAGACATTGGTTTTCAAACACATTTCAATTCTTATTTAGTAGGAGCAAGGATGACCCCATACCTCATCAACAATAAGTTATTCTCCTGTTAAATTTGCTGCTAAACAAGGAGCTACAGTCCTATTAAAATCCAGTTAAACATGTATCACATTGATAGATATAATTAGAACAACTGTAGAGGGTAAATGGCTTAAGTACTGTAGCTGCAAGAACTGTAGATCAGTGTTACAAGGGAAAATAATGGACAGTCTGCTGGGGATTTGTTTCTGCAATGATACCTCGTTACTGTAGCGATTTTTTATTACCTTTCAGCTATTTTTAATAATTTCTCTAACTCACTGGGAAAGGATTGTTTTGCTTTCCCATTTGCTTCTACTAATAAGGATATTGTGTCTGCTTTCATAGGGAAAATCAGACATTTTAGTAACAACATAGATTTTGCAATAATGCTCTACACTATCTAGCACTTAAAGATATTTTTAAATCACATTTTCATTTTTCTAATGTTCACTCCTCAAACTATCATACAAAACTTAGATACAGATCTAGTTGTCTTTCTCACTGGGATGTAATTAGTAGTAACTGCCACCCTAAACACTGCAAGAATTAGGTAGCAGATGCAGTTACTGGTTTCTTTACATGCTCTTCGACCCTCCCACAGTAGCTCTAACAATTTCTTTCCTGACTTTTTCTCAGTAATTCTTAGAAATACTTTGTACTGGCCAGTGCCGCGGCTCAATAGGCTAATCCTCCACCTTGCAGCACTGGCACACCGGGTTCGAGTCCCGGTTGGGGAGCCGGATTCTGTCCCGGTTGCCCGTCTTCCAGGCCAGCTCTCTGCTGTGGCCAGGGAGTGCAGTGGAGGATGGCCCAAATTCTTGGGCCCTGCACCACATGGGAGACCAGGATAAGCACCTGGCTCCTGCCATCGGATCAGCGCGGTGTGCTGGCCGCAGCGCACCAGCCGCGGTAGCCATTGGAGGGTGAACCAATGGCAAAGGAAGACCTTTCTCTGTCTCTCTCTCACTGTCCACTCTGCCTGTCAAAAAAAAAAAAAGAAAGAAAGAAAGAAAAGAAAAAGAAAGAAATACTTTGTATTCCAGGGCCCAGAGTCATGGAGCAGTGGGTTAAATCACCATATCCCATATCAGAATGCTGATTCAAGTCACAGCGTCTCTACCTCCAATCCAGCTCCCTGCTAACATGTCTTGAAATGCAGCAGACGATGGCCCAAGTACTTGTGACCTGCCACCCATGTAGGAGACTTGGATAGAGTTTCTGGATCCTGGCTTTGGTTGACCCAGCGCTGGATGTTGCAGCCATTTCGGGAATAATACAGTGGATACAAAATCAATTTCTCTCTTTCTCTATCACCCTCTCTTTTACTTTCACTCTGTCTTTCAAATACATAAACACACATACATACATACATACTTCTTTTAAAGAAGGAAATTATTTGTATTCCTTGTATCCTGTTCTTGTTAATCAAAACATGGAGGAATATTTTTGCATTTTACATGTGGCTCTCAAGAAAGGCTCCTTTTGGAGGCTGGCACTGTGGCATAATGGCATCCAATATAGACGCCACTTCAAGTCCAGGCTGCTACACTTCTGATCCAGCCACCTGCTAATGTGCCTGGGAAAGCATCAGAGGATGGCCCAAGTGCTTGGGCCCCTGTCACCCATGTGGGCAACCCGGTAGAAACTACTGGTTCCTGACTTCAATCTGGCCCTGGTGGCCATTGTGGCAATTTGGAGAGTGAATCAGCAGATCAAAGATTCTCTCTCTGTGTGTTTGTGTGTGTGTGTGTGTGTGTGTTGTCTTCCCTCTCTCTGTAACTCTGCATTTCAAATAAAATAAATAATTGTTTAAAAAATATTCTTATCAGGGCCATCACCATTGTAGAATATAGTTTGGTAAAGATGACAAGTATTGTAAGTATTGTAAATGTAACTGTGTAGGACATAGAATATTATTTTTGGTTTACTTACACTGAATTGGTGCTTGTATTAGAAAACCTGGTAAACCAAACTGCCTAAGGTAGAAAGTGTAGAAAATAAAAGAGGAAGACAAATCCAAGATATCACAAAGTATAATTGACTGAAGACAAAAGCATAGTTTCAGGTAGCTGGGAGACAATGGATTTCCATGACATGAAACAGCAGAAAAAAATGGTTTTATAGACAAAGGTGACATGTCTAACCTGAGCATACTCTAATTTTACAAGAAATACTAACATTCAAGGCATTTGATAAATGACACTCCAGGGCTAGCTTGGGAGGAAGAGCTTGGACTCAGCGGCTATTCGGGTTTTGTGTCAAGGCTTTGTATAATGGATGAATACATTATAGAACTGTACATTATAGAACTGTAATGAATACATTATAGAACTGACTTTTTGCTTGGTGCACTGTTTTAGTGAACTTGTCCCCACCCTGTGTCAGAGTTAGCCCTTGGCAGGGATGAAGTGGTGGCAGTGGGTAGCTAAAGGAAGAAGCAGCACTGTGAGCTTGAGATTTTTTTCATCATTTGGTTGTTTGTGCGACATAGTGTTGTATCTACAAGAAGGCAAATGTAGAATTCATTGACTATTTTTGGCCCTCATAACTGCTAAGTATAGAAGTCTGCACAGAGGAGTTGGTTTTTTTGGATTGACCATCACTGACAGTTAAAGAAGTTCTTTAGGAAAAGAAGTATTACTCACAATCATAGCTTGTATGCTTACCAAAGAGAAGAATAAATTATTTTCTATTAGAAATTATTTTCTTCAATGAATTCTTTATGTTTAGTCCTTCAGGATGGCTTCACTCATTTTTTTAAAAGTTGTTTTGAGTAACCACAATATTGTTCAAGCACTAGTTTTACCACTTTCTATGCTACAAATGACTAAGAGCTAAATTTTATGTTCAAGAAGCTTCATATTAATAATGAAAGAAGAACAGAATAAGAACCAAAGTATCTAATTCCTTGAAAAGAGTACATCTGATGCACTCACACCATTCAGACAGAAGAAATTTTCTTCATTTGTAGTGCTCAAAGAAGTTATTGTGGGGCAAGAAGGTATTGATTTGTCATTTAAGGAGCCTAAATATGTATGAGTGGGATATGAATTTCATATTCATATAGTGGGATGCAGACTGAAGTGAGCATAGGCAAAGATACAGGAAAGGCCAAAGTGAAACAACATATGAGTAGACAGTGACTTCAGGAGAGGAGTCATCCTGGGGAAGAGTGGAAAATAAGGATGTTAGCTCATGGTATTAATAAAGTGAGAAGGATATCAATGGACTGTCAAAGACCTTGCATGATTTATGCTCAAATAAACAGCAAAAGGTATATAATGCATTTGTATCTTATTGTCTTGAGTGTTTAATGTGAGAGTTATCTTTTTAACATGTTTAAGTACACAGTACAGTATTAACTATCTGTACATCTTGTGCAGCGGATCTCTAGAGCTTGTTCATCTTACATAGCTTATACTTTATATTCCTCAGTTGGAAAGTCCACTTCTCCCATCCCTAGCCCTCGACAACCACCAGTCTCCTCTGTTTCCACGAGTCTGCCTATTTTAGATGTCTCACAGAAACACAATCATGCAGTATCTTTCTTGTGACTGGCTTGTTTCACTTGGCACAATGCCCTTTAGGATCATCCATGCTGTTTCAAAAGACAGAATTTCTTTCTTTTTTAAGGGCTGGATAATATCCCATGGTATGTATTCATCATACTTTTTAAAATCTATTTATCTATCTGTGGACATTTAAGATGTTCCCACTTCTTGACAATGGGAATAGTCCTGAGTGAACATGGAAGTGCTGATATATGAGATTTTGTTTACTGATAAATACTCAGAAGTGAAATTTCTGGGTCTTATGGTCATTATATTTTTAATATTTTGAAGAACCACTATACTGTTATCCATTGGTGGCTATACCAATGCTGTAGAAGTGCTCCACTTTCTCCAAATCCTTGCCAACTCTCATTGTCTTTCTTTTTTTATAGCCATCCTGATGGGTAGGAAATGTACCTCATTTTGGTTTGATTTACATTTCACCCATTAGTGGTGATGAGCATCTTTTCATCTATGTGTTGGCCGTATGTATATCTGCTTTTGAGAAATGTAGATTGAAGTCCTAAACCCATTTTTAAACTGGATAGGTTGTTTTTATTAATGAATTGTAAAGATTCCTTACATATTTTAGAAATTAATCCCTTATCAGGCATATGGCTTGTAAATATTTTTCCTATTTCATAGATTGTCTTTCACACTATTGATTGTTTCCTTTGCTGTAAAAATACTTAGTAATATCATATGAGAAAATTTTCCCAATTTAGAGAAAGATATGGACATCCAAATACAGTAAGCACATAGAAACCCAAGCAAAGATGATCAGAAAATATCTTTACCACAGAACATTAGTCAAATTTTCAAAAAAGTGAAACATAAAGAAAATATATTAAAATTTTCAAGAAAGAAATGCCAGGTTGTCTTTAAAGGATCTCCAAATAGAATGACAGCAGAGTTTTCATCAGAAATCCTACAGGCTAGTAGAAAAAGGAAAACAATAGTCCACATTGTAAACAAACAAACAAAAAAACCCACCAAAACAACAGCAAAAAACCTCTTTCAACCTAGAATATTTTACCCAGTGGACTCCCAACTATAAATGAAGGTGAAATAAATGACTTTCAAGAGTAATAAAAACTGAATGAATTTGTTACATGGCCAGCCTTCAAAATGATACTTAAGGATGTACTACACTTAGAAACAAAGAATCATGAAAGAATGTGAAGGCAGGAAAACATCCTAGCAAAAGAACAAAGGAAACTGAAGAGAAACAATAGGAATATTTATGGAAAAATGGAAGGAACAAGTCATTATTTATCCATAGTATCCTTGAATGTAAATGGATTAAATTTTCCAATTAAAAGATATGGACAGGCTAAATGGATTAGAAATAAAATCCATCTATACACTTTCGACATGAAACACACTTCAACTTTAAAGATACACAAAGACTGAAAGTGAAAGGATGGAAAAAGATATTCCAAGCAAATTGAAATAAAAAATGAGCAGGAGTATGAATACTCGTAATAGACAAAATAGATGTTAAGGCCAAAACTATAAAAAAAGACAAGGTAATTATGTAATGATTAAGGGATTAACTCAACAGGAAGATGTGACTATAGTAAATCTATATACACCAAATGCTAGGGAACCCAGATATGTAAAACAAATGTTAATTGATCTAATGGGAGACATAAGACAATAATGAAGGACTTCAACACTCCTTTTTTATCAGTGGACAGATCAACGGAACAAAAAATCAACAAAGAAACAACAGATCTAATCTGCATTATCTACCAAATAGATCTAATTGATGTCTACAGAACATTTTATCCCACAGTTTCAGCATACACATTCTTTTCATCAGAGCATGGAACATTCTCTAGGATAGACCATATACTAAGCCATAAAAAATTCTCAACAAATTCAAAACAAAAAAATAGAATCATACCATGTATCTTTTCTGATCACAATGGAATGAAGCTGGAAATTAACAACATAAGAAACCCTAAACATTTTGAGATTTGATTATTGTTTATATCCCATGTTTATACTCCTGGAGGATAGTGGTTTTTCTACCTACTACTTGTTGAATTCTGTATTTAGTGGAGGCTTAAGCATTTGATTATGAAGAAAATTGGAAGTATGTAATTGTAAAACTTACAAGAAAAATAAGAAAAGGAGGGAGATAGGATTGAGGGAGGAAAAAGTAAGGTGGGGTGGGGAATGTAATGCTTTTAAACCATATATGTGAAATACATGAAATTTGTTCCTTTTTAAAAACAAAAGAAGTAAAACAAAAAAAAAAACATAGAAAATATACAAACGCACACAGGCAGAACAACGAGCTCCTAAATGAAAAGTGAGTCATAGGAGAAATCAAAATGTAAATAAAAAATTCCTTGGAATTAATGAAAATGACAACACAACACTTCAAAACTTATGTGATATAGCAAAAACAATGTGAAGAGAAAAATTTATGACAATTAGTGCCTGCATCAAAAAATCATAAAGATATTAAATAAGTGATCTAATGGTGCAGCTCAGGGATCTAGAAAAACAAGTATAAACCAAACACAAAATTAGTAGGAGGAAAGAAATAATAAAAATTAGAGAAGAAATAAGAAAGAGAACTAGAAAACTATACAACAGATAAGTGAAATGAAGAGCTTTTTTAAAAAAATCAATAAACCACTGGCCCAACTAAACCAAGGAGGAGATCAAAATTAACAAAATCAGAGTTGAAAAAGGAGATGTTACACTGATAACAGAGAAATAATGAGAATCATCAGGTATCATTAAAACAATTATATGCCAACAAATTGGAAAATCTAGAAGAAATGTGTATATTTCTGGACATATACAGTTCACCAAAATTGGAAGAAGAATAGATAGAAAATCTGATTAGACCAATAACCAAGGCTGAGATTGGATCAGTAATAAAGTGCCTCCCAATAAAGTAAAGCCCAGGACCGGATGGCTTCACTGCTGAATTCTACAAACTTTTAAAGAAGAACTAATAACAATTCTTCTTAAACTAATGAAAACAATGAAATGGGAGGGAATCCTCCCAAACTCTTTGATCACAGCATTACCTTAATTCCAAACCAAAAAGTGGAAACATAGACCAATATCCCTAATGGATATAGATGCAAAAATCCTCAACACAATAGTAACTAATCAATCCTGGCAACACATCAAAAGATTACCCATCCAGATTAAGTGGGATTTATCCAAGAGAATCAAGGATGGGTCAACATATGCAAATCAATAAGCATGATGCATCACATTAACAAAAAGCAGAAATAAAAAAAATCACAATCTCAGCAGATGCAGAGAAAGCTTTGATAAAATACACCATTCTTTCATATATATATATATATATATATATATATATATATTTGTTAAAATTAGGTATAGAAGGAACATACCTCAACATAATCAAGGCAATGTATCACAAACCCATAGTCAACATCATATTGAAAGGGGAAAAGCTGAAAGTATTTCCACTAAGACCTAGAATTACATAAGGATGCCCACTCTCACCATTACTTTCAATATAGTTCTGGAAGTTTTAACCAGAGCCATTAGACAAGAAAAAGAAATCAAAGGTGGAAGTCAAACTATCCCTGTTTGCAGAGGACATGATCTTAATATAGGGGAACCCAAAGACTCCACTAACAGACTATTGGAACTCAAAAGAATTTGTCAGAGTTGCAAGGTATAAAATCAACACACAAAAATCAATGACATTCATATATGCTAACATTGCTATGGCTAAGCAAGAGCTTGTAAGACTAGTCCAATTCACAATAGATAAAAAATGTAAGTATTTTGGGATAAATTTAACCAAGGATGTGAAAGTTATCTGCAATGAGAATTACAAATAACTAAGGAAGGAAATAGAAGATACCACACACACACACATACACACACACGGAAAATTCTTCCATGCTTGTGGATAGGAAGAATTAATATAATCAGAATATTCATTATACCCAGAGCAATTTATAGATTCAATGTACTCCCAATCAAAATACCAAGGACATTTTTCTCAGCTCTGAAAGAAATCCTAAAATTCATATGGAAACACAAGAAACTAAATAGCCAAAGCAATCTTAAATAAGAAAACTCAAGTCAGAGGCATCACAGTATCACTCCATCCCACTAGCCAGCCCTGTCTGTAAGGAAACTATGGTGTTCCCATAGCTGCTGTCTGTGTGTTCCTCCCAGCCAAATTCAATGTTGGTGGGGAAGGTGGGTTTTTCTCTCTGGTTAGGTCTGTGGGATATGGGGCAGCAGCTATCTGCCTGTGTCCAAAAATGGCCTGAGTCTTTCCCCCACTTGACTGCAGGTCTCTACTGTAGGCAGGGAAGTGGGGAGGGAGAGAGATGCATTGCCTTTTTTTTCCCTACCTCTGGGTGCTTGGTTGCCTGCTGTCTTAGAGTGTCCCTGTGGCACTCTAAAAGCAGTTCACCAAGCTCTCCCTCCTACTGCATCAGCAGTGCCGTGGGCCCATGGATTCCTCTCTCACCTGGCTTGTCAGGGTCTACATCTTCCTCCCTGGATCCAGGCTTTTGTTATCTTCTATTGTGTATTTGCTCTTTTGATGCAGGTCTGGAACATTCATATTTCTTTCACAGGGTCTTCTTCTGTGGATCTCCCACAGCTTTATCCTAAGAGTGTACCTTCTCCCTCTTTTTAAATATTAATTTCACCCCACATAAATCAAACCTTTCTTTTGCTATTCCACCGTCTTGAAACTCCTCAATTTCCTTTATAATCACAGGTTTAATGCACCACTAACCATAGTGTTCAATGAGCAAAAAGTAGAAAGACTTCTGGGTTGAACTCTATTTAGAGGAGTATTAATTCTTTGACTATAAAGTAAATTAAAAATGTTATCTCCAAAATTTAAAAAAATCAAATCTTCTAATCTATGAACTTGGAATATTTTTCTAATTTTCAGCTTTAATTTCTTCTAGCTGCATTTTGAAGTTTTCGGTGCAGAAGCTTTTCATCCCCTCAGTTAAATTCAATCCTTAAATATTTTATTAGTTTTTATGCTATTGTAAAGGAAATTACTTTCTTAAATGCCTTTTTAAATAGTGATGTTTGAATGTTGATTGGAAGTCCTCTAACTTTATTGAATTTATTTATTAGGTATTTTTTTCAGGCTTTAATCAAGTATAATTGAGAAATAAAATTGTATATATTTATATTGTATTAGATATAGCTTGCATGATAGGTGCGTGCATGTATAAACGCACATATTATAAATCAATTATATCAATGTAATTAGCATATTAATCACTTTAAGTACTTATTTTTTGTGTGTTGTAAGAATAGTTAAAAAACCTTTCCTATGCTGAATATTTTCTCCCATTTTATAAAAAAGTTTATTGATTTGAAAAGCAATGTGACACATTCCCTCAGATTTACCCTTAAGAGTAAAGCTTAAAACTTGCCATGGGACACCAAATCTCATTAAGTTGGCAGGTACCAACGGTATCTTACTCTTTAAAGTGATCAGTTTAAGTTCATAACTGATCATAAAGATAGGATTAATTATCAAAGGATTACATAAATAAGACCAAGTGTCTGCTAAAAACAATTGATAGAATTAAAAGGGGGAGAATGACCCAACATGGGAAGCAGGACACACAGCAGACTCATAGCATGACAATGTCCTAAACACCACCCTGGCCTCAGAATCGGCCCTTAAGGCATTCAGATCTGGCTAAAAAGCCCATGAGAACATTTCAGGCATGGAAGCCAAGACACTGTGCCAAAAATTGACCTAAATGAAAGATCTCTGTGAGTGAGATCCTGGTGGAAACAAGGAGCCATCAAAGGAGGAGGTACCTTTCTCTGAAGGGAGGAGAGAACTTCCACTTTGATAATGGCCTTGTCTAAATACGGTCGGACTTTGTGAACTCAAGAGGCTTCGATAGCCTTGGAAGCTCTTGACAAGAGCCTCACGTGATCACTGACGTCATAAATAAGAGTGTCAATTGTTAAATCAACAACAGGAGTCACTGTGCACTTACTCTCCATGTGGAACCCCCCTGTTCTTAATGTGTTGTACTATGAGAATTAACAATAAAACTTGTATTGAAACAGTATTTTATACTTTGTGTGTCTGTGTGGGTGCAAACTGTTGAAATCTTTACTTAGTATATACTGTTGATCTTCTGTATATTAAGCTAATTAAAAGTGAATCTTAATGAAGAGTGGGATGGGCTGGGGGTGGGAGGGTGTTTATGGGGGAAGAGCTGCTACAATCCCAAAGTTGTACTTATGAAATTCATATTTATTAAATAAGAGGTTTCTAAAAAGAAGAAAAGCAATGTGACACACAAACACACACACACACACAGATTTGAGAGTGAGAGCAAGAGAAAGAGCTAGAGATGTCTGCCATTCAGTGGTTTATCCTTAAATGCCTGTAACAGGTGGACTACCCAGGTTTATTTTGGTATGGTGATTCTGGTTTTGTTTGAGAGAATTCCTTCCACTTCAATTTTCTGACATAGTTTCAGAAGAATTTGTGCTTATATTTCCTTGAGTAGAGGGAAGTCATTGAGAGTCCTGGGACCTTCTTTGGACAATCATTTTATGTTGGCAGTTTGAATAAATTGGTACACTGCCTTCTGCCCTCCAGTGCTGCTGATGTTAAATTTGCTTATAATCTCCCAGAGAATTATTTGTGTGTAATGAAATGCTGCAGCCTCCCTGCTTCAAGATTCTCCTGTCATTGCCCTTAAAAAGTTGATTGTGGCTGGTGCCGCGGATCACTAGGCTAATCCTCCACCTATGGTGCCGGCACCCCGGGTTCTAGACCCGGTCGGGGTGCCAGATTCTGTCTGGGTTGCTCTTCTTCCAGTCCAGCTCTCTGCTGTGGCCTGGGAGTGCAGTGGAGGATGGCCCAGGTGCTTGGGCCCTGCACCCGTATGGGAGACCAGGAGGAAGCACCTGGCTCCTGGCTTCGGATTGGTGCAGCACGCCGGCCGCAATTCGCAGGCCATAGTGGCCACCTGGGGGGGTGAACCAATGGAAAAAGGAAGACCTTTCTCTCTCTCTCTCCAACTCTGCCTGTCAAAAAAAAAAATTGATTGTAATATGTCTCAGTGAGGATCTCTTTGATTTCGCCTAATTGAAGTTTTTGGTGAGTTTGATGTTTGTTATAGACATGTATTTCATCAAATTGGGAGATTTTTAGCCATTAGCTTCCATGTCTTTTCTGATCCTTCCTCTCTTTCCTCTCCTTTTGTCGACTCACACAACGATCCCCCCTGATGGTGTCACACATGATTTTTAGGCTCTGCTCTCTTGAATCTTTTCTGTTTCTTAGGTATGCTTATTTTCTTTGTTCTGTCTTCAATTTTGCTGATTCTTTCATCTGTTCAGATCTGCTTCTGGATCCCTCTAGTGAACTTTTCATTCCCGTTTTTGTACTTTTCAGCTCTTAGAATTTTTTCTTTCTTCTGTTTCCTTTCTCTTTAATGACATTCTTATTTTGTTTATACATAGTTTTCTTTACATTCTCCACTTTAATTCTTTGCACATTTTATTCACTATTAAAGTCTTCATCTACTATATCTGCCATCAAGCCCTATTCAGGTACAGTGTCAGCTGATTTTTTTTTTCTTTTCGATGGACCACACATTTCTCTTTCTTTATATACCTTTGAATTTTTATTGACAAGTGGACATTTGAATCTAATAATATGGTAATTCTGGAAAGCAGATTTTTCCTATTCCCCAAGATTTGCTATTTTTGTTCATTTTTCTTGATTATTTATAATAAGCTTTCACTGTGCTTTTAGAAGCTTGAGATGTTAACTTAAGACCTGCTTGGGTCTTTTCTGAGCTCTTCTTTGATCATGCAGTCACTTTCACGTTTTCCCCATGTAAGCAGTTGTTTTTCAATATTCTAATCTCCTTTAAAGCATGGCTCACAAAAAGGAAAATGAGAACAATGGAGAAAAAATATGTTGTCCTTTTGACTTTACTGGATATTTCTGCTGTGTGGGGGGGTACTTAGCAAAATGGGGGTAGGTGCAAGAAAAATGCCTTCCAAATTTTGAAGATACTTCTCTGGCCAGATGTAGCACTCAGTGATCACAGTACAGATCCTGATAGTTGAAGGACAAGGCATGATTTTGTCCAGGCATTTCCTGAATGCTTCCTGCAAGCTGCTCCAAGAGCATGAGCACAGCTGCTGCCAGGGAGCTGACAGTGGGGGATGGGGAATTTGTGGTGTTCCTGCACTGAAAGCTGAAATTTGCTGAAATTAAGCACAATGTACCGTCCAACCATTTCACCATATTTGCAAACACTTAACAGAGTATAGAATTTTAAGTATTTGAAGTATTTACAACTGACAATGTAATTGTTTTATAGGTTGAGAGATTCCTAGTGCTTTCTACTCATCATCTTCTTATAATGTTCTCCCTCAGCTTTTAAAGAAAACTTTAATGAATGCAAATTTCATAGGTAGGACTTTAGGAATGTGGAGATTCCTCCCCCTGTACTTGCCCTCCCACCCCCACTCTTCTCCCACCTCCTTCTCTCTCTCCCATCCCATTCTTCATTAAGATTCATTTTAATTAACTTTATATACAAAAGGCATACTAAGTAAAGATTTCAACAATTTGCACACACACCCACACACAAAATACTGTTTGAGAACAAATTTTGCAGTTAATTCTCATAGTACAGCTAATTAAGAACAGAGGTCCTACATGGGGAGTCAGTACACAGTGATTCCTGTTGTTGATTTAACAATTAACTCTCTTATTTATGACATCAGTGATTACCAAAGGCTTTTGCCATGAGTTGACAAGGCTATGGAAGCCTTCTGAGTCCACAAACTCCATCTGTATTTAATCAGGGCCATAAGCAAAGTGGAAGTTCTCTCCTGCTTTCAGAGAATATTACATCCTTCTTTGATGGCCCCTTATTGCACTGGTGTCCCACAGAGATTCTTCATATAGGCTCTCTCTCTTTCTTTTGCTACTTGGCTTTCCATGCCTGAAATGCTCTCATGGGCTTATCAGCCAGTCCAGAGTGCTTAAGGGCTGATTCCTACCCTAGCTTTTGTTTGTGTGGGCAGTAGTTACTTTATCACTTTTGAAAGAAATTTCTCCATATGTGATGTTCTAAATTGGCAAGTTTACCTGCTTCCCATCTTGGATATTTCCCTCCCTTTTCAATTCTATCAGTTAGTATTTGCAGACACTAATCTTGTTTATGTGATCCCTTTGTCTCTTAGACCTATCAGTGTGATCAATTGTGAACTGAAATTGATCACTTGGACTAGTGAGATGGTATTGGTACATGCCACCCTGATGGGATTGAACCGGAATCCCCTGGCACATTTCTAACTCTACCATATGGGGCAAGTCAGCTTGAGCATCTCCCAAACTGTACATCTCCTCTGTCTCTTATTCCCAATGTCTCTTATTCACAATGATCACTTTTCAGTTCAATTTAAACACCTAAGAATATCTGTGTGTTAATTACAGAGTTCAACCAATAGTATTAAGTAGAACAAAAAATACTAAAAGGGACAAAGTATTAAGTTGTACATCAACAGTCAGCGTGAGGGCTGATCAAGTCACTGTTTCTAACAGTGTCCACTTCAGTTCAACAGGGTTCCTTTTTGGTGCTCAGTTAGTTGTCACCAATCAGGGAGAACATATGATATTTGCCCCTTTGGGACTGGCTTATTTCACTCAGCATGATGTGTTCCAGATTCCTCCATTTTACTGCAAATGACAGTATTTCATTGTTTTTTACTGCTCTATAGTTATTCTATAGAGTACATGTCCCATAATTTCTTTATCCAGTTTACTGTGGATGGGCATTTGGGTTGATTCCAAGTCTTAGCTATTGTGAATTGAGCTACAATAAACATTGCAGTACAGACAGCTCTTTTATTTGCCAATTTAATTCCCTTTGGATAAATTCCAAGAAGTGGAATGGCTGGGTTGTATGGTAGGTTTATATTCAGGTTTCTGAGGAATCTCCAGACTGACTTCCATAGTGGCTTTACCAGTCTGCATTCTCACCAACAGTAGGTTAGTGTCCCTTTTTCCCCTCATCCTCGCCAGCATCTGTTGTTGGTAGATTTCTGTATGTGAGCCATTATAACTGGGGTGAGGTGAAACCTCATTGTAGTTTGGATTTCCTTTTCCCTGATTGCTAGTGATCTTGAACATTTTTTCATGTGCCTGTTGGCCATTTGGATTTCCTCTTTTGAAAAATGTCTGTTTAGGTCCTTGGCCCATCTCTTGAGTGGGTTGTTTGTTTTGTTGTTGTGGAGTTTCTTGATCTCTTTGTAGATTCTGGTTATTAACCCTTGATTTGTTGCACAGTTTGCAAATATTTTTTCCCATTCTCTTGGTTGCCTCTTCACTTTTCTGTTTCTTTTGCAGTACAGAAACTTCTCAATTTGATGCAATCCCAAGTGTTAATTTTGGCTTTGACTGCCTGTGCTTCCAGGGTCTTTTCCAAGAAGTCTTTGCTGGTACCTATATCTTTCAGGGTTTCTCCAATGTTATCTAATAATTTGATAGTGTCGTGTCATAGATTTAGGTCTTTAATCCATGTTGAGTGGATTTTTGTGTAAGGTGAAAGGTAGGGGTCTTGCTTGTTTAACATGGGATGGACTGAGGAAACAGATGAATACACCCATTGACTTAAAACTTCATAGGTGATCAACAAATGGTAGTTGCAGTTCCAATGGTTAATACCTGGAATATACTCTCTTTGGTGTGTTAAAACATAGATTCCTATTCTCAAGAGAATATTTTTTGTTGATCCAATAAACAAACATAGTAAAAACAGTGTTGGGGCTAAGATCTCTGTTTATTACTTAAAGGTTAGTTTCTGAATGATATTTAAAGAACACAGATCTTAGTAAAAAAAATAGGAATGGATTGGGGCTGTCGCTGTGGCACAGCAGGTTAACACCCTGACCTGAAGCACCAGCATCACATATGGGTGCTGGTTCAAGTCCTGGCCGCTCCATTTCTGATCCAGCTCTCTGCTATGGCCTGGGAAAGCAGTAGAAGATGACCCAAGTCCTTGGGTCCCTGCACCCGCATGGGAGACTCGGAGGCCCAGCTCCGGCCATTGTGGCCAATTGGGGAGTGAACCATCAGATGGATGACCTCTCTCTCTCTCTCTGCCTCTCCTCTCTCTGTGTAACTCTGACTTTCAAATAAACAACAACAAAAAATTTTAAAATATATATATATTTTTTTTAAAAAAGGAATGGGAATAGGAGAGGGAGGAGGAAGAAGGGTGGGAGTCCAGGTGAGATGGTGGATAGGGTTGGAAGAATCACTATATTCCTAAAGTTGTATTTATGAAATGCATGAAGTTTCTATAACTTAAATAAAAGGTTTTTTGTTAAAAATGGCTTCCTAGGAAACTATGTTCCACTGGGACAAAAATCCTGGTTTTCTTGAACAAGATCAAAAACTAATGAAATTTACCTCTTAAGCATCTCTCTCCAAGATGGCTACATTGGGGGCAATTATTTCTTAATAATTGGATCCATGCCAACCCACGTTTAGATTTCAACTTCACCAAAGATGCTTTTGTCTACTCTAACCCATGCAGTTTATTTGGGCAGGAAATTCAGGAGGCAAGTCTTCAGAAACAGGTTTGCTTCCAGTACACTGTAGCACTATACTTGGGAAATTTGAAAACACAACCTTGCAGATAGCACAATCCTTCTGTAAATTCTCAAATTATTCAACTTTAGATTCAAACAGAGCATGCCACTTAGCAGTTGTTCAAATATTATAAAGTAATAGATATTTGGGGGAATACAGTTCATCCATCCATTCTTACATAACATCACTAACTTAAATTTTCTGATCATCTAAGAAAACACAGTAACAAAGGTATGCACAAATTTAGAGAACTCATATGTGCATTGAAAACTGTCCATAATGTCCATTTTTGCTATTTAAAAATAAAAATTCTAACAATGTTTTCAATTCCTCACAAAAACTTTTGTCATTTTACTTTTCTTTGTAACAAATTGCTTGAGTCAGTTAAAAAGCTATTGTTAACTGATTTTCACTATTATTTACTTACATAAAGCTAGTCAAAATATCCATTCAAAAAGCCATTTAGTGATTTTTTTCATATAATTTGAGATTAAAAACAAACAGTAAAAATCCAGGTGTTAAGTACTGAAGGAAGACAAGTGCTTGAAGGTCTTTGAACAGCTGGCCAATCCATAAATTTTAACTCAGATGTAAAAATAGGTTTTAAAACATGATGTGTTTATAATTAAAAAAAATACACAGGAAGAAAACGGGTATTGAAGCCAAGGAGACTTCCTGAACAACGAAGAGATTATATTTGACAAGGGCAATAACCCTCCCAATCACGTCTTCCAATTTCATTTGCTAAAATATACAGGCCATGGAAAGACAGCTCCTTGTTTTGATCCTTAGGGTTGTTTAAGCTTCCCAGTGTTGCCTAACACATTAAGACATATGGTAAAGCTTTCCCTAAATTCCGAGGATTTGTAGATCCCCCACAGCTAATGAGAACCGTCCCCTGGTGCTGGTAAAATATCCTGAGATATTTAAATCCATTTTTAAATGCGTTTATTCTAAGGAATTGTTTTCCCAAATGATCTATCTCGGTTTCATTTTATAGCATTAATATAAATACATTCATACATTAGTCTCTTCTCAACAGAAGGAAGTGTTTTAAACCCAGTATAGATTTTTGACAGCAACATTTTTTGGCTTAAAGAGAGCAGTCACAGCCAGCACTGTGGCTCACTAGGCTAATCCTCCACCTTGCAGCGCTGGCACACCAGGTTCTAGTCCCAGTCGGGGTGCCAGATTCTGTCCCGGTTGCCCCTCTTCTAGGCCAGCTCTCTGCTGTGGCCAGGGAGTGCAGTGGAGGATGGCCCAAGTGCTTGGGCCCTGCACGCCATGGGAGACCAGGATAATTACCTGGCTCCTGCCATTGGATCAGTGCGGTACACCAGCCACAGTGCACCAGCCGCAGTGCGCCAGCCGCAGCGGCCATTGCCTGGAGGGTGAACAAATGGCAAAAGGAAGACTTTTCTGTCTCTCTCACTGTCCACTCTGCCTGTCAAAAAAAAAAAAAAAAAGAGAGCAGTCACAAACACTTGGGAAATTATATTTACATGTGAATGTATGAAGTACAAGCAGTCAAGCTGTATCTTACTACTGTACTTCCTTAATGTAGATATTGTTAAGAATAATTTCCTTCAGTGCTGACTGGAAAAATCTCTGTAGCATTTTTTTCATTGTAAGTCAATGCACATAATTAAATAGTGATTGGAGATATTTGAAAAAGTGACTGTCATTTACCATAAATATTTGATAAATATGTCCACAAAATTAACATATGCACATGCCTTCATTCCACTATCATATGACAAATATTTACATTGGATTATAACATAATTGACACACAAATCTGCCATGGCCCATTTGCAGATATTACTCAGCATCACTATTTTTACTCCATTTTCGAAATTAGTTTCTGCCTAGTGTAACCACAATGTTAAGAAACTCAAAGTGTAGCACATAAAACAGTAACTTATTTGAATCAAAATTTAATTTGGCCAGTGCCACGGCTCACTAGGCTAATCCTCCACCTTGCAGCGCCGGCACACCGGGTTCTAGTCCCGGTCGGGGTGCCAGATTCTGTCCCGGTTGCCCCTCTTCCAGGTCAGCTCTCTGCTGTGGCCCGGGAGTGCAGTGGAGGATGGCCCAAGTGCTTGGGCCCTGCACCCCATGGGAGACCAGGATAAGCACCTGGCTCCTGCCTTCAGATGAGCGCAGCGCGCTGGCCTCATCGCGCCGGCCGTGGCGGCCATTGGAGGGTGAACCAACGGCAAAGGAAGACCTTACTTTCTGTCTCTCTCTCTCACTGTCCACTCTGCCTGTCAAAAAAATAAATAAAAAAAATTAATTGAACAGCAAATCATTTTTCATTCTGACAAACATAAAACACAGGAACATTTCTTAGGTTATTCGGTAAGAGAAAAACCAAAGCCTGGAAAGAATTTAAATAGCTGTGAAGGAAGTGTAACTTATTTACCTTCAATGAGGAAGCAAACAAGCTATAAAATTCCATGTTGTCATGTAAAAACACACTGACGGTTTCTGTTTCAAAAGGTCCATGTTTCAAAGAGCTTCTTTTTATATAGACACTACCCAGGAGTTTATATTAGATGGAGGGGGCAAAGAACACAAAATGCAGGAAGATTTCTATTAGCTCAAGCCTAAGGCTAATCTGCTGCATGTGCAGTTTCTACACCAGGAAGCAACTTGTAGGAAGCTCTGCAGCTGAGAGCTAGAGAGCTGGAAACTGTTCCCCTGGGTAGGATCTCACACATGACTCTGCTGTATTCCTTCCCCTGCCAAACACCATGGCTCAAGCTTGTACACAGCCATCGGGCCCCCAGGGCAGCTTCCTGTCCTTAGATAAGGACCCTCTGCTCCATCATTCTTCCTGAAACCTTCTGACCAGACGAACACACACACAGAAGCAGCTCAACCAGGGTGATTCAGCCCCTATTCTCTGCATCCCCCCCACACACACCAGGTGTCTGTGCTCCTTTGGCACTGTTAACTGAGATCATACAACTGGCTGAATTGTCAAGTTTCCCAATACACACACTCACACTTTTACATCCAGTATTCCAACTACAGATTTACTAACTTTACTTTATGTAAAATAGCTTGTACCATTTACTTTCACCCTCGGACACCATGGTAAAGACTCTGTTGATGGAAATTCAAGAGAAACTTTCAGGACGACTTCTCTCACTCCTTAGCTCTATCTATTGATTCCATGCAATATCCTACTTTGTTACGTAACACTAAAATCACCAAGCACACACTTAGTCACACAAACCCAGAGCAGGAACTCTGATTTCTACATCTACCCAATGTCATGTAGGGAGATTTCCAGTTCATTATAGACCAACGCTCTTTAACAGCCACAAGTTACAAATATGCACTTGTTTTGACTGGAAAACAAAACGGCCAAACCATACTACCTACAGTAAAGCTTCCCCCTCATCTCCAAAGAAACATAAAAATACATTATTCTTCTTCCAGACCATGCATTTTACACGTCCAAACACCCTCTTGATGCTGTTAGGAACTTTACCCTTGAAGTCTGACATGTATTTCTAGTTAAAAGGTATAACCACCCCATTGCTACCCTAGCAATGCACCCCAATTCCAGGCATCCCTGCAAACCTAATCCTCTTGATGTTAGCTTCCCACCAAAACCCATTCAGTTGGGGGTAAAGGCAAACATCCTTCCCCAGTTACATATCAAACATGTGAAAACTGGACAGGATGCAGCTTAAAAGGTTTAGTTTTGGCTTCTGTAACAGAATAACATATGCTGTAATACAACACTGCTGAGCTTCTGTGTTCCCAATAAGAGAGCTCCCAGCAGAGTGCTTGCCATGTTCCCCAGTGACACCTGTCAGCCAGTCTCAGGGAGTCCCAGCGTCACTCAGCTGCTTCAGCACCGCTCTCTGAACAGCTTCTGCCACAGAGTGGTGCAATCTTAACAGGTCTCTGGCACACCAAGACCATTGCTAAAATAAGGGAACCGTGAGTAAACAATGTACTTTCCTCTCATGGAAGCGAAATCATTAGGTATTAATTAACGGCAGGACAAAAGCCCCCCAAATGTCGACTGAAACTTCAGTAATTGGCCATCACCGGACACAAATTGAGAAGATCTGACACACTCTATATTATAGGCAGACAGAGCATGGCCTGGTGCTGAGTTTTGTGAAAATTCAATTAACCCAACCATCTATTAGATGCATAAAGACAGAGGGAGAACGCTGCTAGGTGTATTAGAACTGGTGATGTGTAATCATGTTAATTTGTGGTTTGCGAAGAATACCATGTAATCACTAACACATAGCAGGTTATCAGCAAGTTATACAGATGTTTTAGATCACAGGAATTATTTTACAAATGCCATAAACGAAATGCTACCTTAGAAGGGTAGTGAAATTTTTCAGCCGATTTCGCCAACCTGATCCTACCAGGCACCCCTGGAGCAAGCAAGCTTCAATGGCCTAACAGGAAAAGGTGTGGGAAACCGGCTGTGACACTGATCTTCCAAAGTCCTTCTCCAGGGCCTTCCACGCGCCACTCCGTAATTTTGTTCAATGAAACTTTAGAGTTCTCACACCCAGAGAGACTCACAAGGTGCACATGCACCCATCTGCGGGACATGGAGTCCCCCACAGACTCCCGCCAGCTCTGTGGGCGACCGTCCCCCGCCTGCCCACTCTCCACACGCTCCAAGCCGCGACCACCTCCACACTCGGGGCGCCCCGGCCCAGTCCTGTCCGACCCGTCCTCCTTCCCAGAAAAAAGCCCCCACGGGGCGGCCCAGCACCAGCGCCTCCTCGCCACAGCCAACTTCAAGCAGCCACACGCGCAGAAAGCCACCGACACGTTTCGGGCCACGCAGTGAAGCAACCCCCAAAAAGCTAAATGAAGAAAAGCTTCAGGCCGCCCAACCGAGGCGCACACTTGGGCTTTTCAACACAGCAGAGCCCAAGAGGAGGCCCGGAAGCCTGGGAGCCGCGAAGCCTCCCTTGCAAGGGGGCCGCCTCCGTCCCGCCGCCGTGGAAGCCCCGGGCGCCCCCAGCCCGCGGAGCACGCGCCCGGGCGCCAGCAACTTACCGCACCGCTTGCACAGCACTCGGCCGACCCCTTTCTTGAGGTTCCAGAAGAGGCTCGGAAGGCGGCCGCCGCGCGGCGCTGCTGCTGCTGTCGGTCTCCGGCTCCATGAAGAAGATGTACCTGCTGTCCTCCTTGAGCCTCCCGCAGGACGGGGAAGCCGGGTGGCCCCAGGTCCGCAGGCGCACCGTGAGCAGAGTCCTTCTTCAAGTCCCGGCTGTCACCGCCCACACCTGGTGCACCTTCACCAGACAGGGCGCCTCCTCCTCCGCAGGCTCGCCGGGGCTGGGCGCCGGGGTCGTGGGCGGCGGACAGCGGGCCCTCCGCGGGCAGCCCCAGCGCCCCCGGCCGGCGGCTGGCGGCTGGCGCTCGCCGCCCCACGCCCCTGCCTCGCCGGCCGCCGCCGCCGCCGCGTTCCTGTCGAGCGCCCCCTGCTGCCGCCGTGGCGGGCGCACCTTTCCCTGGATCACCGCGGCGGCGCGCTGTGCCGGCTCCTGCACGGAGCCCGCGCTGGGCGGGGACAAGTAGCACACCGAGCCCCCGCGGGAGCCGAGTGTTCACCGGCCGCCGCCCCCGGCGCCAGGGCCGCGGTCCCCAGCAGCAGCACCAGCAGCGGCGGGAGCCGCGGCGAGTGGGTGGCGGGGCCCGGACTCCCAGAGCAGCACCTAAGAATAATTGTGTGTTAATTACAGAGTTCAACCAACAGTATTACGTAGAACAAAAAAAAATACTAAAATAGATAAAGCATTAAGTTGTACAGCAACAGTCAGGAGAAGGGCTGGTCAAGTCACTGTTTCTCATAGTGTCCACTTCACTTCAACAGGTGTCCTTTTTCGTGCTCAGTTAGTTCTCACCGATCAGGGAGAACATAAGATATTTGTCCCTTTGGGACTGGCTTATTTCACTCAGCATGATGTGTTCCAGATTCCTCCATTTTACTGCAAATGACCGGATTTTTTTTTTTTTTTGCTGCTGTATAGTTATTCTACAGAGTACATGTCCCATAATTTCTTTATGCAGTCTACTGTGGATGGGCATTTAGGTTGATTCCAAGTCTTAGCTATTGTGAATTGAGCTACAATAAACATTGCAGTACAGACAGCTCTTTTATTTGCCAATTTAATTTCCTTTGGGTAAATTTCAAGAAGTGGGATGGCTGGGTTGTATGGCAGGGTTATATTCAGGTTTCTGAGGAATCTCCAGACTGACTTCCATAGTGGCTTTACCAGTCTGCATTCCCACCAACAGTGGGTTAGTGTCCCTTTTTCCCCTCATCCTCGCCAGCATCTGTTGTTGGTAGATTTCTCTATGTGAGCCATTGTAACTGGGGTGAGGTGAAACCTCATTGTAGTTTTGATTTCCTTTTCCCTGATTGCTAGTGATCCTGGACATTTTTTCATGTGTCTGTTGGCCATGTGCATTTCCTCTTTTGAAAAATGTCTATTTAGGTCCTTGGCCCATCTCTTGAGTGGGTGGTTTGTTTTGTTGTTGTGGAGTTTCTTGATCTCTTTGTAGATTCTGGTTATTAACCCTTTATTTGTTGCATAGTTTGCAAATATTTTTTTCCCATTCTGTTGGTTGCCTCTTCACTTTTCTGTTTCTTTTGCAGTACAGAAACTTCTCAATTGGATGCAATCCCAAATGTTAATTTTGGCTTTGACTGCCTGTGCTTCCAGGGTCTTTTCCAACAAATCTTTGCTGGTACCTATATCTTTCAGGGTTTCTCCAATGTTAATAATTTGATAGTGTCAGGTCATAGATTTAGGTCTTTAATCCATGTTGAGTGGATTTTTGTGTAAGGTGAAAGGTAGGGGTCTTGCTTGTTTAACATGTGATGGACTGAGGAAACAGATGAATACACCCATTGACTTAAAACTTCATAGGCGATCAACAAGTGGTAGTTACAGTTCCAGTGGTTAATACCTGGAATATACTCTCTTTGGTGTGTTAAAACATATGATTCCTATTCTCAAGAGAATATTTTTTGTTGATCCAATAAACAAACATAGTAAAAACAGTGTTGGGTCTAAGATCTCTGTTTATTACTTAAAGGTTAGTTTCTGAATGATATTTAAAGAACATAGATCTTAGTAAAAACAACAACAACAAAAAGGAATGGAATGGGGCTGGCACTGTGGCAAAGCAGGTTAACACCGTGGCCTGAAGCACCAGCATCGCATATGGGTGCTGGTTCTAGTCCTGGCTGCTCCATTTCTGATCCAGCTCTCTGCTATGGCCTGGGAAAGCAGTAGAAGATGACCCAAGTCCTTGAGCCCCTGCACCTGCATGGGAGACCCGGAGGCCCAGCTCCGGTCGTTGTGGCCAATTGGGGAGTGAACCATCAGATGGATGACCTCTCTCTCTCTCTGCCTGTCCTCTCTCTGTGTAACTCTGACTTTCAAATAAACAACAAAAACATTTTAAAAATATATGTTTTTAAAAAAAGGAATGGGAATAGGAGAGGGAGGAGGAAGAAGGGTGGGAGTTCAGGTGAGATGGTGGGTAGGGTTGGAAGAATCACTATATTCCTAGAGTTGTATTTATGAAATGCATGAAGTTTGTATAATTTAAATAAAAGTGTTTTTGTTAAAAAAGTTTCCTAGGAAACTATGTTCCACTGGGACAAAAATCCTGGTTTTCTTGAACAAGATCAAAAACTAATGAAATTTACCTCTTAAGCATCTCTCTCCAAGATGGCTACAATGGGGGGGGGATTGTTTCTTAATAACTGGATCCATGCCAACCCACGTTTAGATTTCAACTTCACCCAAGTTGCTTTTGTCTACTCTAACCCATGCAGTTCATTTGGGCAGGAAATTCAGGAGGCAAGTCTTCAGAAACAGGTTTGCTTCCAGTACACTGTAGCACTATACTTGGGAAATTTGAAAACACAACCTTGCAGATAGCACAATCCTTCCATAAAATTCTCAAATTATTCAACTTTAGATTCAAACAGAGCATGCCACTTAGCAGTTGTTCAAATATTATAAAGAAATATTTGGGGGAATACAGTTCATCCATCCATTCTTATATAACATCACTAACTTAAATTTTCTGATCATCTAAGAACACACAATAACAAAGGTATGCACAAATTTAGAGAACTCATATGTGCATTGAAAACTGTCTGTAATGTCCATTTTTGCTATTTAAAAATAAAAATTCTAATAATGTTTTCAATTCCTCACAAAAACTTTTGTCATTTTACTTTTCTTTGTAACAAATTTTTGTTTCAGTCAGTTAAAAAGCTATTGTTTACCAAATTTCACTATCATTAACTTACATAAAGCTAGTCAAAATATCCATTCAAAAAGAGCCCTTTAGAGATTTTTCATATAATTTGAGAGTAAAAACAAACAGTAAAAATCCAGGTGTTGTGAAGTACTAAAGGAGACAAGTGCTTGAAGGTCTTTGAACAGCTGGCCAATTCATAAATTTTAACTCAGATGTAAAAATAGGTTTTAAAATATGATGTGTGTATAATTAAAAAAAAAAAAAACAACACAGGAAGAAAACGGGTATTGAAGCCAAGGAGATTTCATGAACAATGAAGAGATTATATTTGACAAGGGCAATAACTCTCCCAATCACATATTTCGATTTCATTTGCTAAAAATATACAGGCCAGGGAAAGACAGCTCCTTGTTTTGATCCTTAGGGCTGTTTAAGCTTCCCAGTGTTGCCTAACACATTAAGACGTATGGTAAAACTTTCCCTAAATTCCGAGGATTTAGAGATCCCCCACAGCCGATGAGAACTATCCCTAGTGCTGGTAAAATGTCCTGAGATGTTTAAATCCATTTTTAAATGCGTTTATTCTAAGGAATTGTTTTCCCAAATGATCTATCTCGGTTTCATTTTATAGCATTAATATAAATACATTCATACATTAGTCTCTTCTCAACAGAACGAAGTGTTTTAAACCCAGTATAGATTTTTGACAGCAACACTTTTTGGCTTAAAGAGAGCAGTCACAAACACTTGGGAAATTATATTTACATGTGTATGTATGAAGTACAAGCAGTCAAGCTCTATCTCTTACTATTGCTACTTCCTTAATGTAGATATTGTTAAGAATAATTTTCTTCAGTTGCTGACTGGAAAAATCTCTGCAGCATTTTTTTTCACTGTAAGGTCAATGCACATCATTAAATAGTGATTGAAGATATTCAAAAAAGTGACTGTCATTTATCATAAATATTTGATAAACATGTTCACATTATAAATATATGCACATGCCTTCACTCCACTATCATATGACAAATATTTACATTGGATTATAACATAATTGACACACAAATCTGTCATGGCCCATTTGCAGATATTACTCAGCATCACTATTTTTACTCTATTTTCAAAATTAGTTTCTGCCTGGTGTAACCACAATGTTAAGAAACTCAAACATCAAACAGTAATTTATTCGAATAAAAATTTAATTGAACAGCAAATCATTTTTCCTTCTGATGAACATAAAACACAGGAACATTTCTTAGGTTATTCGGTAAGAGAAAAACCAAAGCCTGGAAAGAATTTAAATAGCTGTGATGGAAGTGTAACTTATTTCACTTCAATGAGGAAGCAAACAAGCTATGAAATTCCAAGTTGTCATGTAAAAACACACTGACAGTTTCTGTTTCAAAAGGTCCATGTTTCAAAGAGCTTCGTTTATCTAGACACTACCCAGGAGTTTATATTAGATGGAGGGGGCAAAGAACACAAAATGCAGGAAGATTTCTATTAGCTCAAGCCTAACGCTAATCTGTTGCATGTGCAGTTTCTACACCAGGAAGCAACTTGTAGGAAGCTCTGCAGCTGAGAGCTAGAGAGCTGGAAACTGTTCCCCTGGGTAGGATCTCACAAATGACTCTGCTGTATTCCTTCTCCTGCCACACACCATGGCTCAAGCTTGTACACAGCCATCGGGCCCCCAGGGCAGCTTCCTGTCCTTAGATAAGGACCCTCTGCTCCATCATTCTTCCTGAAACCTTCTGACCAGATGAACACACACACAGAAGCAGCTCAACCAGGGTGATTCAGCCCCTATTCTCTGCATCCCCCCCACACACACCAGGTGTCTGTGCTCCTTTGGCACTGTTAACTGAGATCATACAACTGGCTGAATTGTCAAGTTTCCCAATACACACACTCACACTTTTACATCCAGTATTCCAACTACAGATTTACTAACTTTACTTTATGTAAAATAGCTTGTACCATTTACTTTCATCCTTGGATACCATGGTAAAGACTCTGTTGATGGAAATTCAAGAGAAACTTTCAGGACGACTTCTCTCACTCCTTAGCTCTATCTATTGATTCCATGCAATATCCTACTTTGTTATGTAACACTAAAATCACCAAGCTCACACTTAGTCACACAAACCCAGAGCAGGAACTCTGATTTCTACATCTACCCAATGACATGTAGGGAGATTTCCAATTCATTATAGACCAACACTCTTTGACATGCCACAAGTTACAACTATGTACTTGTTTTGACTGGAAAACAAAAGGGCCAAACCTACAGTAAAGCTTCTACCTACTACCTACAGTAAAGCTTCCCCCTCACCCCCAAAGAAACATAAAAATACATTATTCTTCCAGACCATGCATTTTACATGTCCCAACATCCTCTTGATGCTGTTAGGAACTTTACCCTTGAAGTCTGACATGTATTTCTAGTTAAAAGGTATAACCACCTCATTGCTACCCTAGCAATGCACCCCAATTCCAGGCATCCCTGCAAACCTAATCCTCTTGATGTTAGCTTCCCACCAAAACTCATTCAGTTTGGGGTAAAGCAAACATCCTTCCCCAATTACATACCAAACATGTGAAAACTGGACAGGATGTGGCTTAAAAGGTTTTGTTTTGGCTTCTGTAACAGAGTAACATTCTGCAGTACAACACTGCTGAGCTTCTGTGTTCCCTAGTAAGAGAGCTCCCAGCAGAGTGCTTGCCATATTCCCCAGTGACACCTGTCAGCCAGTCTCAGGGAGTCCCAGCGTCACTCAGCTGCTTCAGCACCGCTCTCTGAACAGCTTCTGCCACAGAGTGGTGCAGCCTTAACAGGTCTCTGGCACACCAAGTCCATTGCTAAAATAAGGGAACCGTGAGTGAACAATGCTCTTTCCTCTCATGAAAGCCAAATCATTAGGTATTAATTAACGGCAGGACAAAAGCCCCCCAAATGTCGACTGAAACTTCAGTAATTGGCCATCACTGAACACAAATTGAGAAGATCTGACACACTCTGTATTATAGGCAGACAGAGCATGTCATGGTGCTGACTTTGGTGAAAATTCAATTAACCCAACCATCTATTAGATGCATAAAGACAGAGGGAGAATGCTACTAGGTGTATTAGAATTGGTGCTGTGTAATCATGTTAATTTGTGGTTTGCGAAGAAAACCTGCTATGTGTTAGTGATTATATGGTAATCAGTAAGTTACACAGATGTTTTAGATCACAGAAATTATTTTACGATTGGCATAAACGAAATGCTACCTTAGAAGGGTAGTGAAAATTTTCAGCCGATTTCGCCAACCTGATCCTACCAGGCACCCCTGGGGCAAGCACACTTCAATGGCCTAAAGGGACAAGGTGTGGGAAACCGCCGGCGACGCTTATCTTCCCAAGGCCTTCTCCAGGGCCTTCCACGCGCCACTCCGTAATTCTGTTCAACGAAACTTTAGCGTTCTCACACCCAGAGAGACTCACAAGGTGCACACTGCACCCATCTGCGGGACATGGAGTCCCCCACAGACTCCCGCCAGCTCTGTGGGCGACCGTCCTCCGCCTGCCTGCTCTCCATACGCACCAAGCCGCGACCATCTCCACACTCGGGGCGCCCCGGCCCAGTCGTGTCCGACCCGTCCTCCTTCCCAGAAAAAAGCCCCCACGGGGCGGCCCAGCACCAGCGCCTCCTCGCCACAGCCAACTTCAAGCAACCACATGCGGAGAAAGCCACCGACACGTTTCGGGGCCACGCAGTGAAGCAACCCCCAAAAAGCTAAATTAAAAAAAGCTTCAGGCCGCCCCAACCGAGGCGCACACTTGGGCTTTTCACCGGCAGTAGAGCCCAAGACGCGGCCAGGACGCCTGGGAGCCGCGAAGCCTCCCTTGCAAGGGGGCCGCCTCCGTCCCGCCGCCGTGGAAGCCCTGCGCACCCCTCGCCCGCGGAGCACGCGCCCGGGCGCCAGCAACTTACCGCACCGCTTGCACAGCACTCGGCCGACCCCTTTCTTGAGGTTCCAGAAGAGGCTCGGAAGGCGGCCGCCGCGCGGCGCTGCTGCTGCTGTCGGTCTCCGGCTCCATGAAGAAGATGTACCTGCTGTCCTCCTTGAGCCTCCCGCAGGACGGGGAAGCCGGGTGGCCCCAGGTCCGCAGGCGCACCGTGAGCAGAGTCCTTCTTCAAGTCCCGGCTGTCACCGCCCACACCTGGTGCACCTTCACCAGACAGGGCGCCTCCTCCTCCGCAGGCTCGCCGGGGCTGGGCGCCGGGGTCGTGGGCGGCGGACAGCGGGCCCTCCGCGGGCAGCCCCAGCGCCCCCGGCCGGCGGCTGGCGGCTGGCGCTCGCCGCCCCACGCCCCTGCCTCGCCGGCCGCCGCCGCCGCCGCGTTCCTGTCGAGCGCCCCCTGCTGCCGCCGCGGCGGGCGCACCTTTCCCTGGATCACCGCGGCGGCGCGCTGTGCCGGCTCCTGCACGGAGCCCGCGCTGGGCGGGGACAAGTAGCACACCGAGCCCCCGCGGGAGCCGAGTGTTCGCCGGCCGCCGCCCCCGGCGCCAGGGCCGCGGTCCCCAGCAGCAGCACCAGCAGCAGCAGTGGCGGCGGCGGCAGCAGCTGTGGCGTGGGGGCGGCGGGGCCCGGACAGCGGCGCGGGGCGCGTCGCCATCTGATGGTGTGAGGTCATGCGCTCTGCTGGCTTTTGGGTCGGACTCTGCCTCGCTCTCTGGCGCTGCCTCCCTTTTCCTTCTCCTCCTCCTTCTTCCCCCACCCGCCTCCTCTTATTTATTTATTGGGGGGGGTAGGAAAGTTGTTTATGGGAGGAGGTGGGGAAGAAGTGGGTGGAACCACAGAAAGGCGAAGAGGTATAAGGGCAGGCAAAAAAAAAAAAAAAAAAAGTAAAATTAAGAAAAAAAGCTGCTGCCGCCGCCTCGGCTGCAGGGGGCGATAGGTTCCGCGCCGCCGCTCCCGAGCCGCGCGGTCGGGGCTGCTGTCGCCGGAGGACGACGCGGAGGTGGCGGAGCTGCTCGGCGGGTTACGGTCCTTTGTGTGAAGTGATGCTGCGGCGGCTGCTGCTGGGGCTGCGAGCGAGCGGCGCGGGAGCGCGCGAGGGAGAGCGCCCTGGAGGCGGTGCTGCGTGCCTGGAAGTCGCTGGGTGCCTGGGCGCTGCCCTGCGCCTCGCCGCCCCGTTTACCTGTGGTGCGGGCTCCCGTCGCGCCTCCCTGCCCCTTGCTGCTTCGGAAGCCCGGCCCGCCGGTCGCTCCCGCTGGGTCTGCCCTTTCCCTCGCGGTCGGCGCGGCCGCTGCTGCTGCTGCTGCTGCTGCTGCTGCTGCTGCAATGGGAGGACGAGGTGGCGAACAGGCTGCAGTGCGAGTGGGCTGCGGAGATTCACTGGGGCTGGGAGGTGACGCTTCAGGAGCAGGGACCTGTCAGCGAGCGCAGGACAACACCGACGCGGGTGCGAGGCAGGCCGGGCTGCGGGGCGCTCAGCCAGGCACGCGGGACGCGCTGACAAGTTTCAGGTGAACCGGTGTCTTGACAGAAGGAAGCAACATGCTGTGGTAGACCAGCAATTAAACTCACTTATCACACCTTTATCTCGTGTGTGACGCCTCTGACTCGGTGCCTCAGTCACTCCAGGCTTCGTGACACCTGCGATTTCTTTGGTCCTAGCTCCTGTTCTCAGAGATTTCTTAACAAATGTGCTGCTGCTGAGAGGAGCTTAGCTTGAACAAAAGATTTGCTTGGTCAGGCCATGTTGCATGAAGTTTAGGACACTTTAACACTTAAATGCAAATCCCTAAGTTTTGATATGAGGTACTGTGATCTTCAGTCATTTCCAGAATTTTTTGTTTTCTCTTACAACACACTGTTTATTTAGAAGCATGCTGTTCGGTCTCCAGGTGTTTGCATACATTCTTGAGATTCTTGAGTTGTTGGTTTTGAGCTTTAATCCATTGTGATCCGAGAAGGTGGATGGTATGGTTTTGATTTTTTTGAATTTGCTGAGACTTGCTTTATGGCCTAGTGTATGGTCTATCCTAGAGAGAGTCCATGCACCACTGAGAAGACTGTGTATTCTGCAACCGTGGGGTGAAAAGTTCTATTGATATCAGTTAGGTCCATTTGGTCTGTAGAGGCAATTAGCTCTGTTGTTTCCTTGATGATTTTCTATCTGTTAGATCTATCCATTGATGAAAGTGGGATGTTGAAGTCCCCCATTACTAGTTATCAAAGTCTATGTCTCCCTTTAGATCTGTTAACAGTTCTTTTAAATAGCTACTCTCTCTAATGGGGTGCATATACATTTATTATAGTCACATCTTCCTGTTGTATCGATCCTTTAATCATTGCATAGTGTCTTTCTTTGTCTCTTTTAACAGTTTTGTGTTAAAGTCTATTTTGTCTGGTATTAGGTTGGCTACACAGCCCTTTTTTTCCCATTATCATGGAATATCTTTTTCCACCCTTTCATTTCAGTGTACATGTATCTTTGTTGGTTAGGTGTTTCTTGTAATAAGAAAATAGATGGTCTTGTTTTTTAATCCATTTGGCCAGTCTGTATCTCTTAATTGGAGAGTTGAGGCCATTTACATTCAGGTAACTATTGATAAGTAACTACTCGATCCTGTCATTTTTCTGTGAATATTCTTATTGTTTACTTTGGATTTCTTTTGCAGTTTTACTGGTTTTCACTGCATTTGTATTCTTTCTTGATGATGACTTTCTTGATGTGTTTCTGTGTGCAGCACATCCTATGAAACTTTTGTAAAGTTGAATGCAATTTCTGTTTGTTATGGAAGGTCTTTATTTCACCTTCATTCATAAATGAGAGCTTTGCAGGGTACAGTATTCTAGGTTGACAGTTTCTTTCTCTTACTATTTGGACTATATTTTGACATTATCTTCTAGCCTGTGGGGTTTCTAATGAGAAGTCAGTTGTGAGTCTAATTGGAGATCCTCTGATAGTAATCTGGCATTTTATCATGCACACTTTAGAATCTTTTCTTCATGCTTAACTGTGGAAAGTTTGAGTACAAGTTTGAGTGTCATGGTGAAGATCTCTTCTTATTATCTGTTAGGAGTTCTATGTGCTTCCTATACTTGGACATTTGTTTCTTTCTCCAAGTTATGGAATTTTTCTGTAATTATTTTACTAAGTAGGTCGTCTAGTCCCTGCTCTTTTCCACACCTTTAGAAACTCCTAAGACCCATATGCTGGACATTCTTCCAAGATTTGTCTTCTAACTCAGATATTCTTTCTTCTGTCTCATCAATTCTGTTGTTATAGGTTCCCAGTGCATTTTTTTATTTGATCAATTGAATTCATCATTCTAGTATATCATTTTGATTTCTCTTTAAAAATTTCAATTTCATGGAAGAATTTTCATTCATATCATATATGGTTTTCTTCAGTTCATGGATTTGCTTTGAATTCTTTTGAGTAAAACTATGATTAATTTTTTGAATTCCATTTCTGGTATTTCCTCAATATCTTCATCTTCACATTCTAGTATTAAAATGTAGTGTACCTTGGGAGGGGTCATAGTGTCTCCTTTTTTCTTGTTTCTTGAAGTTCTGCATTTAGTTTTAGGCATTTGTAGAATTTTTGTCCCCTCTGATGGCTTTTATCTTTGAGCTATGCGTCTGTGGCTTAGCGGATTGTCTACACATTAAATGAATACCAAGAGGTGTGTGGTGAGTGTGGCCAAGGAGCTCTGGTCAGTGCTCCAAGATGGGATGAGTATCCAGGGTAACACCCAGCTTGGGTGTGGTAGCTCTCTTCTGGTTAACTGGATAGAGAGGAGTGGTCACCTTTGTTGATGTGACCACTCCTTTTTCACCTTTTGTTGATGTGACCACACCTTCTCCTCCAAGCTGAGGAATGCCCAAGTGCTAGCCCTCATTGTGTTCAACACTCATCTGTACCACCTTATGCACTACACATGATCTGCACAGTCCTTTCTGTGAGCATAGTTCTCTCTGCTATGAGCTGCTCTGGGCAGCCAAGGAGCATTGAGAGTGTGCAGCAGGACTCTGTGATTGGCCATAACCCAGCTACACTCTGCCTCCTCTCACACAGTCACATTGTTTTCTCAGTCTCAACTCCCAGGGCTCTTAGGGTCAAGGGGTGCCAGAGGGGCCATTCCACCCCACTAGCCTGTCCTGTCCTCAAGGAGACTGAGGTGTTTCCAGAGTCACTGGCCATGTGTGTTCTGGCCTGTTGGATCAAATCTGGTCCTCCCAACCAGATTCAATGCCAGTGGGGAACACAGATTTTTCTCTCTGGTAAGATCTCTGGGTCACAGTCATGCAAAATACCCAACTACCACAGCCCTGTTCACTTCACAATTGTGCTGGGCATGTAGGAGTGTCCTGTAGGCAGCACTTCCCTTCCATAGGGATGGCTCCCACTCCACTCCCCACTGCTGGGTGGGTGCAGCTGGCATGGAAGAGACCACCTCTATAGTTTGCTCTTGAACTACTGTGGTTGACCCTGCTGACTGAGTGGAGAGCGACCCAAATAATTGCTTGGTGCATGCACGTGAGCTGGAGCAGCTGCTCCCTGCCCATATCCAAAAATGGCACCAGTCCTCCCACTGCTGGCTGCAGGTTGCTGTTGTAGCAGGGAGAAGGGGAGAGGGAGAAATGTGCCACTTTTACCCCCGCTCTGGGTGAGCAGTTGCCCCGCTGTCCTGAGGGATCCAGGCTGGACTTGTAAAGGTGCAGTTCACTAAGCTCTCCCTCCTGCTGTATCAACAGCAGTAAAGGCTCATGCAGTCCTATATCACCTGGCTTGTAAGGGCAGGCGCCTTCTTCCCCAGATCCAAGCTGCTGGATCTTTTGTTGTCTCATTGCACCTTGCTGTATATCGGCACTTTTTGCACAGGTCTGGGCCACTTCTATTGCTTTAGCAAGATCTCCCACTGCATTTTTTGCTGCAGCTTTGCCCTGAGAGTGTACTTTCCCTACTTTTTTAGTATTAATTTTGCCCTTTTTCTAATCTGCCATTTGGAACCCCTCTGAAGTTACTGGTTATTAGAATGAAAATTTTCTGATATCATGGTACATAGGATAACTATGGTTGTGACTCATTAATTTTCTTTATACATATTTAAGGCATCTTTACCGTGTACTAAGTATCAGTATGATGAATTAAATATGATCTCTACCTTCAAGAGATTCCAGGTAATTATAGGACACAGACAATTTAACAAGCACAATATTGATGCTAATTCACTAGAAATGTATAATTTCATGAGGTGTCCAATTAGTTTACTAACTTCACTTTAGTGACCCAGATGAAAGCATAAGGTCTTATGTACCACAGTAAAGTCCTTTTAGTAGACTAAATACAAATTACTCATACATTTTCCAGTGTGAGCTTTTCTTAAACCAGGCTGGTATTATTTTTGACACTTAATTTATAATTATAATATTATTTGCACTGACAGTTATTCAACTTTGTAACATAAGAATAGAATATTTCTTAATGTCATTTAACCCTCAGTTTCTTTTTTTCCCTAATCTAATTTCCTATGAAGCAATCCCTTGGTATAGCCTTAATTCAGTCAAAGTGAGCTAAAGTTATTTTCTAAGCATATTACACCCTGGTGCCTTTGCTTGTGCTATTTGCTTACCCTGGAGTTCCTTTGCAGTCCATCAAAATCTTGTTTCTTCTACAAAATCCAGCTTGAGTATCATTCCATTAGTAATTCATTTCAGTCTGTTAAACTAGAATTTTACTTATCCATTTACTGTATTATTCATTTAATTATTCCTTGGCTATGATTATTTATTTACAATTCAACCTACCTATTAATTTAGGTTTCTTGAAGGCAAGAGACTGTGTCTTTGTTCACCTCAGTCTCTCTCTCTCTCTCTCTCTCTCTCTCTCTCTCTCTCTCTTTTTGGTATGCAATGCATTTGAGTATTCATCCAAGTATAGTATCTTGCATGTACTTTATGAGAGGAGAATTCCAGCTTTACAGAGTTTGGTGACCTAAAGAGAGAAACACATGGATCTGTGAACAAAGGCATAGTATAATGCTATGACCCAGTAAAGAGGGCAGAAATGTGGGGCAGTGGAGGGCACAGGGTAAAGGGAGACACGTGTACCACACTGCCAAGGCCTCATCATTGGGAGGTTACTGTAGACACCAGGGCTATGATAGGACCTTGGACCAGAACCAGTAACTAAGTATTAAAGATCCACTAGCCTGGAGAGCAGGTGGGTTGGGAAGTTCTCTACCTTAGATAGGCACTGAATGGATGGGGAAGTTAGAATTTCATAGTGGCTCTTGATGGGTGAGCCAATGGTTGTGCTAATGAGGATCAGTATGCATGATTTTAAGCTGGAAGGTGATAATTAACAACAATGTTTGAAGGAGAATAACTAAGGGTAATGTGGAATAGTGATAACCTAGAAGTAGGCTATTGGAAAAGTCTTGGTGTGAGCAATGAAGTATTATAGTGAAAAGCAGGCAACAGAAATAGAAAAGGGCTACTGTTGGCATCCCATGTTGGACTGCTGGTTCATGTCCTGCTCTCTTCTTCCAATTCTGCATCTTGCTAATGTATCTGGGATGACAGCAAAAGATGGCCAAGTACGTGGACCCCTGCTCCCCATGGGGGATGTTGGGAGGAAGTTCCAGGCTCCTGGTTCATCTTGTCCCAGATCTGGCTATTGTAGAAATTTAAGGAGTGAAGCAATAAATAGAAAATCTATGTCTATATCTCTGTATTTCTGTTCCTTCAAATAAATAAACTATACACTATAGCTTTGCAATATAACTTTGTCAAGAAATGTGATACTTCTAACTATGTTCTTCCCAACCTTATTTTGACTCTGCTGGGGTCTTTTGTAGTTCTATATGAATTTTAAGATATAATTTTTCAATTTCTATGGAAAATACTATTGGAATTTTGAGAGAGATTGCATTAATCTATAGTTTGCTTTGGGTATTTATGAACACTTTAATTATCCAAGTCCATAAATATGTGATGACTTTCTGTTTATTTGTGCTTTGATTGGCATTTTGTAGTTTTTAGTGTAGAGATCTTTCACTTCCTCTGTTAAATTTATTCCTGAGTATTTCATTATTTTGATGCTATTAGAAATGGTGTGGTTTTAATTTCATTTGTTTGTTAATTTCATTTGATGGTTTGTTATTAGTGTACAAAAGGTTACTTTTATTTACATGTTGATTTTTGTATTCTTCAACTTTACTTAATTTGCTTATAAGTTCTAATAGTTTTTGGGTCTTCAGGTTTCTATATGTAAGACTTTATATCTGCAAACTGGGACTATTTTATTTCTTGCTTCATGATTTGATGGCTTTAATTCTTTTTATGGTCTAACTGCTCTGGAGGTCTTCCAGTAATGTATTGAATGGAAGCAAGGAGAATGGGTGCCCTTTTTATTTTACCAAATCTTTTAGAAAAAATTTCCAATTTTCCCTATTGATTTTTAGATTTGTTGTTTATTTGTCATAGATGGCCTCTATTGTACTGACTTAATATACTTCTATGCTTAGTTTATTGAGAGGTTTTTATTATGAATGGATTATAAACTTTGTTAAATATTTTTCTGCATCTGTTGAGAATATCTAGCAGATTTTATCTTTCAATCTGTTGATCAGGTGTATGACATGACTGATTTGTTTATGTTGAAACAACCTTTCATTGCAGAAATAAATCCAGATTGGTAGTGGTATATAAATTTTGCTATGTTGCTAGATTCAGTTTGCAAGAATTTTGCAAGAATTTTTGCACAAAGGATATATACATGATAGAACAAATTAGAAATTTTGGAGGTGGTAACTTAAATCATTGAAACAAAAAATATGATTGAGGGATTCATGGGACAATAGATCAAGTGAAGGAATGAATTTCTTGTCTGGAGGACAAGTCTTTTGAAGTGACACAACCATACACAAATAAAGAGAAAGGAATGAAAAAATCCTACCTGAAATATGGGATACCATTACATGATCATTTATTTCTATTATAGGGATTCCTGAAGGAGAAGAGAAGGAAAAAATATTGAGGATTTGCTAAATGAAACAATATTTGAAAATCACGTAGGTCTTGAAAAGACATGGACATCAGAATACAGGTAGTTCAAAGGACCTCAAGCAGGTAGGAATAGCTATACTCATAACACATAAAACAGACTTTAAATCAAAAAGTAAAAAAGATACAAAAGGAAGTTATATTGATAAAAGCTCAATTCTCCAAGAAGATGTAACAGTAATAAACATAAGCAATACCAGCACAAGAACACACAGACACATACAGCAAATACTATTAGACTTAGAGATGTACACCAATACAATGATAGTAGTTGACTTCAACACTCCTCTGCTAGTAAAGAATAGATGTTCCAGACAGAAGATGAACAAAGATACATCAGACTTTGAATCATGTTATTGAACAAATGGACATGACAGAAATTTACAGGACATTTCACCCAACAGGTACAGAATAACGTTTCTCTCATTAGCACATGGAACGTTTTGTACAACAGACCAATATATTAAGTCACAACTCAAGTCTCAGTAAACTAAAAAAAAATGAAATCATATCTTGTATCTTCTCACATCACAAAGAAATGAAATTAGAAGTCAACAAAAAAGAACAATAAAACATTTAGAAATGTAATGAAATTAGTTGCATGCTACTGAGTGGCCATAGATCATAATAGAAATTAAACAGCAAATCTAAAACTTTCCTGAAATAAATGCAAATGAAAACAAAACATATCAAAACCTGTGTGACACCGCAAAAGCAGTAATTAAGAGGGACATTTAGAGCATTAAGTGCTTATATAAAAAAGAGAAATGTCTCAAATAAATTATCCAACAATGTGTCTTGAAGACAGTAAAACAAGAATAAATCTAACTTAAAATTAGCAGGATATGAGAAATAATAAGGTCAGAAAATAAATAAATAAACTTGGAACAAAGGATCAAGAATCATGAAAAGCTGGTTTTGGAGTAGATAAAATAATAGACCGACAAAAATTAAAGAGCAAAAGAACTCAAATAAATAAAATTAGAGTTGAAAAGGAGACATTACAAGCAACACCACTTAAATGCAGTCTGTGTTAGCCTAATTAGTATTCCTGTATATGTAACTCAATGCTTTTATACTTTTTGCACTTAAGAATCTCTTCTTGCCCTTAACTTTTGACAATTAGACTACAAAATGCCTTGGAGAAGGTACTTTTTCATTGAGTCTGCGTGGGGTCCTTTGTGTTTCTTGTATCTGGTTATCCATACCTTTTTCCTTCTCTTTTCCCTCAGAAATTCCTATAATGCACAAATTTTGTGATTTACTGGTATCCTATATTTCAAGTAGGTTTTCTTAATTCTTTTTTTTTCATCTTATTTATATGTGACTGGGTTATTTCAAAAGGTTTTGTCCTTCTTTTCTTTGTTTTATGTATTCTGCTGTCAAAATCATTATATTTTTATTTCATTAATTGAAATTTTCAGCTTCAAAATTTATATTCAGACTTTTTATTGATTTCTATCTTCATAGTAAATTTTTTATTCATGTCACCCATTTCCCTCCCTCATTTCTTTAAACTATCTGTATTTCCTAGTATCATGTTGAATTTTCTTAGGATCATTACTTTGAATTCTATTTCTTGCATTTTATGGAATTTTTTATAAAAGCAAATATTATGTGATTGCAAGTCACTATGCAATAGGTATACAAACAGAGGTTATGCAGTGACAGTATGCTGTTTCATATGTACATGTACCTGTATGTAAGTATGAAAACATACTATGTATGTTTTACCTCCTCTATATTTTCCTTTAAATGTTGATTATATCACTTAAGATTTTTAACATGGAAAATATTTATTTTTAACTAAATTATACATATTTATGGACTATAGAGTAACATTTCATTATATGTATCCAAGCCATACTGATCAAATCAAATTAATCAACATTTCATCTTCTTTGGTGTTACATTATGCTTGGAATCTTGGAGCTCCTTTTTCTATTTTCTCATAAAATACATAATAGTTTATTATGAACTATAGTCACCCCATTTTGCTGTGCAACATTAAAAACTTGGGCCCTGGCCGGCGCCGCGGCTCACTAGGCTAATCCTCCACCTAGCGGCGCCGGCACACCGGGTTCTAGTCCCGGTCGGGGCGCTGGATTCTGTCCCGGTTGTCCCTCTTCCAGGCCAGCTCTCTGCTGTGGCCAGGGAGTGCAGTGGAGGATGGCCCAGGTGCTTGGGCCCTGCATCCCATGGGAGATCAGGAAAAGCACCTGGCTCCTGGCTCCTGCCATCGGATCAGCGCGGTGCGCCGGCCGCAGCAGCCATTGGAGGGTGAACCAACGGCAAAGGAAGACCTTTCTCTCTGTCTCTCTCTCTCACAGTCCACTCTGTCAAAAACAAACAAACAAACAAACAAAAACTTGGGCCCTTAGTTTAATTAATTTGATACTCATTATCAAAACTCATTATATCCCCTACTTTCCCTCCCAGGCTCTAGTAATCACTATTGTGTGTTCAAATTCAGTTTTCTTTAACTTCAACACAGGAAGAAAAATTTATGGTATGTTCCTTTCTGTGTTTGAATTACTTAACATTTCTTCCAATTCCATCCATTTTGCTGCAAGTGACAAGATTTCATTCTTTTTTATGGCTGACTAATGTTCTATTGTGTGTCTATACCCCCATTTCTCTATCCTTTCATCTGATGATAGACATCTTGGTTGATTTCATATCTGGCTATTGTGAACGCTGCTAGAATAAGCAAGGAAGTGCAGGGAACTCTATTGCAATGATTTCAGGTCTCTTTGGTATATACTCAGTAAAGGGATTGCTGGTTATATGGAGGTTCTATTTCTAGATTTTAAATGAATCTTCAGACTATTTTGGATAGTGGCTATGCTAACTTCTACTCCCACAACAGTGTATTCTGCATTCTGCTGAGCATTATGCTAAGAGCTCAGTAGCTCTTCAAAAGTGTACTAAATTTAGTTTATGACAAATGAGCCTTATTGCACTTATTGACTAGACCATATCATACATGTTGTACAAAATACAGCAGATTTCTGTCATCTTTTTTGCCAATTAAATTTAAAAATTATTTGAAATTTGGAAAATCACGTAACTCTGCTGAGCCTAAAATGGATCCATCAGATGAAAACTTGGGTCTAAATTTACCCCAGCAATCAGAGTATGAGATGTGGACTCTGTGGCCCAAAAGTCATTGAGTGAATAATCAAATTAAAAATAATGAGATTGATTGCATTATTTTTACCTTAATTTTGGTACTATGCAAGCTTATGAAATATTCTTGACACTGAGCTAATTAACATATGCTATTAGCTTCTCTATAATATTTTAAATTTTTACTTAGACTATTATTCTGCATACTGCATAAATTGTTCACCAATATTATTTTTCTTCAAATGCACTTATGGAAAACTGTCCCCTAATTTATATTAAAAGAAATTAATGTTATCTTAATATATACTAAATACATATTTTCTCAATTTTTACCTATATTTCTATGCTATTTCTTTTAGCTTTTACATGTTTCTAAGCTTTTCAATTGATCTAATCAATTTGTGTTCTTGTTATATTGTAGTATAACACCGTTTTAGTTTTCATACTTTCATATATTTTGATACCTGACATCGCAAGTTCTCCCTTCTGTATTGAACTTTGAAATTTTTTTAATTTCATAGAAAGATTTTATTTATAGAAATAATACATTATATTTCAACTGGTTCAGTGTAACTACAAATTGTATTTTATATATGATTTTGTGTAATAAAGAGCCAATTAAAATCCCTGTCTAGGGTGGGAGATGGTTCCAATATTATTTTGGTCTGGAAACTTTTGGGCCATTTACAGAGGAGAGTAATAATAGCAATTACTGGTTTTTCACATGATGTGTTGTTTATCTAGCAGACTTCAAGTCAGCACCTTTGGTTTTCAGTTCACCATAAGCGTCATTCTCTTGAATTAGCTGTTTGGAAATTTTTGAAGCATGTGATTTGATCGAGGTATTTAGAAGAGAATATGGATGGTTTCTTTAAGGAAAATATGACCCCCCCTTTTTTTTTTCAATTTAAGGCTAATGCTGAAAATATGAAAAAAAAAACAGTATGGAAAAAGCAGCAAAATTACTTACGAAATAAGTATTATTGAAAGTGAACATTTTGTCCTAAATGCATTCAGGGGGAACAATGATATATAAGTTTATTCATTTACATGCTTGTTCATCCACATGTGAAGCTGCATAGATATATGTGTCTCAGAGACTAATTCCTTTTTTTTGTTTGTTTGCTGTTTCCCCTTCAGAGGAACTTATATTTAATGCCCAGTAAGATATGTTGATCAAACTTCACATCACATACGGTGCACATTGTATTTTGAGAATTACTGAAAGCCATACTGCCAACAATGAGGTTTCTTTTAAAAGGATCACACCTGCGCAGCTAACACAAACAACAAACCACACAGACCACACAGCTAAACCCAACATGTGCACACTTAACTTCCCTCAGTAGAAGCTGAAAAAAATCTAATCTAGAAATGTATGTAAAAAGGCCTTGAAGATCTGCTATAACAAACACCTCTACAGACACGATAAAAACAGAAATCAAACACTGGATTTCCTGATCTTTTAATACAATTTCCATTTTACATGGACATACTAGTAGGTGCCATCTTAACAGCATCTAATCTACCCTCCTGTTGTACCAGTCACCATCCTGGATAGAACGCTTTAGCACTCATGAAAGTTCATGAGTACTGCTCTTATGAAAAGTATGTTTAACTCATGTTTGGGCCATAACTCATGGGCAGTGGTATTAATTTGCTAACCACCAATTCCTAACATCTGTCTCTTTCAACAATATCTGACCATTAGGGAGCTACAACTCCTTTGTAGTTGCTGGGGAAACAATGACAGAACTCAAGCCAGGAATCAATTAAACTAAGGAGATTGTTTCATATCTTTGTTTTCTGGGAAGAGAACAGGTGTTTAATAATTTACATAAATTATGCAAAATCTAAAGCATTTACAGTAACTAAACACTTAGCAACAGACATGAATGAGAGGTGAATTGGCTGATGTTTGGTATTGCAGCGGTGCCTGCTAGCACTGCTATTGTTACAGTTTTTCAGTATTTCCATAATAAACAGTTCTTGAGGGATTTATATTTTAGTCATAAAATATGCCTCAGATTTTATTATTTTATTTTTTTAACTTTGAAATTTTTAAAAATATTTTTTATATTTACTTAAGTAAATTTTATCTAGGTTGTAAAATTTATTACAGCTTACTTTTATATCTTCTTCAACAACATTCTATTGAGATTCTAATTGAATGTCATTGAATTCATAGATTTATTTGGAGGGGAAGTGACACCTTTAGAATATTGAAAATCCTCATCGGCCAGTGCCGCAGCTCACTAGGCTAATCCTCCGCCTTGCGGCGCCGGCACACCGGGTTCTAGTGCCGGTCGGGGCACCGGATTCTGTCCCAGCTGCCCCTCTTCCAGGCCAGCTCTCTGCTGTGGCCAGGGAGTGCAGTGGAGGATGGCCCAAGTGCTTGGGCCCTGCACCCCATGGGAGACCAGGAAAAGCACCTGGCTCCTGCCTTCGGATCAGCACGGTGTGCCAGCCGCAGCACGCCAGCCACGGCGGCCATTGGAGGGTGAACCAACGGCAAAGGACGACCTTTCTCTCTGTCTCTCTCTCTCAATGTCCACTCTGCCTCTCAAAAAAAAAAAAAAAAAAAAGAAAGAAAAAAGAAAATCCTCATCCAGGAACATGGAAACGGAATCAAAAGATAAATTTAGTTTGATGCAAAAATTGAAATTAATGTACAGTTTTTCTTTTTTTTTTATATTTTCTTTTTTTTTCTTTTTTTTATTTTATTTTATTATCTTTTATTTAATGAATATAAATTTCCAAAGTACGACTCATGGGTTACAATGGCTTTCCCCCCCATACCGTCCCTCCCACCCACCACCCTCCCCTTTCCCACTCCCTCTCCCCTTCCATTCACATCAAGATTCATTTTCGATTATCTTAGTATACAGAAGATCAGCTTAGTATACCTTAAGTAAGGATTTCAACAGTTTGTTCCCACACAGAAACATAAAGTGAAAAATAATAGATGATTTTTTTTAAATGATGATGAAATCAGATCAGACCTATTGTCGTGTTTAATCCCAGTGAGAGTCAAGTTGGGAATTGATACTTTTTTTTTTTTTTTACAGAAGATCAGTTTAGTGTACATTAAGTAAAGATTTCAACAGTTTGCACCCCCATAGAAACACAAAGTGAAATATACTGTTTGAGTACTTGTTATAGCATTAAGCCTCAGTGTACAGCACATTAAGGACAGAGATCCTACATGAGGAGTAAGTGCACAGTGACTCCTGTTGTTGACTTTACAAATTGACACTCCTGTTTATGGCATCAGTAATCTCCCTATGCACCAGTCATGAGTTTCCAAGGCTATGGAAGCCCCTTGAGTTCTCAACTCTTATCTTGTTTAGACAAGGTCATAGTCAAAGTGGAGGTTCTCTCCTCCCTTCAGAGAAAGGCACCTCCCTCTTTGAAGACCTGTTCTTTCCACTGGGATCTCACTCACAGAGATCTTTCGCCAGAGTGTCTTAGCTTTCCATGCCTGAAATACTCTCATGGGCTTTTCAGCCAGATCCGAATGCCTTTAGGGCTGATTCTGAAGCCAGAGTGCTATTTAGGACATCCGCCATTCTATGAGTCTGCTGAGTATCTCACTTCCCATGTTGGATCACTCTCCCCTTTATTTATTCTATCGGTTAGTGTCAGCAGATACTAGACTTGTTTATGTGCTCCCTTTGACTCTTAGTCCTTTCATTATGATCAATTGTGAACTGAAATTGATCACTTGGAATAGTGAGATGGCATTGGCACATGCCACCTTGATGGGATTGAATTGGAATCCCCTGGTATGTTTCCAACTCTACCAATTGGGGCAAGTCAGCCCGAGCATGCCCCAAATTATACATCTCTTCCCTCTCTTATTCCCACTTTTATGTTTAACAGGGATCACATTTCAGTTAATTTTCAACACTTAAGAATAACTGTGTGATAATTACAGAATTAAACCAGTCATATTAAGTAGAACAGACAAAAAAAAATACTATGAGGGATAATGTACAGTTTTTCATAAGATATGTTTCATGAACTTTCTGAAGACTTCTCCTATTTACATGCATTCAGTCCTTCTTTAAGTGTGTCAGCTAGGTTTCATATTTTTTTGAAAAATCTCATAGTGAAGCTATATGTGATGGTATAAAACCAGAAGATTAGAAGTTGTCCAAAGAGTTTCTGCTGGTTACACCTTCCCCTTGAAAATTTGCAAGGGAACTATGTCATCAGGCATTACGCAAGTAAAAATCAGGTCAGATCAGTGCTGGGCACTCGTGCACACTTTGTGAAAAAGCTGGGCCAAATGTGATTTTATATGTTTTCTCTAGTATGATTTCCTCATTTCTTGGGTCCACAAGCAAATTCATTCAACTTCCGATGTATATGTACTGAGCATTGCTTTAGGACCTAAGTATATAGAAGGTCATAAAAAGAGGACCAAAAACTCTACATTATCCACATGGAGCCTACATTCTTGTTGGATTGAAGCTTTCCTTATTACCTCCCTCTGTCTGTGAGTGAAATACAGAAAGCCAACAGCAAGGACAGCTTTACCTAATTTGACACTTGGAATGAAAGACAGAAGATAAGAGATTATAAAAGTAGTCATGCCACTAGCAGTCCTAGACAGATCAATGTATCCCCTCCTGAGCAGGAAGCCGGGTTTGCACACACACACAGGGTATATAAGGTATAAATCGTGTGTAGATATCATCCAATGAATGCCTGCTTTGTTGTTGGCACCCTACTAATGGCATTTTACATTGTACTTCATCTTCAGAGATAGAAACTATCCTCCTTTTATGGAGGAAGAATCTGAGACTCAGAGAGATTAAAACAATACATCAAAGCTTACATTGCTTCAAATGTTCTATATGCTCTTTTCTTCCTGTTACTCTAACTAATCAGTTATTAATTCATCCACCATTTAGTGAACTTTATTGAATATAATTTCTGGCTTGTAATGTGTAAGGTACTGCAGATAAAGGTGGTAGATAAAATAGTCTCTTCCCTTAGGAGCTGTCATGGTGGCAACAGTGAAATACAAACAAAAATTGTAATATGCCAGATTGGTTCCAGGATAGCTGCACAGAGAGGCCCTGCACTTGCCTCCACCACAGAAGAGAACCAGAACATCAAAGGAAGGACTACATTTCTAGGAGATTGAGAGAAAATTTCAGTAAAGGTGTGATAGGAACCCTGAACGGCAGAGACTCCATGAGCCAGAGAGAGGGAGAGGGAGAGAGAGAGAGAGGGAGAGGGAATAAAGTACATCACACTTTCTACCCTGGCTGGGAGGTCAGGGGGAGGCCATTTTGCTGGGAAAAGATAAGGGAAAAGCTTTATGATCCCTACCCCCCATCATTGTCACATACTGACAGTCCTCACACAGTGTGGGGAGCAACTCGGACTAGACTAAGTTACTGTAATTAAGACTTATTCTATGCATCTGCTCTCCCACAATATGGCGCTGAGAAGGGAGAAACAGCTTCTACATAGCTGCCTCCAGTTCAACCAATAAATTGTAGGACCTACTCCTGATTGGAGGAGAGCAGCGTATTCGGCGTGTGGGTAGCAGAGTTGGGATTGGTGAAGAGGACTATAAAGGAGGAGAGAGACAACATGCACCAGGAACATCTAAGAGGAACATCTATCTGAAGGAACACCTGTGGAGCCCCCGAGAGAGCCGGCCGGCAGTGTGCCGCTCCCCCGCGGAAGTGGGGAAAGTGGCCAGGGGGAACCGCCCTTCCACGGAGGTGGAAGGGACGGTAGCCAACCCGGGAAGAACCAGCAGCAAACCCGGGGAGGGCCGAGCAGACAGAAGAACAGCGCAGGGTCCTGTGTCGTTCCTCCACGAAGAGGGGGAGCGACATAATGGTGCCGTTACTCGGATATGAAGCCTAGGCAGGGTTCAGTGTTGCTCCTCCACGAAGAGGGGGAGCGACAACACAGAATTTCACAGTCCTCACTGGCCTAATAGATTGACTGGGGTCCAAGCAACTGCTTTTCTCCAAAAAAGATACCCACATTGGCTACCCCCACCCCTACAGCTCCAGACCTGAACAGCTGTGGTACAGTTGCTTTTAAACTCCATTTTGCCTTAATGAACTGCAAGAAACCCCACTGCTACCAGAAGCTCCCAGGAGCTGCAGCCAGGGTTCCTCACAGGGCAAAGAACATGACCTTTTGCATCCTGAAGCTGCAGGAGCAATGCTTACTTACCCACCGTGATCTAGGGAAGATTCTACTGCTTCTTGGGGCTTGGTACCAGCAGCAACCTATACACAAGCCACGAAGACCAGACCCAAGGAAGCCCCCCTCCGCATCTCCTAGAACAGGGTGCTGGGTGGCCAGGGCACAAACCCCAGCATCAGCATTGCAAGTTCTGTGGGAATTGGGGGATATCCTTTCTCTGTATGGAAGCTCTGGAACTGTGACTGTTGGTGCTACAATCTGTGGAGTAACTTACACCCAAATGTGGGACAAGGAGGATTCTGTAGATGTTCCTCTGCTTCAAGTTGGCAGCTACAGAACCAAAATCCCCAGGAAAACCTGCTCTCACCCTGTGGGACCTGGGGAAGGATTCTGCTGCATTCTGAAGCTCTGGAACCATGATTCTTGATTTAACAAGTTTCAGGGACACCTGTGCTCTCCTGTGGGACCAGAGGAAGGCCCTATCTATATTTCTGTCTCTCCAGGCTCGCACCTGAACCTGCTAATGAGCAATCCCAGTATAACCTGAAATCACCATGTATTACCTTAGTAAGGTACCTTCTGAGTACAGGAGCTCTGGTACTGTGACTGTTGTTTTATTCTACAGTAACCTGAGTTCCCTGTGAATTACCTGGCTAAGGACCCCAGTGCATTCTGCAGATCTGGGTATTGATTATTTAATACATGAGTCCTGGGACCTGGGAAAGGCCCTCACTGAAACCCATTGATCTAGGGTTGCAGCTGCTATTGCACAACCCCCAGCACAACCTGTGGTCAACCTGTAGGGTGTAGTAAGTTATCCCTCAATGTCTTCAGCTCAGGGACTGAGACTGTTGGGGCTATCTTCCACATAGTCACTGCAGATCGAGCCATGGGACTGGGAGAACTCTATCTGAATTCCAGTGCCCCAGACACATGCCTGTCAGTGTGTAACCCCATGCATAGACTGAATGTCAAATGTGAGACCTGGTTAAGATATCCACTGCCTCCTGCAGCCCTAGGACTGTGATTCTTGACTCTTTGAATCCTGGAAACAACTATCCTTGACCTTGTGGACCTGTGGAAGCCTCTTTCTCCATCTTGATGCTACAGGTCCATGGCTGCCAGTGTACAATCCCCAGCATAGCCTATGATTTTCCCGTGGACTCAGCAAGGTATCCTTCTTATCCTGCAGCTCCAGGCTGTGACTATTGGCACTACATTCCTCAAAGTCACCAGGACCCATATCACAGGACCTTGGGAAGACCCGAAGTGGATTCAACTATTCCAGGCACACAAGTACCCACGTACATCCTCATACATAAGGATTTTCTCATATCACCCAGGGCTAGAGCTGGGAATGTTGATGCTATAAGCCCTGCAATCAACAAGACCCACCAGAAAGAATCTAGGGAGGGTCCCATCCATATTGCACAGTTCCAGGGCCATAGCTATCGGTGCCAGAAGCCCCAGTGTTACTCAGGCTTGTCTGATGGAGTGCCAGGAATATAGCTACTGCCATCACAAACTCCAACATGATTGACAACTCTTTGTGGCTTGAAAGTACACACCTTTGGAAGTGCATCTCTACTTTAAAGTCAGACTATTACCTCCATGAGCTGCTGCAGACTATAAACTAGACAACTATGGCTCCCATAGATAATGCTTACACTGATTACAGCTAAAGAAATCACTAAATGTTTATGCTTCTGAGCTCATATGAAACCAAAGCAAAAGCAACAACCTAACTGAAACTGCCTTTCATCTAAACAAAACAGTTTTTCTCATGAAAGCTGCTCCACGGCCGGCGCTGTGGCTTATTAGGCTAATACAATGCCTGTGGCGCCGGCACACCGGGTTCTAGTCCTGGTCAAGGCGCCAGATTCTGTCCCAGTGGCTCCTCTTCCTATCCAGCTCTCTGCTGTGGCATGGGAATGCAGTGGAGGATGACCCAAGTGATTGGGCTCTGCACCTGCACGGGAGACCAGGAGAAGCACCTAGCTCCTGGCTTCAGATCAGTGTGGTGTGCCGGCCACAGCCAATGGAACCAATGGAAAAAGAAGACCTTTCTCTCTATCTCTCTCTCTCACTGTCCACTCTGCCTGTCAAAAAAAAAAAAAAAAAAGCTGCTCCATGGAGATGAAAGAACTGTTAAACCAGATGCAAAAATGACAACACAGAGACACTGGGAATGTGAAAAAGCAAGGGAACATGGCAACTTGCAAAGAACTCAAGAGTTTTTAAGAAATAGAACCTTGAGTTAAGAAAAATTGGTGAAGTGCCTTAAGAAGAATTCAAATAATGATCCTGAGGAAACTTAGCGTAGTGAGGGAGAATACAGATAAACAATTCAAATAAATGAAGAAAACAATGCATACCATTGATGAGAAATTCATCTAAGAGAGATCATTCAAAAGAACTAATACAGTTTGGAGCTAAAAATTTCAATCAATGAAATAAATAATACAAGTGAGAGTTTCAGAAACAGAATAGACCAAGCAGAAGTGAAGAATTTCTGCTATTGAGGACAAGGTTTTTGAAATAACCAAGTCAGAGAAAAATAATTTTTAAAATGAATGAAGAAATGAGATGCCATTTAGTGATCAAATATTTTTAGCAAATTTAAAAATAATGAAATCATACCATGTGTCTTCTCAGACCATAAAGGCATAAAACTATAAATAACACAAGAGGAACAATATAAAACTTACAAATATGTGAAAATTGAGCAATATGTTCCTGAATGATGGATTACTAAAGAAACCATTATATCTAGTGAAATAAGCTAGTCCCAAAAAGACAAATACCAAATGTTCTTCATAATCTGTGGTAACTAATAAAGTACCTAAAAGGTATAGGAGTGAAATAGAGACTTTGAGCGCTTGTCTCAACTGTTGAGAGACAGTTTTTTTTCTACATGCTATTTGTTGAACTTTTTACTTAGTATAAAGGCTAATCTTATCTCAGAACCAGGTGGCTTTGCAACTCAATTTTTTAAAGATTTATTTATTTATTTGAAGGGAGAGATGGAGAGGGAGAGACAGAGAGAGAGAGAGAGAGAGAGAGATTGAGAGATCTTCCATTCATTGGTTCAGAGCTGGGCTGATCCAAAGCCAGAAACTAGGAGTTTCTTTTTTTTTCTTTTCTTTTCTTTTTTTTTTTTTTGACATGTAGAGTGGACAGTGAGAGAGAGAGACAGAGAGAAAGGTCTTCCTTTGCCTTCCAATGGCCGCCATGGCTGGTGCGCTGCAGCCGGCAAACTGCGCTGATCCGAAGCCAGGAGCCAGGTGCTTTACCTGTTCTCCCATGGGGTGCAGAGCCCAAGAACTTAGGCCTTCCTCCACTGCACTCCCTGGCCACAGCAGAGAGCTGGCCTGGAAGAGGAGCAACCGGGATAGAATCCAGCGCCTTGACCAGGACTAGAACCCAGTGTGTGGGCACCGCAAGGCAGAGGATTAGCCTAGTGAGCCGCGGCGCTGGTCTCAGAAACTAGGAGTTTCTTTTGGATCTCCCGCATGGGTGGCAGGAGCCCAGGGACTTGGGTCATCTTCTGCTGCATTCCCAGGCACATTAGCAGGGAGCTGGATTGGAACTGGAGCATCCAGGCCCCAAATTGGTGCACATATGGGATGCTGGAATTATAGGCAGAGGCTTTTCCCACTACACCACAATGCTGTGCCCTGTAACTCAAAAATTTATGAAACACTTAAAGAGGTGCTGCCTCCAATACTGCTCAAACTTTAAAATAATGAAAAGGCTGAAACTTCACCAAATTCTTTTTCAGAGGACAGCATTACTCTGATACCCCACAAAATAAGTAAAATTAAATAAATAAAAGCACAGCACAAAAAGGAAACTAAAATGGACATCGGGTTCTGGTCCTGGTTGCTCCTCTTCCAGTTCAGCTCTCTGCTGTGGCCCAGGAGGGCAGTGGAGGATGGCCCAAATGCTTGGGCCCCTGCATCTGCATAGGAGACTGGGAAGAGGCACCTGGCTCCTGGCTTCAGATCAGCGTAGCTCCGGCTGTTGAGGCCACTTGGGGAGTGAACCAATGGGGGAAGACCTTTCTCTCTGTCTCTCTCTCTCTCACTGTCTGTAACTCTACCTGTCAAATAAATAAATCTTTAAAAAATTAAAAATAAAAAAGGAAACTGAAGACCAATATCCTTGATGAACATAGATGCAGAAGTTCTCAACAAAATATTAGCAGCCAAATATAGCATTACATCAGAAAGATTATGTATTATGATAAAGTGGGATTTCTTCCTGTGATGCAAAGATGTTTTGACATTCAGAAACCAATCAATGTATAAAGGGCAGGCATTTTGGCTCAACAAGTTAAAGTACAACTTGGAATTTCCACGTCATATATCAAAGTGCTGATTTAAATTGTGAATGCTCTGCTTCCAGTAAAACTTCCTGCTAATGCAGCATGGGCGGGAGCAGATGGTGGCTCAAGGGCTTGAACTCCTGCCACTGACATGGTAGACTTAGATGGAATTCTAGACTGGTTTCAGCTTTGTCCAGCCACATCTTTGCATGCATTTGAGGGAGTGAACCAGTAAATGGGAGGCAATAGTCTTTCTCTTTGTAATTCTGCTTTTCAAGTAGATGGAAGCAAATATATAAATATCAAATGGAAAAATAAGTAAATACTATAAATCACATAAATAGAATAAAGAACAAAAACCATAGAATCAACTCAATAGTTGTAGGTAGATCACCTCATTAGATTCAACATCTCTTCATGATAATAACTTTCAACAAATTTGGTAACAGGAGCATAGGTCAAAATTATAAAGGCTATCTATAATAAAAGCATAATCAAATCACCTTTAATTGAGAAAGACTGAAATCATTTTCTCTCAGTTATGGAACAAGATAAGGATGTTCATTTGCATCACTCTAATTTAATATTAATGTTAATATTAAATATTACAATTTTTTGGGTTTGTTTTTGATTTGCTGCCGTTGGACTAAGATGTATCTAATTGTAAATTATTCCATGTTTATGTCTTGATTTTTTTTTTAAACTTTTGTTTCTCTGGTTTAATGCTTATCATTAACCTTTGGTAATTTTAGGTCACCAATAATTCAAATATTTTTTTTTTATTTTTGCCATCTTCTCCTAATATTCAAATTACATATGCTACATATTGTGAAATTGTCTTATTTCTTTCAGATGTACTTTTTCTTTTTTCCTTTTAATTTCAGTTTGGGAGTTCTATTGATATGTCTTCAAGCCCACTGATTCTTTTTTTTTTTTTTTAGGATTTGTTTTATTTACTTGAAAGGCAGAGTTAAAGGGAGATGGGGAAGGGGGGTCAAGAAAGAGAAAGAGAGAGATAGAGAGGGAGGGAGAGAGAGAGAGAGAATCTTGCATCTGCTGTATCACTCTCCAAATGTCTGTAATGGCCAAAGCTGAGCTAGATAGAAGTCATGAGCCAAGAGTTTCATCTGGGTCTCCCACATATGTGGTAAGGGGCCCAAGGTCTTGGATCATCTTCCACCATCAGGGGCATTAGCAGGGAGAGCTGGATTGGAGGTGAAGCAGCTGAGACTTGAACCAGCATCAAAATGGGATTCTGGCATTGCTGGCATTGCAGGTGGTGGCTCAACCCTCTGCGCCACAAGGTTGGCCCTGATTATTTCTTCAGATATGTCTAGTCTACTGATGAGACAACCAAAGTAATCCTTCAGTTCTTTTACAGTGTTTGATTCATTATTGGTTATTTCTTTCAGTTATTATTTCAACCTTATATAGCTTGATCTACATTGGTTTTCTAGTAATGCATTTGCTTTCCCTTTTCCATTGGAACCATTAATGCTTATCCTAGTCATTTCATATTTCCTATTTAATAGTTTCTATGCCATATATGACTTTAGTTCTGACGCTTTATCTCTTCAAAATATATTCTCTTTTTATTTACCCTGCTTTGTAATTTTTTACTAGAAATCTCTTATGCTATATTCAATAATAGATATTGAAGTAAAAGGTATTTACTGTGAGATTTTGTATCAGTACGTCTAGGAAATAAGCTGCTTTAATGTTTGCTGTTGATAATAACATCAGAGACCTCAAATTCTTCCAATATACTTGTTTTCATCTGCCCTATTATCTTTGGGCTCCCCTTGGTAGCTCTTTCAGATGTAAGCCACACATGTTCTGAGTCCTTGGTGGGATGATTTCAGGGAAGAGAATATATTCCTTAATTTTATTAATAAATTTTAGTCTCTCAGCAGGCCTGTTTTCTTGGAATGTGATAATCATAAACATTTGGTAAGATTTTTTTCCCACCATGTCTGAGACAGGAGGGCCAGACAAGGAGTTGTTTTGGGTCAGGGCCTTATCCACACAGTGAAGTAAGATGCTAATAGACTTGTTCCCTGAAGAATGAGGTTTTGTTAAACCGAATTAAACCACATTTCAAAAAAATAAATAAAGTTACTCTTCTCCCTCCCCATTCTGTAACTAGAAGGTTCCTTTCTTGGCTTTTCACTGAGTATCTGCTGAGGTTAAAGGAGGTAAAATCTACAAAGTGTGGAGCACCCTAAGATTGGTTCCAAGGAATTTCTTGCCGCTGGGTTCATTGAGGTTCAGGATCCAGCAATTTGTCAAAGCTATCATTTAAACGTTCATATTAGTTGATAGTTACACTGATTTGCACTCAGGTAAATGAAATATCAGCTGGTTCCGATGATTTGTATATTACCTAACTCCATGGATTCCAAGGTGATGGTTTTCCCTGCAAGTTCAATCCATTGTTGGGTTCAAGGGAAGACTGATAACAATTTTTGTCAGCTTTTTTCTTATTGTGAGAACTGATGACTTTCAAGTTCTCTTCATATTACAGCTGAAACTAGAAGTCAATAGTTTTTAATAAAAAGTATATTTATTAAATAATAACAATCAACTTAAAGTGTTTTCTATACTTCATTTGCTGCTTTGTATATCAGTTACTCACAACAGAACTCTAAGGCAGGTGGCATTTTGACATATTTCTTTACTGCCTTCCCAGGATTAAAGTTTATTATCACATTCCATTTTTTAAATTTTATGAAGGGAGTTTTAAAAATGGTAATTTCTAGTTCTATTGAATTGTATAAAGAATGACATATTACTTCTGTTTTATAGTATTTACTGATACTTTATTATGAGCTAATGTGTGACTCACTTGTGAATATTCCACATGTTTTTGAAAAGGAGGTATATAGTATTTTTTTAATCAAGACTCAGTATGGATATTTGTACATATATCTGCTTTATTGATTCTCTAATTTGAACATCTATTTCTTTCCTAACATTTGCTTACTTGATTTATATTGGCCTAAAATGTATTAAATATCCTGTTATTTTTGCATTTTTTCTATGTTTACTCTATGGAAGGGAATTATAGCATAGATCATTATAGTATGTATTCTTTTCTGTTTACTCCTGAGTTATAAGTTCCTGATACAAGTTTTCTAACTCCTAGGATTTAAAACTATATATATTTATTTGAGAGGCAGAGGGAGAGAGAGACAGACAACCGCCATCTCCTGTTCACTTCTTGAAGACCTGCGATGGCCAGGGCTGGATCCAGGTTCCATGCCAGGCACTAGAAAAGCAATCTAAGGCTCCCACATGAGAGTAGGGACCCAACTACTTGAATCTTCACCAGTTCCCAAGCAGAGTCTGCCATGGGTGTGAAACTGAAATCAGCAACCAGAGCTAGAAATTGAATTCAGGCACTGTAAGATGGAATGTGAATATATTAGCCAAATGCCATCCCTAACTCTTGTGCACAATATCCATATTTTTGAGAACCATAAAAGACTCAGTTTATCATTAAACATTTGTAGAACAAAATACATAGCCAGTTTTAAAAATTTTGTTCTTCAAACATTACTATAAGTTCCTAGCAGTTGGCCCCTCATTCTGGCCAAAAATTCTATCCTATGAAGTCAAATATTGTATCTGTGAATCATACTTGCAATGAGATACTAATTAAATAAACAGCATATTAAGAGAAGTGTCACATTTGACAATTATTATCCTTACTTCATAATCAATCATTATCATGTAAGGTACTTGCCCAGGACAAGCAGCAAAACCCTCACAAGTTTACAGATATAAACATTCAAAGCAAGCTTCCAGCGGGTATTATTTCTCAATAAGAGTGATATGAGTAGTGAAGAGACTGAGAAAGGTAAAAATCCTCTCATCTCATTGTGAATTTACATTAGTGTTCTAAAGCTTACAATGGAAGGGGAAGAGCAAACAAACAAGAATATGAAGTATGACATAACTTAAGGGCAGAGTCATCACACTGGATTGACACTGCCTGGAACAGCTTTCAAGTCTGAAAAGGAAATCTGTTGGTGGTTATATTTACTTTCATATGACAGTGATATTCTGTGAGTTGTTATGTTGGTTACATGACTTAACACAGACCATACAAATAAAAAGACTGCAAGTACTGAATGTGCACAAGTGTGGCATCATCAGTCATTTGTACATTTTTTTTAGCACATAAACTCTTAGCAAGGCCCATGAACTAAGTAGGGGAGCTCCTGAGTGTAATTTCTAGAGCGATGTATGTTGCTGTAAAGGAAGATTGGATGGAAATTTTCATTACTAGAGGATGCCAAAATTTATACTACTGGATCATGATAAAACAACACAGAGAAGAGCAGTGGAACTTAAAAGAAAATCTCCCTGCATGATTCCTAAAAGTATGAGAATGTGTGAAAGTCAAATTCCATAGGTCATACCTAGTGTTTACTCCAGTTAACTACTATTTTATGATCCAAAGACAAATCTACTTCATGTACTCCAAAACTATCACACACACACACACACACACACACACACACTGGCGAGTGTGAAAGTAGGAATTGATACTTTTGGTTTATTTCTAAAACCCAATTTTTGGGCCTGAACTTTTTACCATAGCCATATACAGGCACTCACACGTACACACAACACACACACACAGACAATGTCAATATTCCTGGAATAAGGAGCTTTTCCACATCATAATGATAGTCACTATAGTGAGGTTGAACCTGAAGATGTACAGAGGAAGCAGAAATGGGATTAAGGGACTTTCTGCCAGCAAGCCTAATAGTACAAATCAATATTGGGGATTACAAAGGCCTATGGACTAGAGCTGCATATAGAGACATTGTAAAACATGTTAAAAAGAACAAGGGAATTCCCCTACAGTGATTTTTTAAAGAAGGAAAAATCATAATGATTCCACTGTGTTTCAGCTTAGGAAATTAATGGAAGGGACAGGGACTCCAGGGTCAGAAAAAAATCCAATCCATCCTCACTAAATATTAGTTTTAAGTAGAATTTCAATTTCCATTTCATAGAGGTGTTCTTTAAAGATTCTGTAAGTCAACAGACACAAATCACCTCACTGAGTGCTCAAGAAATGTGGTTTCTTTTCTCAAAGAAGTAAATCTAATCATTGTTGTGATTTAGTTCATACCACATAATTTCACAAAAGAACAGCATGAGTGCTGCATAAATGCAATAGGATTATACTTGGATTCTATCAAATAAAGTGTATCTGTCCCTGAATAATTCATCTGTGACTGAGGAATCTAAACACATTCATAACTCAAACTGCCTAGAATTATTCAAGCCAGACAGTGTTAAACTGGTTGCTCTGCCTGGCCTTTCCCATGGCAAACTGAACAAAGGCTCTGGCCTAGGCTTTCTTCTCTGTCCAGCTTCTGCCCAGACGGAAACACTGTGATTTACCACGTGGCCTGCAATGAAATTAATGAAAATTAATGAAATTAATAAAAATCCTTTTACAATCATATTTATCATCTCCCTATTATTCAGTCACCTATATATACCAATACCCCATGGACACATATGGGGCACCATTTAGCAAATGATCACATATGAAAACTTGAGCATTGTCTGCATTCCTACTTTTCTTTTTTTAAAATACTACTCACTTAAAGAAAATAGATTTCCAGCTGGCGCTGTGGCTCAATAGGCTAATCCTCCACCTAGCGGTGCCGGCACACCGGGTTCTAGTCCTGGTCGGGGTGCCGGATTCTTTCCCGGTTGCCCCTCTTGCAGGCCATCTCTCTGCTGTGGCCCGGGAAGGCAGTGGAGTATGACCCAAGTGCTCGGGCCCTGCACCCCATGGGAGACCAGGAGAAGCACCTGGCTCCTGCCTTCGAATCAGCATGGTGCGCCGGCTGCAGCGCGCCAGCCATGGCGGCCATTGGAGGGTGAACCAACAGCAAAAAGGAAGACCTTTCTCTCTGTCTCTCTCTCTCACTATCCACTCTGCCTGTCAAAAAAAAAAGAAAAGAAAATAGATTTCATGCATTCTAATAGGTAGAGTTCCAGGAAGACAACCACACTTCCCTAACTCCCCTGCCCTTCTCTTTCTTCTCCCTCCTTCCCTCTCTCCCTCTCTTCAAAAGCTTTTGCAAAGATATGATTTTAATCTACTCTATATTCATAGGAATAATCCCCAATAATGATAATATTCAATAAGTAAAAAACTGGAAGAGCACAGTTCCAGAGGAGTATAAACAGGGCTAAAAATGGCAGTCGTATCTCCAAATGTCCATTTCATTCCTATACATGCTTTGCATTCTATGTTAATTGTCACATACCACACATGATATCTGTCATTTTGAGACTGGCTTATTTCACTAAGCATAATGATTTCCAGTCGCATTCATTGTGTTTCAAAAGATTGAGTTTCATTTTTAGGGCTGTATAGTATTTCGTAGAGCATGTACATCACATTTTCTTCATCAAGTCTTCAGTTGATGGACATTTGGGTTAATTCCATATCTTGCCTATTGTGAATTGAGTTGCAAAATACAGGAAGGTACAAATAACTCTTTTGTTCGCTGATTCCATTTCACTGGGGTAAATTCCCTGGAGTTCTTCGTAGATTCTGGTTATCAACCCTTTATCAGTTGCATAGTTTGCAAATATATTTTCCCATTCTGTCGGTTGTCTCTTCACTTTCCTGACTGTTTCTTTTGCAGTACAGAAACTTCTCAATTTGATGCAATCCCAAATGTTAATTTTGGCTTTGACTGCCTGTGCTTCTGGGGTGTTTTCCAAGAAGTCATTGCCGGTACCTATATCTTTCAGGGTTTTTCCAATGCTCTCTAATAATTTGACGGTGTCAGGACGTAGATTTAAGTCTTTAATCCATGTTGAGTGGATTTTTGTGTAAGGTGAAAGGTAGGGGTCTTGCTTCATGATTCTGCACGTGGAAATCCAATTTTCCCAGCACCATTTGTTGAATAGACTTTCCTTACTCCAGGGATTGGTTTTGGACCCTTGATCAAATATGAGTTGGCTGTAGATGTTTGGATTGATTTCTGGTGTTTCAATTCTGTTCCATTGGTCTATCCATCTGTTTCTGTACCAATACCATGCTTTTTTGATTACAACTGCCCTGTAGTATGTCCTGAAATCTGGTATTGTGATGCCTCCAGCTTCGTTTTTGTTGTACAAGATTGCTTTAGCTATTCGAGGCCTCCTGTGCCTCCATATAAGTTTCAGCATCATTTTTTCTAAATCTGAGAAGAAGGTCTTCGGAATCTTGATTGGTATTGCATTGAATCTATAAATTGCTTTTTGGAGAATGGACATTTTGATGATATTGATTCTTCCAATCCATGAGCATGGAAGATTTTTCCATTTCTTGGTATCCTCTTCTATTTCTTTCTTTAAGGTTTTGTAATTTTCATCGTAGAGATCTTTAACGTCCTTGGTTAAGTTTATTCCAAGGTATTTGATTGTTTTTGTAGCTATTGTGAATGGGATTGATCTTAGAAGTTCTTCCTCAGCCATGGCATTGTCTGTGTATACAAAGGCTGTTGATTTCTGTGCATTGATTTTATATCCTGCTACTTTGCCAAACTCTTCTATGAGTTGCAATAGTCTCTTAGTAGAGTTCTTTGGGTCCCCTAAATAAAGAATCATGTCATCTGCAAAGAGGGATAGTTTGAGTTCTTCCTTCCCAATTTGTATCCCTTTAATTTCTTTTTCTTGCCTAATAGCTCTGGCTAGAACCTCCAGAACTATATTGAATAGCAGTGGTGAGAGTGGGCATCCCTGTCTGGTACCAGATCTCAGTGGAAATGCTTCCAACTTTTCCCCATTCAATAGGATGTTGGCTGTGGGTTTTTCATAGATTGCTTTGATTGTATTGAGGAATGTTCCTTCCAAACCCAGTTTGCTTAGAGTTTTCATCATGAATGGGTGTTGTATTTTATCAAATGCTTTCTCAGCGTCTATTGAGATAATCATATGGTTTCTCTTCTGCAGTCTGTTAATGTGGTTTATCACATTGATTGTTTTGCACACATTAAACCATCCCTGCATACCAGGGATAAAACTCCACAAGATCAAAACAAACAACCCACTTAAGAGATGGGCCAAGGACCTAAATAGACATTTTTCAAAAGAGGAAATCCAAATGGCCAACAGGCACATGAAAAAATGTTCAAGGTCACTAGCAATCAGGGAAATGCAAATCAAAACCACAATGAGGTTCCACCTCACCCCAGTTAGAATGGCTCACATTCAGAAATCTACCAACAATAGATGCTGGAGAGGATGTGGGGAAAAAGGAACACTAACCCACTGTTGGTGGGAATGCAAACTGGTTAAGCCACTATGGAAGTCACTCTGGAGATTCCTCATAAACCTGAATATAACCCTACCATTCAACCCAGCCATCCCACTCCGTGGAATTTACCCAAAGGAAATTAAATTGGCAAACAAAAAAGCAGTCTGCACATTAATGTTTATTGCAGCTCAATTCACAATAGCTAAGACCTGGAACCAACCCAAATGCCCATCAACAGTAGACTGGATAAAGAAATTATGGGACATGTACTCTACAGAATACTATACAGCACTCAAAAACAACAAAACCCAGTCATTTGCAACAAGATGGAGGAATTTGGAAAACATCATGCTGAGTGAATTAAGCCAGTCCCAAAGGGACAAATATCATATGTTCTCCCTGATCGGCGACAACTAACTGAGCACCAAAGGGGAAACTTGTTGAAGTGAAATAGACACTGTGAGAAACAGTGACTTGATCAGCTCTTGTCCTGACGGTTGATGTACAATGTAATACTTTATCCATTTTAGTATTTTTTTTTGTTCTAGTACCATTGGTTGTACTCTGTAATTAACATACAATTATTCTTAGGTGTTTAAATTTTAACTGAAAATTGATCCCTGTTAGGAATTTGGAAAACATTATGTTGAGTGAAATAAGCCAATCCCAAAGGGACAAATACCACTTGTTCTCCTTGATAGGTGACAACTAACTGAGCACCAAAAAGGAAACCTGTTAAAGTGAAATGAACACTATGAGAAACGGTGACTTGATCAGCCCTCACCCTGACTGTTGATGAGCAGCTTAATATGTTATCCCTCTTAGTATTTTTTTTGTTTGTTCTACTTAATACTTTTGGTTGAATACTGTAATCAATACACAATTCTTCTTAAGTGCTGAAACTTAATTGAAAAGTGATCGCTGTTAAATGTAAGAGTAGGAATAAGAGAGGGAAGAGATGTGCAATTTGGGACATGCTCAAGCTGACTTACCTCAAACAGTAGAGTTAGAAACATACCAGGGGATTCGAATTCAATCCCATCGAGGTGGCATGTACCAATGCCATCTCACTAGTCCCAGTGATCAATTTCTGTTCACAACTGATCGTAATGATAGGACTAAGAACCAAAGGGATCACATAAACAAGAATAGTGTCTGTAAATACTAGCTGATAGAATCAAAAAGGGAGAGAATGATCCAACATGGGAAGTGAGATACACAGCAGACCCATAGAATGGCAAATGTCCTAACAGCAGTCTGGCCTCATAATCAGCCCTTAAGGCATGCGGATCTGGCTGAAATGCCCATGAGAGTATTTCAGGCATGGAAAGCCAAGACACTCTGGGGGAAAAAAAAACCTAAATGAAAGATCTCCACGAGTGAGATCCCAGTGGAAAGAATGGGTCATCAAACAAGGAGGTACCTTTCTCTGAAGGGAGGAGAGAACTTCCACTTTGACCATGGCCTTGTCTAAATATGATCAGAGTCAGTGAACTCAGGGGGCTTCCATAGCCTTGGCAGCTCATGACAAGAGCCTAGGGTGATTACTGAGGCCATAAACAAGAGGGTCAATTTGTTAAGTCAACAACAGGAGTCACTGTGCACTTACTCTTCATGTAGGATATTTGTCCTTAATGTGCTGTACATACATCGAGATCTAATGCTATAACTAGTACTCAAACAGTATTTTTCACTTTATGTTTCTGTGTGGGAGCAAACTGTTGAAATCTTTACTTAATGTATGCTAAACTGATCTTCTGTATATAAAGAGAATCGAAAATGAATCTTGATATGAATGGAAGGGGAGAGGGAGTGGATAAGGGGAGGGTTGCGGGTTGGAGGGACGTTATGGGGGGGAAGCCATTGTAATCAATATTCTGTACTTTGGAAATTTATATTCATTAAATAAAAGTTAAAAAAAATTCCCTGGAGTTGAATATCTGGGTCATATGGTAGATCTATTTTCAGATCTCTAAGGAATCTCCATACTGTCTTCCATAATGGTTTTTTGAATTTACATTCCCACCAACAGTGGATTAGGGTATCTTTTTTTCTCCACATCTTCACCAGCATTTTTTATTTTTGCAAATTTTTGAATGATAGCCATTCTAACTGGGGTAAGGTGAAACCTCTTTGTGGTTTTAAGTTGCATTTTCCTGTTGTTAGCCATTTGTATTTTACCCTTTGAAAATTGCCTGGTCATGTTCTTTGCTCATTTCTTAACTGAATAGTTTGTTTTGGTATTGTTGAGTTTTTTGAGCTCTTTATAGATCCTGGGTATTAGTCCTTTGCATAATTTGCAAATATGTTCTCCCATTCTGTTGGTTCCCGCTTCACTTTTCTGAGTGTTTTCTTTGCAGTGTAGAAGCTTCTCAGCTTGATATAATCCCATTTGTCTATTTTGACTTTGAATGCCTGTCCTTCTGGGTCTTTTCCAAGAAGCCTTTGCCTATATGAATGTTTTGCAGAGATTCCTCAGTGTTCTCCTCTAGTAATTTGATGGTATCAGGTCATAGAATTAGATCTTGGATCCATTTTGTGTTGATTTTTGTAAAAGGTATAAGGTGGGGGACTTTTTTCATAGTTATGCATATGGAGATCTGATTTTTCTGGCACCATTTGTTGAGGAGACTATCTTTTGTTCAGGGATTGATTTTTAACTCCTTTTTCAAAGATAGTTGGTTGTACATGCGCAGATTGATTTCTGGAGTTTTTATTCTGTTCTGTTCATCTACGTGTCTATTTTTGTACCTGTAACAGATTGCTTTGATTATTTACTACCCTTTAGTATGTCTTGAAATCTGATATTGTGATGGAACCAGCTATGTTTGTATTGTTTAAGATTGCTTTAGCTATCCAAGATCTCTTGTGGTTCCACTTGAATTTTAACATTTTTTTTTCTAGATGTGAGAAGAATGTTGTTGGTATTTTGGTTGGGATAATATCGAGTCTCTAAATTGCTCTGGTTAATAGACATTTTGATAACATTAACTCTTCCAATACACAAATATAGAAGATTTTCCCTTTTTTTGTGTCTTCTTCTATTTCTTCCTTTAATCCATAAAAAAGACCCTCCCAACAAAGAAATGCCCTGGAATCAATGGCTTCACTGCTGAAATTTACCAAACTTTTAAGGAAGAGCTAATTCAATTCTTCTGAAAATACTCAAAACAATTTAAAAGGAAGAAATACTCCCAAACAATTTCTATGAGGTCACCTTTTCTTTAATTCAAAAACCAGAAAAAACATACAACAAAGAATAAGAACTATAGACCAATATCCTGATATTTTAAGCTTCAAAAATTCTTAACAAAATAGTAGCTAATTGTACCCAACAACACAACAGAAAGATGATTCACCAAGACCAAATGGGATATATCTCTAGTATTCAAGGATGATTCAACATACACAAATCAATAAATGTTACATAACAGTAGCCAATTGATGAATAAAAGCAATATGATTATCTTAACAGATTCAGAGAAAATATTTGATAAAATGCAACACCCATTCATGATGAAAACTTTAAGCAAATTGGGTTTAGAAGGAACTTTCCTCAACACAATCAAGGCCATATATGACAAACCCACAGCCAGCATCATATTAAATGAAGAAAAGTAGGAAGCATTTCCACTAAGATCAGACAAGGACACCTACTTTCACCATTGCTTTTAAATATTTTCTGGTAATTTTAGTGACAGCCATTAGGCAGGGCAAAAAAATCAATGTGATACTAATTGGAAAGGAGGAAGTCAATTTAACCTTATTTGCAGATGACATGATTCTATATATTGAGGACCAATAGATTCCAATAAGAGACTTTTGAAACTCATAATAGAGTGTGGTAAAGTTGCAAGATATAAAATCAACACATGGGGCTGATGCTATAGCATAGCAGATAAAGCCGCCGCCTGCAGTGCCAGCATCCCATATGGGTACCAGTTTGAATCCAGGCTGCTCCATTTCCAACCCAGCTCTCTGCTATGGCCTGGGAAATCAGTAGAAAATGGTTGAAGTCCTTGGGCCCTTGTACTCAAGAGATCTGGAAGAAGCTCCAGGCTCCTGGCTTCAGGTCAGTTCAGCTCTGGCCTTTGTGGCCATTTGGGGAGTGAATGACTAGATGGAAGACCTCTCTCTCCTTCTCTTTGCTTCTGCCTCTGTGTAACTCTGCGTATCAAATAAGTAAGTAAATTTTAAAAACTCAACACATGAACATCAATAGCCTTTGTATACATGGAGAGTACTATGGCTGGTGAAGAACTTGAAAGATCAGTCCCAGTGACAATAGCTACAACAATTTTAAATGCCTTGTAATAAGTTTAACCAGGGAGTGAAAAATCTCTGTAATGAAAATAACATACCATTCTTCTTGTCTTGTCTGTCTACTTTCTACATACTGCAACTGCCTTCGCTCTGGCCAGCATCCTATCTTGACTGAATTATACCAAGAACTAAACTGGTGACTTTCTTGTTATTGTCCCTGTCTAATCTATTCTTTTCATTGAATGCAGAAGGCTGGCTTTAACACAAGCAAGATCACAAAAATCTTTCAATAGCTTCTCATATCCTGAAAGATACAGTGCAAAGTACTAAACATAACCAACAATAACCTCTATCATCTGGAATATTTTTCCCAGAGTTACCACAGTCTAGGCCTCCATATTCTCCTTGCATCCCTATTTGGAATCATACAGTGTTCTAAAGGCATTATGTTCTGCTTCACTTTCATACCTTTTTCATATACTTTAACTCTTTCTGCAGTAATCCGCCTCTCCTCGTCTGGTGAACACCTTGTTATGCCTTAGACCTCAGAATCCACTGGGAATGTTTTCTTACTCCTCACTCTGTTGATTGGTCTTATGATTCCTTAAAACCACATTTATCTTAACACTTCAGTTTCTTATTGAAATCATCTCTTTACTTGTCTACATTCTTTACTGGCAATGGGAGACCTGGGGTCAGAATTGAGTCTTAAGGACATAGTATATTACAGGCTATCAAAAACAGTGCTTGGCACACACTTGACATTGCATATTGCTTTGGATTTATTAATGGATTTTAATGTTCACATTTTGAAGTTGATCAACACTTTATTTAAATAGCACATTTCTGAGAAATCTGCTTTTTTAAAAAAACAGTTGTCCTATATCTAAGCCTATATCACCCATTTTATGTGTCTTCATATGTGTGGGTAGAGTTGGGATGCCTTTAGACAAACAATGGTAAAAATTTGATTCTTTTCATTAATTGCTAATGGCCAATTTGATTCCAGCATAAATTGCATTTTCTACTACTTCTTTCTGCTTGAGCACCTGGTCAATAATTTGTGGTATTATTAAGGGTTAAAATATGTATGTCTGAATAAGAATTCAGTTATTAACTCAGTTCTCTTTGGATAGCAAACATTACATTTGTTTATATATTAATAGTTGCCTCTTAACTGATGCTTGGTGCTTCTAAAACTTTGACTTCTACTTATTTCTCCTGATATCAAGATTTTAAAAGAGAAGTCTACATTTGTTTTTAATACAAGGTACACCTTTCCTTGGTAGGCAGTTACTTTTTTTGCATCATGTGAATTTCTCCAAGTAATTCATATAGAATTCACAAAGAATCAAGTGTTAATAAAAAAAAAAGAATATTGGCTTTCCCTCACAATGTATGGATTATTTCTCATGATATTGTTACCAAAATTAGGGACATTCCAGGCATATAATACATGAAGTAAAAGGATTCCTCCATTCATTTCTGTTTTTTAAGACTTATTTATTTATTTGTAAGTCAGAGTTAGAGAGAGAGAGAAAGAGAGAGAGAGAGAGAGAGAGACAGAGATCTTCCATCCACTGCTTAAGCCCTCAGATACCTGTAACAGCTAGCTTTGGGCCAAGCTGAAGCCAGGCCCCAAGGGCTTCATTTGATCTCCCACAAAACACTTGGGCAATCTTCCAATACATTCCCAGATGCATTAGCAAGAAGCTGGATCAGAAGTGGAACCACCAGGACAGGAACCGGCACCCATAAGGGATGCTGACATCATTGTACCACAATGCCAGCTCTGGCTTCCACTTTTTATTAAGACTTTATTTACTAATTTAATTGAAAGGCAGAATACAGAGAGAGAGGGCAAGACAAAGAGAGAGGCCTTCCATTCACTGGTGCATTCCCAAATGGCTACAACAGCCAGGTGTCTGGGTCAGGCCAAAACCAGTAGCCAGGAACTCCATCCTAGTCTCACACCTGGGTGGCACATGCCCAAGCACTTGGGCTACCACGGCCTTCCTTCTCAGACACAGTATCAGAAGAGGAGCAGCTGGGACTCAACCTGCCGCTAGGACACAGGATACCAGTATTCCAAGAGGCACCTAAACACAACGCACCATGGCCTCCTCAATTTGAAAATATTTTATGTACATCAAACTCTGAAGCAGAGGTACTAAGGATATTATTTTCACAGTGTAAAACTACAGATGCTTTGAGGAAGACAGAAATATAAAAGAAAAATTTAAATATACAATAGCAATGCATTGTAAAGCCAAATTCAAAGACTTTCAGAAAATGAGAGGAAAGGACTACTTTCCCAGTAGTTTTATTGATGTATTAAATAGTGGTCACTATCTCTGATTTATGGAAAGTGGTTCTCAAATGTTTATAGAGTCTGAGAGAAGTTTTCTGAACAATTCGAGTTTCTACTTTCCTGCACAGGCTTCTCAGTTCTTTGTTCTCACTGTCTTAGCTTGAAAAATCATGTTTATTCTGAAAGTGAACTTTCCTGGTCTAAGTAAAAAAATTTGCCAATATTGTCTTGATTATAAGACATATAAAAGACACAAGTTATAAAATACTAAGTTTAAAGGCATTTTATCAATATCTGCTCATTTTTAGAATATCACAACCCAACCAGCAAAGCCAAAGTAAATTATTCAAATTAAAAAGCAATGTAATTGTCTGTTTTAAAAAATGTATTTCTAAACCTGAATTTTACTCTACTAATGGCATTTACTAAAATCCTTCTCTTGAGTCTTGTGTCTTGGAAGAAAATTTGTTTGAAGATCTCACCATGTGGAATTGTCCAAGATGAAGAATGGCGCTGAGTACTACAATTCACATAGAGATGTTGTCATGTGTCTATTCGTCTGGAAGACCTGCTACTGGCTGATCAGTTTTCTGTTTACTAATATGGATTAGCAAGAACCAAGTGAGCTGATAAATAGAGAAAATCTGGGGGTGAGAATCTTATAGAGCTGACTTAATCTTGCAGTGTGCACTAAAGCTTTCTCCTCTAGAAAATTTAGGTGCCTAAATATGGGAAGACACATTGGGAATAACAGGTAAAAAATAAAGAAAAGTAAGCCATTTGTGATACCTTAAAGTGTAGATAGAATAATTACAGAAATTGCTTTAACTATGTTCAACTATAATATTTTTAAGTAGCAAATAAATTAGATCTTTATAAATTCAGTGACAACAAACAACTGTAATTGTAAGAGAATATAAAAGTTTTCAAGTATGGCTTGTATGAAAATGAAAACTGGGTAAGTTGCATTCTAGTACAGAATTATCTATATTTTTGATATTATACCTGCAATATTTGTCATTGTAGTTTTAGTTGATAATCATTCTAACTTTCATCTTTAAAAGAAATACTTGTAATTCATCAATAAATCATTTTCATCTGCAAGTTTTTAGCATTGGCACGAATAATAGCTATAGCAATATTTAAATGTTTTATGCTTCTAAAATACTAAGAATGATTTCCTTAAAAGATAACATATTTCTTAATTTACCCTGATTCACATATATTACTGTTTTTAAATGCTTCCTAGTATTTTTCCAAATTGGTAATTTTTTAACTATTTTATTAACCAATAACAAAATATGTCAAAAATATTTTCTTGTGGTAAAGTGAAAAATGTCATCATGTAATATATACAGGGTATGTGTGTGTGTGTGTATTAACATTTACATTTATAATTTCACCCTTGAAATTGATGGCCTAAAAGTAAAATGGGAGAATCATCTAGATCTAAAGATATAGACAAGTGCAATTTAATATAATTTTGCTTAGCCTATAGCCCTATAGAAAGACTGTTAACCAGATAAAACAAAATTCTTAAAGAAAGAAAATAACGATGCCTATTTTTATGAAATAAGACAACAATTCTTTCAAAACATTCAAAAATAATTTAATTTGTTTACTGCTGTTATTCATTGAATTAAATGTATCCATGTTCAAGTACATTCTTTGAAGCAATAAATCTCAGTAATTCATAATATGACCTTATTTGTAAAAGATGGTTCTTATAGAGATTCCCAAGTTAAAATGCAACAATTCAGTGGACTTTAATCCAATGACCAGTGCCCTTATGAAAAGGGAAAGAGTTTGGGGACATGTATACACACACAGAGATTTCACATGTAAAGAGAGATGGGGAGAAGATAGCTCTCGATCAGCCAAGCAGAAAGCCCTAAACTGGATCCTTCTCTTACTGCCCTAAAAAGAAAACTGCCAGTACCTTGATTTCAAAGTTCTGGCTATAACAGCAAATTTTCTGTTACTTAAGGCAGCCAAGTTGTGTTACTTTTCAATGTAACTCAAACATATAAATGCAATCTGTGGAATATGTGCATTTAAAATAATGCAAAGGTTGTTACTTCTTTGGGACAGTGTAAATGCAAAATATAATCCTTCATATCTTTTAGGAATTTTGATTCAGAATGTCAGCACAATAAAATTCACTGGCAGTGTTTAAAGTAATAATATATGTATATATACTAAAATCACACAAATAGACCACTTAAGAAGATGTCACTCAAGATGATCTTTTTCTTATTTTTTAAATATTTATGTATTTGTCTTATTTGAAAAGCTCATTGACAGGAAGTTGGCATTGGGAGTGGAGCTGTGACTCAAACCAAGGTACTCTGATGTGGAATGTGAGCATCCCAAGTGGCATCTTAAGTTTTACACTAGATGCTCGCCTGGGGCCATACTTTTCAAAATTTAATTGTGAAATTAACTATCACTTTTGTTTAATGAAATCAAATACTTCAAAAGCGAAAATGCCTGCCTGCTTTCTATAGATTTTCAAAGTGATCTTTTCAGAGGCATATGGTGTTTTCACCTACTGAGTTTCACAACTCAGTAAATAAGGCAGATCTATTTTACTAGGAAAAATTACTGGAAAGCTGTTAGCTGTTAAGGCAACCTTTATCATCATTGTGCATGCTAGAATAAATTAACAAATCTCATTTTAATATATATCAGTCACCAATAAAATGAAATATATGCATATATTTAATGTTCAGGTCAAAGAAAGTACACATTGATAATTTAGCATTATACCATAGACAGAAAGACAAATTTTATTTTTAACAAATAGTTTTCTTAAGTCAACACAAAAATGATAGTAGAGTTTAAGAAAAAAGGAAGAATCAGCTGAATCTTAAACAGTCTGAGATTATTTTTACCTAAATGTCACATCTATCCTGTTATTTAATTGACCTCTGTGGGATTACTGTATGAGAGTGGGGAGACACCAAACTGATTTTCTTGCACCTGCTTCTTACCTGTAGAATATGACAAATCAAGCAGCTACTTTCCAAATTAAAGGGACAAGCTGTGACCCAGACCAAATTGGGCTCCTATTCAGAGGGTTGGGTATGGTAGAACTAATATTTTGTGTTTCTACACGAAACATTTTAAGAATCATGCTTGCAATCATTTATTATTTAAACACTTATGCAAACATATTAAGCTTATTTATTATACTGTATTTAATCTACCCTTTTAAAATTAAATATTCATCCTCTAAATATTAAACTTAACTGATTTAGGAACAAAAGCAAATCATAAAACATAACAAAAATACAGATGCAAATAAAAACAAATCTTAGGATTCATATTAAAAATTCATATAAAGTATGATGTTAATATCTTTTTGTTTTGTTTGTTTGTTTGCTTTTTGACAGGCAGAGTGGACAGAGAGAGAGAGAGAGAGACAGAGAGAAAGGTCTTCCTTTTCCGTTGGTTCACCCTCCAATGGCCACTGTGGCCGGCGCACCATGCTGATCCGAGCCAGGAACCAGGTGCTTCTCCCAGTCTCCCATGCGGGTGCAGGGCTCCTCTTCTGATCCAACTCCCTGGGAAAGCAGTAGAAGATGGCCCAAGTCCTTGGGCCTCTGCACCCATGTGGGAGACCCAGAAGAATTTCCTGGCACCTGCCTTTGGATTGGCACTGCTCCGGCCATTGCGGCCATGTAGGGAGTGAACCAGCGGATAGAAGACCTTTCTCTCTGTCTCTACCTCTCTCTGTAACTCTGTCTTTCAAATAAATAAATAAATCTTAAAAAAACTTTATGAAATTGAAAATAAAATATATAACAAAGGCTTAATTAGAATACTCAAACGCATTATCATAATATAATCATGGTAATTCAATTTTTTTAAATTATAGAAATATGTAGGCACACATTTGTCCCAGTAGTTAAAACATTATCATCCCATATCAGAGTGCCTAGGTTCAAGACCCTGCCCAGTTCCAAAAGGCCCATGAATGGAAGAGTCTCTCTCTTTCTCTCTCTCTCTCTCTGGCCTTCTCCTTTCAGATAAATAAAATTAACTAAATTATAGGAATAATAGCCAAATAAAATAAAAAGTAATATCCACAAAGATAAAATTATCTGTAAAAATTATTTTGAATGCTCATTTTAACATGTAATAAAGAATTTCAGAAATAAATGTCAAGATCTTATCAAGATTTTACCATAGTAAATATATTGTCATCAAATGTCCCACAAAAGTTCTATTTAGATATACTAGATTTTGTCAGTTAAAAAACACTACACTGTTCTTATAAAAATGTTATCTATATTTTAATTACAGAAAGGAAGCTAGTATATGTGGAGCTGACCAACCTATGATATACATTATGTCTAAGAGGAACAGAATTTTTATTGAAGATATTGTCATTTCTGGAAGGTACAACTATGCACTAGTGTTTATTACTAGTGGTATTTTGAGACAGATGTGTTTTGTCTTTCATTTGACTTCTGTGCCCAAGAAAAAGTTACCTCTGCCTTTATACAGCTTACTATCTAGTGGCAAAGGAGATATTAATATAATTATCAATGCAATACATTTATTTAAATGCTAAACAATTTAGGTGATTAAAATTCCTTGAATGTAATCTGTATGTGTGAAACATAGAAACCCTCATCAGAAAAGATATTCAGACTACAAATAAGCATACAAAGTGGTGTTCTACGTTATGTCATCAGGGAAATGCAAATTAAAACAACCATGTAGTAACACTAAATACCTATTGGCACGGCCAAACTCCAGAATACGGACAACATCAAATCCGATGAGAATGTGGAACAAAAGTGACTGTAATACATTTACGGTGGGGATACAAAATGTTGTAGCCACATTGACAGAAGGTTTGGTTGGTTCTTATAAACAGCACACATCTCACCATACGAACCAGTTCGGTTATTCTTGGTGCAATAGATGTTGGAAACGTATGCCTGCACTAAAGCAAGAATATGGATATGTATAGCAGTTTTATTCATAATTGCTAAAATTTGGAAGCAACCTAAGTGTCCTTGAATAGGTGAGCGGATAAATATACTGTGGTAATCCAGTTGGAGGAATATTATTAAGCACTGGAAATATGAACAATCAAGCCTAAAATGACATGAAGGAAATTTCACGACTATATTCTTCATGACACAAACTGTGTAACTCTGGAAAAGGCAGAAGTGTGATTGTCAGGCTCCAGATTAAGGTCCAGGAGGATGAACAGGAAAAGCACATGGGGACACTTCAAACTGAAGCTTCTCTGTATGCTCTATTATAGTGAATATATTGCAGGATTCATAGAATGGACACTAAGTGTGAACCTTTATATGAACCATAGAGTTAATAATGATGTGTCAGTGTAGGTTCATCAGTTGTAACAAAGGCACAGCTCCAGTAAGAATTATCATGGATAGGCTACACACAGGAAGGGCTAGAGGGCATATGAGGAATCTCTGTACAGCTAATTCAATTTTCCATTAACCTAAAACTGCTCTAAGAAAATAAAATGTATGATAAACTAGACAAAGCACACAAAACACCCACTCACACACAAACTTATCATCAAGACAATGAGACCAGAGATGGTATTTCTTTTCTTTACTTTTTGAATCTCTCTATTTTTAGTTAAGTTTGCACTTTTAAGTTCATACTTGAGAAATTTTGATTCATCTCATAGAAATAAAAATGTGTTCATCGTGCAGCAGATATTTATTGAGCAGCTGCTTTTGGCAGACACTGGATATGGACTCATACCCAAAAGATTTTAATATACAGAAATAAGATACAGCTAGACATGGAAAGAGAGGAGAATACATTTCATGTGAAGAATTGAAAATATTTAATATTCCAGAGATAACAGAGAGTATAATGAACTTAGATTATTTTTGATGATTATATTTATAGTTTAAGAAGTGGACTATGTCGAGGCGCTGATCACCCAGGAGGAGTACAGCAGTTCTGGATATATACGGATTTCCTTGTCTGCATTTCTTTTTTTTTCTGTTTTATTGACATGATCTTAATGTCTCGTGGGTAAATACAAAGCTGGCAACTCAGTTCACAAACTTGTACTTTGCTCTACTGCTCTTAACTTCAAGGTAGAGCACCTGACGTAATTCCTGCCAATGAGTCCTGGTGAAGCTCAATTCTGGGTTGGTAGTGTTTGTATGAATCTGTATGTGTGTCTGCATTAGGTGAAACTATTTGCATCATTTTACTTTTCCTACTGGTTATTTCTAAAGAGACTGAATGTAGCCGCAGGCCACTAAGAGATATGTTACCCCAATAATGAAAAACTCACCTGAAAATAAAACAAACATAAACACATGGCCAGATGGAAAGAGAAAGATTGAGATTTATTGATCCTATTTATGCTCCATAAGAAATTGTGTAAGTCTAAAGTTGTTCTTTAAATGAACATTGAAGCTATTTGTAACAAAATGTCTTTCATTTTAATTTTTTTATTTATTTATGTTTTGAAGCCTTTTTCAATTTATCACTTTCATATAAAAGAGTTCAGACTAATCAACATTGAAGCCAATATTATTTATGTAATTTTCAACTTTGGATTGATGGGAATACAGACATGTATTTTCTGCAAATAAATATTAGGCACTGTTTGCGTTAAAAAAGAAAAAAAAAATAGGTGGGAATTTGTGAACCAGACCAATTAGTATATAAGAAATAATAGCTAAATATTACTACCTGTTGTTCAGTTGTAGAATTTCATCTTACTGATTTCAACATGATGCCATTCTATAAGAGTTTATATTATAATTAGTATAAGGACCTTTGTACCGAGTGAGAGAATTTTTTCTTACCTCCTACATTTATATTCTACATAAGGCTAATATTGATTTCTTCAAAGCAAGGCTAATATAGTAGGTGTTATATATAGACCCTTGTGTTGAAAAATAATTGGCTGTCATTTTAATTACAGTTAACATCATTGACATTTTTTTTTAACACAGCTTATATCCCATTAGTAGTGTTTTAGCAGAGAAACAGTAAGCTTCTGAAATCATACAGTTTAGAAAGTTTTATAAAATTCTTACAGTCTTATAAAGCTGTTTGAAGCTAATCTGAAAATTACCAAGTGTTTTTGAGATAATTATAGCCTGCAATATGGTAATACAAATGAAGGTGAATACAGTATTCAATAGAAATGAAAACGCAAATAGTAGTATGATTGATTGATGACTGTGAATTCTTGCAGTGGCCTTAAATGGGAATCACTTAATTTTCTCTACAATTTGAAGCAGCATAGTCGCTGAGAGGAAGACGGCAATGTCAGATCAGAATCAAACTCATGTCAGAGGTTAATTTATACATAAATCCAAACAAAGATGAACAATTCTCTCAGTGTGAAATTTTTAAAATGCCTCAGGCTGTTAGGATGAGGAATGCTGAAATGTAGTTTGAAGATTCATTTAGATACAATGTTCAATGTTCTCCTTCCCTTCATTTTTGCTTTATGGTCAGTCAGAATTTAAACACAGCAGGCATAGACTAAATGAGTAGTGTGGTTTCCAAAAACACCTATGAGAAGAACATATATAAAGTGGTCTAAATTAAAGACAGTGGCAATGACAATGAAAACAAAGAAAACTTGGAAGATTGTTAAGTAATCTCTGATATCAATGAAAAATCTTTGTGTTTCATTGTAGAAAAATATTACCTGGATTCTTAAAAAAGAAATTATGTGATAACATAGGGAACTCTAAATTCCCTTAATCTTTGCTCTTTGAAAAATGTTCTTTAGAACAAAGATAGACTAAAACAGAAATCTGAAATTCCTGAAATTACAGGCAATTTTCTTCTCTAGAATAAAGCTGAATAGTCTTCATAGATACTCAAAGGAGTTTTTGACCACAAAATCACTAAAATTAAGTTCTGTAGAGATTACTTTCAGATGTGAATTTTTTATGGTTGATTCCATATTTGTTATGTGACTTGGGATAATTTGAGATTGAATTGGGATATGCAAAGCAAAGCAGTTCCCCCAAATAGTTATCATATGGTCAAGCTTGGCTTTGTTTGATTTTTTTCATTTGCATATTGAAGACACTATTTAGGAGACAAAGAGATTTGTCACTTCCTTATTAAACTGCATTTTTTTGTTTGTGTTCTTGGTGTTCCTTGTAAGTAAAATGTTTCTCTTTCTGAGTTTCCTTTTCTTTTGAGATCAAATGAGCTCTGACATGAAGCATAAGAGACACAAAAATGAACAATGAGATGTTCTTTTGTGTTTTATTTTCACTTTGCACAATCAAACTGAGCCCTACCTGGCAATATGGCTTTGATGATGTCAAGGGTACCAGAATATGAATTTTACTTTTCAAGTTGCTATTCATATTTTATTTATTTTTTGTTTATAAAAGTAGAATTTATCTCTCTCTTAGAAATTCTGTCTTCTCTCCCTCCATTCCTTTTCCTTTCTCAAAAATTTTCTTCTTACTCTTGACAAGATGATAAGTGTGCTCTCCTCCTGTTTACTCCAATTTTGCCATTGAAACTACCCACTTATTTTTAATAGAATTTAAAAATAATAATAGCAGCCATAGAAACTAGAAAATCAAAACATTCATTTGTCAATTCATTCCCTAATACATGAATATGAAGGAGGTATTCCTGGGGAAGCATATAGAAGAATCTTAATTCAAATGTGTCAAGGGAAAGATAGGATTTAACACCTTGTAATCAGGACACTTCAGTTTTGACATTCGCCGTGGGGACCACCAATTTCAGGCAACCTCAGCTTGGATTTACTCATGTCAGGATCCAACAGAGTATCCTATGGCTGGCTCCAAATGATAATCTAGCAAAGATTAAGGATACTTCCAACCAGCATTATGCTGAGTGAAATAAGCCAGTCCTAAAGGGACAAATACCATATGTTCTCCCTGATCGGTGACAACTAACTGAGCACCAAAAAGGAAACCTGTTAAAGTGAAATGAACACTATGCAAAATGGTGACTTGATCAACCCTTGCCCTGACTGCTGATGAACAACTTAATATGTTATCCCTCTTAGTATTTTTTTTGTTTGTTCTACTTAATACTTTTGGTTGAACACTGTAATCAATACACAGTTATTCTCAAGTGTTGAAACTTAACTGAAAAGTGATCGCTGTTAAATATAAGAGTGGGAATAAGAGAGGGAAGAGATGTGCAATTCGGGACATGCTCAAGTTGACTTACCTCAAACGGTAGAGTTAGAAACATACCAGGGGATTCCAATTCAATCCCATCAAAGTGGCATGTACCAATGCCATCTCACTAGTCCCGGTGATCAATTTCTGTTCACAGTTGATCACAATGATAGGACTAAGAGCCAAAAGGAGCACATAAACAAGACTAGTGTCTGCAAATACTAGCTGATAGAATAAAATAGGGAGAGAACGATCCAACATGGGAAGTGAGATACACAGCAGACCCATAGAATGGCAGATGTCCTAAACAGCACTCTGGCCTCAGAATCAGCCCTTAAGGCACACAGATCTGGCTGAAAAGCCCATGAGAGTATTACAGGCATGGAAAGCCAAAACACTCTGGCAAAAACAAACAAACAAACACCTAAATGAAAGATCTCCGTGAGTGAGATCCCAGTGAAAAGAACAGGTCATCAAAGAAGGAGGTACCTTTCTCTGAAGGGAGGAGAGAACTTCCACTTTGACTACGACCTTTTCTAAATATGATCAGAGTTGGTGAACTCAAAAGTCTTCCATAGCCTTGGCAACTCATGACAAGAGCCTGGGGTGATTACTGATGCCATAAACAAGAGTGTCAATTTGTTAAGTCAACAACAGGAGTCACTGTGCAATTACTCCTCATGTAGGATCTCTGTCCTTACTGTGCTGTACATTGTGATTTAATGCTATAACTAGTACTCAAACAGTATTTTTCACTTTGTGTTTCTATGTGGGTGCAAACTGTTGAAATCTTTACTTAATATATGCTAAACCCATCTTCTGTATATAAAGAGAATGAATCTTGATGTGAATGGAAGGGGGGAGGGAGAGGGAAGGGGGAGGGTTGCGGGTGGGAGGGAAGTTTGGGGGGGGAAGCCATTGTAATCCATAAGCTGTACTTTGGAAATTTATATTCATTAATTAAAAGTTAAAAAAAACAATACTTCCAACCTAAAACAGGGCTCATGTATATAGGGAAAATAATCACTAGGTATACAGCTATTAATCCTTGCTATGACTGGTTCCTTATTTCATCCTTGGTCCATATTTATAAATTACTATCAAAATTATAAATATACTCAAATTACCTTAATTTTTCTGTTTTTTAACCCAGAAAACTTTTATTTCAGTTATATAAATTTCATGCATTTCATAAATAAAACTTTAGGGACATAGTGATTCTTCCCACCTCACCTGCCCTCCCACCAACACTTCCATCCTTCTTCGTACATCATCTATTCTCATTCTAATTTTTTACTAAGATCTATTTTCATTTAACTTTAAACACATAAGATCAATTCTATACTAAATAAAAGTTCAGCACATAGTATGGAATATAAACCTCTTCCATAACAGTCTAGAAAAGAGCTAGTCAAAGTCATTGCATCTCACAGCATCAATTTCACCCCCACAGATTACCTTTTAGGTGTTGTATTAGCTACCATAAATCAGGGAGAACATATGGTATTTGTCCTTTTGGAATTGGCTTATTTCACTAAGTATGTTTTCCAGTTGCATCCATTTTGTTGCAAATGATAGGATTTTCTTTTGTTGTTGTTTTTTTTTACCATTCTCCAGTATTCCATGATGTACATACCCCATAATTATAGTCTTCACTTGACATTTGAGCTGATACAATATCTTAGTTATTGAGACTTGTGCTTCAATAAACTGAGGGGTACTATTTAACTCTTTCATATGCTGATTTTATTTGCCTCAGGTAAATTTCCAGGAGTGGGATGCTAGTCATATGGTCTATGTTCAACTTTCTGAGGTCACTCCATTCTGTCTTCCATAGTGGCTGGACCAGTTAACATTCCTACCAACAGTGGATTAGGTACCTTTTTCCTCGTATATTCACTTGCATTTTTGTTTGTTGATTTCTGTATGAAAGGCATTCTATAGGGGTGAAGTGAAACCTCATTGTGGTTTTGATTTGCATTTCTTTCATGGCTAGTGATCCTTAGCACTTTTTATATGTCTGTTGGCCATTTGGATTTCCTCTTTTGAAAAATACCTGTTGTTAAGTCTTTTGTCCATTTCTTAACTGGGTTATCTGTTTTATAGTTTTTGAGTTTCTTAAGCTCTTTATGTATTCTAGATATTAACCTTTTATCAGTTGCATAGTTTGCAAGTAATTTTCCCATTCTATAATTTGCCTCTTCACTTTGCTGATTGCTTCTTTTAGCAGTGCAGAAGATTCTGAATTTTGTAGAATCCAATTTATTAATTTTGGCTTAGAGTGCCTCTGTCTCTGGGGTCTTTTCCAAGAACTCTTTGATTATAACAACATTTTGCTGGGATCACGTTGTATACTTAGGTCTAGATCAATTTTGGGTGCATTTTTTTGTGTAAGGTGTAAGGTAAGGATCTTGCTTCATACTTTTGCATGCAGAGATTCAGGTTTCCAAGAACCATTTGTTGAAGAGGCTGTCCTTGCTCAGCGATTTCATCCTTCACTTGCAGAATACACATTGTTCTCACCAGTGCATGGGACTTTCTCTAGGATCAACAACATGCTAGGCCTTTAAGCAATCTCAGTAAATAAAAAAATAGAAATCATACCATGAATCTTCTCTGACCACAATAGAATGAAGCTGGAAATCAACTCAAGAATCTCGAGAATATATGCAAACAAGTGGAGACTGAACAGCAATTCTCGAATGAACAGTGGGTCATAGAAGAAATAAAAAGGGAAATCAAAAATTTCTGGAAGCAAATGAAGACACAATTCATCATATGAAAACGTATGATATCCAGAAAAGCAGCGTTAAGAGGGAAGTTTATAGCAATTGGTGCCTACATCAAGAAATTGCAAAGGTACCCAACAAATGAGAGATCAATGCATCTCAAGGAGCTGGAAAAACATCAGAAAACAAACCCAAAATTAGTAGAAGAAAAGAAATTATTAAAATTAGAGGAGAAATAAGCAAATTTGAAACAAAAAATACAAAATATCAGCAAAATGAAGAGCTGGTTTTTTGAAAATATAAACAAAATTGATGCATGATTGCCCCAACTAACCAAAAAAGGGAAGGAAAAGACCCAAATTCATAAAATCACAGATAAAAAACAAATGTAACAACAGAAACCACAGAAATAAAAAGAATCCTCAGAAAGTACTACAAAGAGCTATATGCCAACAAATGAGGGAATTTAGAAGAAATGGATAGATTCCTGAACACATACAAGCAACCTAAATTAAGCCATGAAGACATAGAAAACCTAAACAGAGGAATAACCAAGATGGAAACTGAATCAGTGATAAAGAACCTTCCTACAAGGAAAAGCCTGGGACCAAATGGCTTCACTGCTGAATTCTACCAGATATTTGAAAAAATTAACTCCAATTCTTCTCAAGCTATTCAAAATGATTGAAAGGGAAGGTAATTTGTCCAAACTCCTTCTATGAATCCAGCATCACCTTGATTCCTTGACCTGAATAAGATACAACAGAGAAACAGAACTATAGATTAATTTCCCTGAAGAACATAGGTACAAAAATCCCAACAAAGTGCTAGCCAATCAAATGAAACAACACAACAGAAAGATCATTCACCAGGACCAAGTAGGATTTATCCGTGGTATGCAGGGTTGCTTCATCATTTGCAAGTCAAACAAGGTGATACATCTCATTAACAATCTGAAGAACAAAAACCATATGATTATTTCAATAGATGCAAACAAAGCAGTTGATAGAATACAGCATACTTTCTTGATGAAAACTTGAAGCAAATTAGGTATAGCAGGAACATTCCTCAACACAATTAAGGCAATTTATAACAAACCCATGGCCAGCGTGTTATTGAATAGGAAAGGGTGAAAGCATTCCCCCTGAGATCTGCATCCAGTAAGGATACCCACTTTCAGTATTGGTATTCAATATAGTCCTGGAAGTTTCGGCCAGATCCACAAAGCAAGTAAAATCAAAGGCATACAAAAAGGGATGAAGGAAGTCAAATTATCTCTATTTTTAGATGATATGATTCTCTATATAGGGGATCCAAAAGACTCCATTAAGAAACCATTGAAACTCATAAAAGAGTTTGGGAAAGTGGCAGGATATAAAATCAACACACAGAAACCAATAGCCTTTGTGTACACAGACAACGTCATGGCTGAGAAAGAAATTCTATGACCAATCCCATTCACAATAGCTTCAAAAAATTTAATATCCTGGAATAAATTTAATCAAGAAATCAAAGATTGCTACAATGAAGATTACAAAACACTAAAGAAAGAAATAGAAGAAGATATAAAATAATGGAAAAAATCTTCCATGTTCCGTGTTCATGGAGTTGAAGAGCCAATATCATCAAAATGTCCATACTACAAGAGTGTCTTGTTAAGTCAACAACAGGAGTCACTGTGCAATTACTCCTCATGTAGGATCTCTGTCCTTACTGTGCTGTACATTGTGATTTAATGCTATAACTAGTACTCAAACAGTATTTTTCACTTTGTGTTTCTATGTGGGTGCAAACTGTTGAAATCTTTACTTAATATATGCTAAACTGATCTTCTGTATATAAAGAGAATGGAAAATGAATCTTGATGTGAATGGAAGGGGGGAGGGAGAGGGAAAGGGGAGGGTTGTGGGTGGGCAGGAAGTTATGGAGAGGGGAAGCCATTGTAATCCATAAGCTGTACTTTGGAAATTTATATTCATTAAATAAAAGTTAAAAAAAGCAACTTACAGATTCAATGCAATACCAATGAAAATATCAAAGGCATTCTCCTCAGTTATAAAAAAAATGCAGAAAATCACATGCAAACATGTGATACCCCAAATAGCACAAGAAATCTTATACAGCAAAAACAAAGCTGGAGGCATCACAATACCAGATTTCAAGATATACTACAGGGCAGTTATAATCAAAACAGCTTGGTACTGGCATAAAAATAGATAGACCAAAGGAACAGAATAGAAACTTCAGAAATTGAACCACACATCTATATCCAACTTATCTTTGACACCAGAGCTAAAATCAAATTACTTTATTTTAAGCATAATCTCAGTTTCAAAGATTCAGAGAACAATTTAATATTATCTGGAAGAAGGCATCTCAGATACCAATTCTGGAAGTGGTCCCTTTGTCAGGACAAATAACAGAGAAATATGATCAGCCCCATTGGCATTGTAATTTTTTTTTTCCTGCAAGAGGTCAGAGAATAAATATTTTAGGCTTTTTGCCCAATAATCTTTGATGCAATTCCTCAACCTTGTCTTTGCAAAAAGGCAAAAAAAATAGGGAAATATATAGTTGATGTGTAAATGAGAAGTAGTTGTGTTCCAATAAAATTTTATTTACAAAAGCAAGTCATGGTCTATATTTGCCCTTACACCTGGGTTTCCTGACCCCTGTACAATGAACACATATAAATATCTTTTAACATATAAGTAACAAGAGAACATTTTTAATATTTTCATTTGTCCCAATGATTTAAGAGGAAATTATTGTATTAAATGTAACAAACAATAAAGAAGAAATATCAATACAAAAATTGCAATGCAATTGATAAATGGACTTTAGTATGCTGCAGAAAATTATTTATTTAAAAAGAAAATAATGCAATCTCAAGAAATCCCTCCCAAATTAAAACTGAAAAAAGGGAAATATTATGCACAGAATGTTTTTAATCTCATACTACTTTGTATAGTTTCAATGTGTGCTCTGTAATTCAGATGTTGCCAATTTGGTTTTAATAAGAGGTGATGAGCTGATTAGGGACTGTCCCTTCTTAACTGGATCAAGGCTGTTATAAAAGACACTTGAAGTAGCATTTGGTTAGCTTACCATCTTCCTTCTGCCATGTGAGTATGCAGCAAGAAGTTCTTCACCAGATATAATGCCAGTGCCTTGATCTTGGACTTCCTAATCTCCAGAACTGTGAAAACTAAATCTTTGATCTTCATGAATTTCTTAGTCTCAGGAAGTTCATAGGAGTACAAACGTAGTGTAACACTATTTTTTTTTTGACAGGCAGAGTGGACAGCGAGAGAGAGAGACAGAGAGAAAGGTCTTCCTTTGCCATTGGTTCACCCTCCAATGGCCGCCACGGCTGGCGTGCTGCAGCCAATGCACCATGCTGATCTGATAGCAGGAGCCAGGTACTTATCCTGGTCTCCCATGGGGTGCAGGGCCCAAGTACTTGGGGCATCCTCCACTGCACTTCTCTGGCCACAGCAGAGAGCTGGCCTGGAAGAGGGGCAACCAGGACAGAATCCAGCGCCCCGACCAGGACTAGAACCTGGTGTGCTGCCACCACAAGGTGGAGGATTAGCCTAGTGAGCCGTGGTGCCGGCATTGTAACACTATTTTGAAAATCCTATTTTTTCCATTAGTTCTTCTCACACTGCAAGTTCCTTTCTCAAGCTCCATGTAGCCTAATATTTATTAATGAAAAATCTAGTCCCAGAAATATCAAATTTCCCCATAGACTCCAAATAGAAAACTTATACTTCTTTGGTTATGAAGAAAGTATATAATCTGAAGGCTAGCACAGTTCTTCAAATAAATAATGACATTTGGGGAGTGAATCAGTGGATGTGAGAACTGTGTGTGCGTGTGTGTCTGCGTGTGTGTGTGTGTGCGTGTGTGTGTCCATCTTTCTCTGTAAATCTTTCAGATCAATAAACACATCTATGTCTATCTACATCTATCATCTATGTACACATAAAAAAGTAAGTAACACAAAAAGAATAAAATAAGACTATAAATGCTTAGGCAGAATCTGAAAAGGAAAGTAACCAATCTAATAAGAGATGGCTATACTAAGGTTCAAAAAGAAAATCAAAATAAGTTTTTTCTATAAGAGATATTTCTATAATAACAGCATATTAAAATTATATGCAAGATAATAAGAAATATCCATATGTAAATCTAAACAAAAAGAATGTGTGATGCCACAATGTGAACACTGAACAAAATTGAATTCCTAAAAAAACACAATTTCACAAGAGTTAATATATCACAAAAATGATTAAAATTGAGAAAAAGATTTAACAAAAAATCATTTGCATCTAATATCTGCAATTGAATACTCAATTACTTTTATCTTATTTTATTTTAAAAGAGTTATTTATTTGAAAGAGTGACAGAGACAGAGGAGGGCCAGAAAAATGAAAGAGAGAGAGAGAGAGAGAGAGAGAGAGAGAGAGAGAGAGATTACATCTACTGTTTTACTCTCCAGATAGGTGCAAAGGCCCGGAATGGGCCAGGACAAAGCCAAGAGCCAGAAGCTTCATCCAGGTCTCTCAGGGGGGTGGCAGGGACCCAAACACTTGGACCCTCTTCTGCTGTTTTTCCTAGGCCATTATCAGGGAGTTAGATCAGAAGTTTAGAAGCCAGGACATGAACTGGTAACCATACGTATATCACAGGCAGTAACTTTACCTCTACACCAAAATGCTGGCCCCTGAATTTACAAATTTAAATTGACAAAATAATCCATTCTAGATTTAGCTGTTCATTTCCTATCTATGATACAATCTAGGATTAACTATGAGATCATGGGAAACTATGTGATCTTGGACTGTAATTTGATTTCTCTATTGAAACATTTGGAATAATGCCAGCAAGTTTTAACAATCCTGCTAACAATTATTATAGGGAATCTCTAATTGTAAATCTCATAAGGATTTAGAAGTTGGCAATAGAAAGAAGAAAGTTGAAACAAAAATTTTCTTTTGGCCATGTGTTGAGGTTAGTCCTAGATTCTAAGGAGAGAAAAACTTGAAGAGTCCAGAAAGGAATTTGTATTGCCACACAGAGGGAAACACCAGATCAAAATCTTTTAAGTCTCAACATGTAAAGATTGCAGTTCTCTACAAACTGAAACACAGGTTTAAACAGAATTCACATCAATATTTTTAACATAGAATTAGGATTATTATAAAATGTATACAGAAAGACAAATGTATAGAATAATTTTAAGTGTTTTGTGAAAGAAAATCAATAGGAGTTATTAGTTGATACAGTTTCAACATGCATTATTTTTTTTTTGGACAGGCAGAGTTAGTGTGAGAGAGAAACAGAGAGAAAAGTCTTCCTTCCATTGGTTCACCCCCCAAATGGCAGCTATGGCTGGCATGCTGCACCAATCTGAAGCCAGGAGCCAGGTGTTTCCTCCTGGTCTCTCATATGGGTGCAGGGCCCAAGCATTTGAGTCATCCTCCACAGCCTTCCTGGGCCACAGCAGAGAGCTGTACTAGAAGAGGAGCAACCGGGACAGTATCCGGTGCCCTGACCGGGACTAGAACCTGGGGTGCCGGAACTGCAGGCAGAGTATTAGCCTAGTGAGCCACGGCGCCGGCCTAGCATGCATCATTATATACCTGCATTTTATGAAGACCAGGAGGTATTGTCAGAAGAATGTGTATCAGAAAAATAGAAGAAAATTGAGAATCCAGAAGACACTCAATGTCTTTAAAGAAATGTGATGGGATCAGCGCTACTGTGCAGCAGGTAAAAGCTGCCACCTCCTGTGCCAGCATTCCATATGGGTGCTGGTTCTAGTCCCGGCTGCTCCAATTCTGATCAAGTTCTCTGCTATGGCCTGGGAAAGTAGTAGAAGATGGCCCAAGTCCTTGGGCTTCTGCACCCATGTGGGAGACCTTGAGGAAGTTCCTGGCTCCTGGCTTTGGGTCGGCCCAGGTCCAGCCACAGTGGCCATTTGGAGAGTGAAACAGTGGCTGGAAGACTTCTCTCCCTCTCTGCTTCCGCCTTTCTCTAACACTGCCTTTCAAATAAATAAATAAATAAATCTTTATAAAAAGAAAAGAAAAGTGTGAGCAGTTCTTCAGAATGAGACAGCTTTAGTGAATAGTGTGACACAATAGTGTGACACGTGTGAAAAATAAACACATACACATGGCCTACGTCTCAGACATTATACAAAATGAGCTAAAAGTGGACAAATACTTAAATATAAGACCTAAAACCGCAACTTTTAGAAAAAATTCAAGAATGACAGAATATGGAAATCATATGTAAATTTAACTGGAAAAACAATAGATTTTTTCCAATTTATCATTAAAGGGAAGCTTCATGTTTTCACATTTTTTTAAACTTTTATTTAATGAATATAAATTTCCAAAGTACAGCTTATGGATTACAATGGCTTCCCCTCTCCATAACTTCCTGCCCACCCACAACCCTCCCCTTTCCCTCTCCCTCCCCCCTTCCATTCACATCAAGATTCATTTTCCATTCTCTTTATATACAGAAGATCAGTTTAGCATATATTAAGTAAAGATTTCAACAGTTTGCACCCACATAGAAACACAAAGTGAAAAATACTGTTTGAGTACTAGTTATAGCATTAAATCACAATGTACAGCACAGTAAGTACAGAGATCCTACATGAGGAGTAATTGCACAGTGACTCCTATTGTTGACTTAACAAATTGACACTCTTGTTTATGGCACCAGTAATCACCCTAGGCTCTTGTCATGAGTTGCTAAGGCTATGGAAGCCTTTTGAGTTCACCGACGCTGATCATATTTTGACAAGGTCATTTTTTTTTGCCAGAGTATCTTGGCTATCCATGCCTGAAATACTCTCATGGGCTTTTCAGCCGGATCCGCATGCCTTAAGGGCTGATTCTGAGGCCAGAGTGCTGTTTAGGACATCTGCCATTCTATGAGTCTGCTGTGTATCCCACTTCCCATGTTGGATCATTCTCTCCTAAAGGGAAGCTTCATAAATTAAACTTAAGCAAATTGGAAAGGTTTGCTTTCTTAAGAGAAGTTTTTTTCTACAGAATGAAATAGAACATTGCAAACTCCCTAGCGCACAAAAGGAGAGTGTATAAACAGCCCTCAAAATTAAACAATAAAAATCAAACAATCGGAGGAGGCAAGATGGCGGAATAGGAAGGGAGCACACTGATAGTCCGGGGAGTGACAGTTTAATAACAGTGGAGATACTGCAGGTTCAAGGAAGAGTAGGGGAGGAAACAGCAGAAGAAACTCTTCCGGAATGCGTGATTCACAGCGGACCTGCGTGGAGAGCGTGGGAGCCCACAGTTCGGGACACCAGCGGCAGACTCAACACACCAGCGCTGGAACGCAAGGTGAGCCAAACCTCAATAGCCCGAGACACCGGCAGGCAAGTGGAGAGAGGAGACTAGAGGGAACGACCCCCGGGGGGGGGAAGTTCACCAGGCTAACAGGAAGAGAGAGAGAGAAAAAAAAAGGTGACTGGTACGGACACGGGTTTCTCTCTCTCCGCTCACCTCACAAGGGCGAGCAAGACAAAGAGCAGGCGCCATCTTGGACATACGTCATAAGCAGAGCGACCTCAGGTCTGCACCGGCCCTGAGCCTAGCAGAAAAACCTGACTCTGGGCGGGGCGAATTAACAGGAGATTAGGACCTAGTAAATTTGTGGTGCTACTGAACTGAGCTTGTGGAAAAAGAGACGGTGGGGGAGAGAACTCACGGAATTCACGTGAGCACTCTCCAGAGACGCTACAATTCCGTAACTTTGGCAACCCAGTGGGAGACTGAAGGAGAATTTGAGCCCACTCTGAGCACAGAACAGATTCCCTGTGTAGTACTTGGGAAAGAGCTTCCGATCTCTGGCTCCTGTGGGTATATCAATTGCCTGCTAACTGCCTCCAACTTCGTTCAGCTGTGCGGAATTACTTCCCTTTTGAATCAAAGAGAGAGAGAGAGAGAGAGAGAGAGATTTACCACGCCTAACCTGGGAGTGTCACTTTTGGCACACCAAACAGAGCTCTCAGGCCACACCCATCTCAAGCCCTAAGGCTCCATCAAAAACAGATAGTCCACTTAATCTAGAGTCATAGTATAACAAGAAAAAGCACCACAGTGAAGAAACCAAATATCTCCAATATGCCAAATAACAAACGCAAAAACCGAGGTAATAAAAACAAGGAAGTCACCATGACACCCTCAAATGAAAAAGACACCCCAATTCAAGATTATGAAGATGATGACATAGAAGAAATGCAAGAAACAGATCTCAAAAAATTGATAAGAACATTAAGAAGTTCTCAAAAACAAATTCTTGAACTACAGAAATCCTTAATGGACAAGATAGAAAATCTCTCTCGTGAAAATGAAATATTAAGGAGGAATCAAAATGAAACGAAACAACTAGTACAACAGGAAACTGTGATAGTGACTGAAGTGAAGAATTCAATAGATCAAATGAAAAACACAATAGAGAGCCTTACAAACAGAATGGGTGAAGCAGAAGAGAGAATATCGTACTTAGAAGACAGAGAACAGGAAAGGATACAGTCAGACCAAAGAAAAGAAGAGGAAATTAGAAATCTAAAACATATTGTTGGGAATCTTCAGGATACTATTAAAAAACCCAACATTTGGGTTCTAGGAGTTCCTCAAGGCATGGAGAGGGAGAAAGGATTAGAAGGCCTTTTTAGTGAGATATTAGCAGAAAATTTCCCAGGTTTGGAGAAGGACAGAGAAATCCTAGTACAGGAAGCTCACAGAACCCCTAATAAACACGACCAAAAGAGATCCTCACCACGACATGTTGTAATTAAACTCTCCACAGTGAAACATAAAGAAAAGATCCTAAAATGTGCAAGAGAGAAACGTCAGATTACTCTCAGAGGATCTCCAGACTCACAGCTGACTTCTCATCCAAAACTCTACAAGCTATGAGGGAATGGCGAGATATAGCCCAGGTACTAAGAGAGAAAAACTGCCAGCCCAGAATATTATATCCTGCAAAGCTATCATTTGTGAACGAAGGTGAAATAAAGACTTTTCATAGCAAACAGAAATTGAAAGAATTTGTTGCCACTCGTCCAGCCCTGCAAAAGATGCTTAAAGATGTGTTACACACAGAAACACAGAAACATGGTCATCAATATGAAAGACAGTAAAGGAAGGAAACCAAGGAAGAAAACCTCACAGCAAAAGATCACAGGGAATTCAAAGCATATATTAGAACTTATCTTTGGCAAATGGCAGGGCAAAGTTACCACTTATCATTAGTCACATTGAACGTTAATGGCCTGAACTGTCCAGTTAAAAGACACCGATTGGCTTATTGGGTTAAGGAACAAAACCCATCTATTTGATGCTTACAAGAAACACATCTTTCCAACAAAGATCCATACAGACTGAAAGTGAAAGGCTGGAAAAAGATATACCATGCCAACAGAAATGAAAAAAGAGCGGGTGTAGCCATCTTAATATTGGACAACATAAACTTTACCACAAAAAACTGTTAAGAGAGACAAAGAGGGGCACTATATCATGATTAAGGGATCAATACAACAAGAAGATATAACAATTATCAATGTATATGCACCTAACTACAGGGCACCAGTTTATCTAAAACATTTATTAACGGACTTAAAGGGAGACTTAGACCCCAATACAATAGTACTGGGGGACTTCAATACTCCACTCTCAGAAATAGACAGATCATCCGGACAGAAGATCAACCAGGATACAGTAGATTTAAACGACACTATAGCCCAAATGGATCTAACAGATATATACAGAACTTTCAATCCTACAGCTAAAGATTTTACATTCTTCTCAGCAGTACATGGAACCTTCTCTAGGATTGACCACATACTAGGCCATAAAGCAAGTCTCAGCAAATTCAAAAGAAGTAGAATCATACCATGCAGCTTCTCAGACCATAAAGGAATGAAGTTGGAAATTAGCAACTCAGGAATCCCTAGAGCATACGCAAACACATGGAGATTGAACAACATGCTCCTGAATGAACAATGGGTCATAGAAGAAATCAAAAGAGAAATCAAAAACTTTCTGGAAGTAAATGAGGATAACAGCACAACATACCAAAACTTTTGGGATGCAGCAAAAGCAGTGTTAAGAGGAAGTTTATATCAATAGGTGCCTACATCAAGAAATTGGAAAGGCACCAAATAGAGGAGCTTTCAATTCACCTCAAGGATCTAGAAAACCTACAGCAAACCAGACCCAAATCTAGTAGGAGAAGAGAAATAATTAAAATCAGAGAAGAAATCAACAGGATTGAATCAAGAAAAACATTCCAAAAAATCAGCCAAACGAGGAGCTGGTTTTTTGAAAAAATCAACAAAATTGACACCCCATTGGCCCAACTAACTAAAAAAAGAAGAGAAAAGACCCAAATCAATAAAATCAGAGATGAGAAAGGAAATGTAACAACAGACACCACAGAAATAAAAAGAATCATCAGAAATTACTACAAGGACTTGTATGCCAGCAAACAGGGAAACCTATCAGAAATGGATAGATTCCTGGACACATGCAACCTACCTAAATTGAACCAGGAAGACATCGAAAACCTAAACAGACCCATAACTGAGACAGAAATTGAAACAGTAATAAAGGCCCTCCCAACAAAGAAAAGCCCAGGACCAGATGGATTCACTGCTGAATTCTACCAGACATTTAAAGAAGAACTAACTCCAATTCTTCTCAAACTATTCAGAACAATCGAAGAAGAGGGAATCCTCCCAAATTCTTTCTATGAAGCCAGCATCACCTTAATTCCTAAGCCAGAAAAAGATGCAGCACTGAAAGAGAATTACAGACCAATATCCCTGATGAACATAGATGCAAAAATCCTCAATAAAATTCTCGCCAATAGAATGCAACAACACATCAGAAAGATCATCCACCCAGACCAAGTGGGATTTATCCCTGGTATGCAGGGATGGTTTAATGTGCACAAGACAATCAATGTGATACACCACATTAACAGACTGCAGAAGAAAAACCATATGATTATCTCAATAGATGCCGAGAAAGCATTTGATAAAATACAACACCCGTTCATGATGAAAACTCTAAGCAAACTGGGTTTGGAAGGAACATTCCTCAATACAATCAAAGCAATCTATGAAAAACCCACAGCCAACATCCTATTGAATGGGGAAAAGTTGGAAGCATTTCCACTGAAATCTGGTACCAGACAGGGATGCCCACTCTCACCACTGCTATTCAATATAGTTCTGGAGGTTCTAGCCAGAGCTATTAGGCAAGAAAAAGAAATTAAAGGGATACAAATTGGGAAGGAAGAACTCAAACTATCCCTCTTTGCAGATGACATGATTCTTTATTTAGGGGACCCAAAGAACTCTACTAAGAGACTATTGCAACTCATAGAAGAGTTTGGCAAAGTAGCAGGATATAAAATCAATGCACAGAAATCAACAGCCTTTGTATACACAGACAATGCCATGGCTGAGGAAGAACTTCTAAGATCAATCCCATTCACAATAGCTACAAAAACAATCAAATACCTTGGAATAAACTTAACCAAGGACGTTAAAGATCTCTACGATGAAAATTACAAAACCTTAAAGAAAGAAATAGAAGAGGATACCAAGAAATGGAAAAATCTTCCATGCTCATGGATTGGAAGAATCAATATCATCAAAATGTCCATTCTCTAAAAAGCAATTTATAGATTCAATGCAATACCAATCAAGATACCGAAGACCTTCTTCTCAGATCTGGAAAAAATGGTGCTGAAATTCATATGGAGGCACAAGAGATCTCGAATAGCTAAAGCAATCTTGTACAACAAAATCAAAGCCGGAGGCATCACAATACCAGATTTCAGGACATACTACAGGGCAGTTGTAATCAAAAAAGCATGGTACTGGTACAGAAACAGATGGATAGACCAATGGAACAGAATTGAAACACCAGAAATCAACCCAAACATCTACAGCCAACTTATATTTGATCAAGGATCTAAAACTAATTCCTGGAGCAAGGACAGTCTATTCAATAAATGGTGCTGGGAAAATTGGATTTCCACGTGCAGAATCATGAAGCAAGACCCCTACCTTTCACCTTACACAAAAATCCACTCAACATGGATTAAAGACCTAAATCTACAACCTGACACCATCAAGTTATTAGAGAACATTGGAGAAACCCTTCAAGATATTGGCACAGGCAAAGAATTTCTGGAAAAGACCCGGGAGGCACAGGCAGTCAAAGCCAAAATCAACTATTCGACTGCATCAAATTGAGAAGTTTCTGTACTGCAAAAGAAACAGTCAGGAGAGTGAAGAGACAACCGACAGAATGGGAAAAAATATTTGCAAACTATGCAACAGATAAAGGGTTAATAACCAGAATCTACAAAGAGATCAAGAAAATCCACAAAAACAAAACCAACAAGCCACTTAAGAGATGGGCCAAGGACCTCAATAGACATTTTTCAAAAGAGGACATCCAAATGGCCAACAGGCACATGAAAAAATGTTCAAGGTCATTAGCAATCAGGGAAATGCAAATCAAAACCACAATAAGGTTTCACCTCACCCCGGTTAGAATGGCTCACATGCAGAAATCTACCAACAACAGATGCTGGCGAGGATGTGGGGAAAAGGCGACACTAACCCACTGTTGGTGGGAATGCAAACTGGTCAAGCCACTATGGAAGTCAGTCTGGAGATTCCTCAGAAACCTGAAGATAACCCTACCGTTCGACCCAGCCATCCCACTCCTTGGAATTTACCCAAAGGAATTTAAATTGGCAAACAAAAAAGTGGTCTGCACCCTAATGTTTATTGCAGCTCAATTCACAATAGCTAAGACCTGGAACCAACCTAAATGCCCATCAACGGTAGACTGGATAAAGAAATTATGGGATATGTACTCTTTAGAATACTATACTGCAGTAGGAAACAACGAAGTCCAGTCATTTGCAACAAAATGGAGGAATCTGGAACACATCATGCTGAGTGAAATAAGCCAGTCCCAAAGGGACAAATACCATATGTTCTCCCTGATCGGTGACAACTGACTGAACACCAAAAAGGAAACCTGTTGAAGTGAAATGGACACTATGGGAAACGGTGACTTGATCAGCATAGCCCTGACTGTTAATGAACAACTTAATACATTATCCCTCTTAGTAGTTTTTTTGTCTGTTCTACTTAATATGACTGGTTTATTCTGTAATTAATACACAGTTATTCTTAAGTGTTGAAAATTAACTGAAATGTGATCCCTGTTAAACATAAGAGTGGGAATAAGAGAGGGAAGAGATGTATAATTTGGGACATGCTCAAGCTGACTTGCCCCAAATGGTAGAGTTAGAAACATACTAGGGGATTCCAATTCAATCCCATCAAGGTGGCATGTACCAATGCCATCTCACTATTCCAAGTGATCAATTTCAGTTCACAATTGTTCATAATGAAAGGACTAAGAGTCAAAGGGAGCACATAAACAAGTCTAGTACCTGCTAACACTAACCAATAGAATAAATAAAGGGGAGAGTGATCCAACATAGGAAGTGAGATACTCAGCAGACTCATAGAATGGCAGATGTCCTAAATAGCACTCTGGCCTCAGAATCAGCCCTAAAGGCATTCGGATCTGGCTGAAAAGCCCATGAGAATATTTCAGGCATGGAAAGCCAAGACACTCTGGCAAAAACAAGCAAAAATTACCTAAATGAAAAATCTCTGTGAGTGAGATCCCAGTGGAAAGAACAGGTCTTCAAAGAAGGAGGTACCTTTCTCTGAAGGGAGGAGAGAACCTCCACTTTGACTATGACCTTGTCTAAACAAGATAAGAGTCGGAGAACTCAAGGGGCTTCCATAGCCTTGGAAACTCATGACTGGAGCATAGGGAGATTACTGATGCCATAGACACGAGTGTCAATTGGTAAAGTCAACAACAGGAGTCACTGTGCACTTACTCCTCATGTAGGATCTCTGTCCTTAATGTGCTGTGCATTGAGATTTAATGCTATAAGGAGTACTCAAACAATATATTTCACTTTGTGTTTCTATGGGGGGGCAAACTGTTGAAATCTTTACTTAATGCATACTAAACTGATCTTCTGTAAAAAAAAAAAGAAATTATCAATTCCCAACTTGACTCTCACTGGGATTAAACATGACAATAGGTCTGATCTGATTTCATCATCATTAAAAAAAATCATCTATTATTTTTCACTTTATGTTTCTGTGTGGGAGCAAACTGTTGAAATCCTTACTTAATGTATACTAAGCTGATCTTCTGTATATTAAGATAATCGAAAATGAATCTTGATGTGAATGGAAGGGGAGAGGGAGTGGGAAAGGGGAGGGCTGTGGGTGGGAGGGACGGTATGGGGGGGAAGCCATTGTAATCCATAAGTCGTACTTTGGAAATTTATATTCATTAAATAAAAGTAAAAAAAAATCAAACAATCAAATTAGAAATTGAGATAAAGAAATATAGATAATTCATTGACTAGGATGTACAGATATGAAATAAGCACATGAAAAGGTTTTTAATGCCATTAGTCATTATGGAAATGAAATTAAAACCACAATGATTTATTGCTACAAATTATCTGAATTGCTATAACAAAAAATAATGACGACACCTAATGCTGGTCAAAATGAGGAAGAAATGAGATTGTGCATATTTTGCCGATGAGAACATAAAATAGTAACAATCATTCTGGAATTTTCTTAGTAAAATATATATGGAACCCAACAGTTGGATTTTTCAGTATTTATCCCAAAGAAATGCTGACATCTTCAGATGCTTTATTCATAATGACCTCACACTGAAAACAACCCAGGTATTCTTCAACTATAAATGGGTAAACAAACCATGACATATCCATGCAATGGAATATTATTCAGGGTACAAAGTAAAGGGAATGACTATTGGTATAGACAATAACCTGAAATAACCCATGGAGAACTTTCTGAGGGAAAATGACCAACCAAACTATTTTCAAAAGGTTACTTACCTGTGATTTAATTTATATTAACATAATTGAAATGATAAAATCATAAACCTGGATAAAAGATTAGTGTTTGTGAAGGCTTACAGAGGTGGGTAGAAGTAGCTATATTAGGCCAATATTGGAGAATATTATGGTGAAAGATATAATTTTGCTGTGTCTCTATCATGTCTGTATCTAATTTTAATATTGTAATATAGTTTTAACAGCTGTTAGTATTCAAAGAAACCAGGTTAAATAAATTTCTTCATATCCTTTCTTATAAATAACTATGTGTGGAGTTTCAAATGATGAACTGAGATATTGGAGCCTAAATGCTAGCTTGCTCCAGCCGGCGCCTTTTATTGTTTAGTCTAGGGTTCATCTGGTAACATAACAATCAGGAATGTACAGCTGGACTAATCAATGCAAAGGAATGACTAGCAGGCACAAGCAAGTGAGGTGGGCATCGTGTGACATATTTACGGTGGGAAGCAAAAGCTCAAATTGCTTCTGGTGTCATGCTGTTCCTGGCTCATCTTCAACACTCTTGAAGTGTGATAGGAGTTGTCCTTCAAGCAGTACCTGATAATGACCCAATAGCCTTCTACTGACTGCAGCCACACTCCATTTAGGAAGGTGGGCTTTCGCAAGGCCTGCTTAGGCAGAAGAAGGACCGTGGCCATATTCAGTATTCAGGAGGCTGTGGCCTCACTGTGAACACATAGGCAGTGTCCACTACAACAATAAATCTATAACAGACTCTAAACAAAATGCCTCACTAACAAAAATGAAGGAAAAATGAAGAAAGAACTATATTGTTGAAGAAGGTGAGTGAATTTGCTTCTAAATGAACAGTTAATAAGAAATACTAAAAAGATTTTTTCAGTCTGAAAGCAAGTGATACTAAAAAGTAATTCAAATCCACATGTTAAAAATAGAACCATCAGTGAAGGTAATTAGTAAGTCATTTAGAAAGACATTTGAACTACATTTTCTCCTTCTTTCTTCTCAATTGATTGAAAGACAATTGCATAAAGCAATGTGTACAAGATTATATAATAGGACAAAGAGGTGGGGTGGAATAAAGCTTCCTGAGAACAAGGAAATGACACCAGATGGTTAACTTGAATCTACAGAAACATCTGAAAAGAACCAGAAATGATAAATAAAAAGGTTAGCATAACCAAATCTGCAATATTTATTTGCTATTTTCTCTCTCAGCATGGTAACATATATTAATAAAATCCATGCAATAAATATAGCACAAAAGAGGGAATAAAGTTTTAGAGGAGTAACATTCCTATAGCTCACTGAAATTAGTTTACTATACATTTAAAGTGAATTCTTAAAAGTTAAGATAAATATTGTGTTATCTATGGCAACAATTGTCACTAACACAAAAAATAATGGGGAAAATTACTAATGGAATTAATGTGTTCCACTACAAAATGTTTCCTCAATGTAAAAGAAAGAAATATGCCAGAAGAAATAAAAAGATGAGATATTTAAAAAATAAAAATTTACATGGCAGAGGTAATCCAAAGATAACAGTGCTGATATTAAATGTGAATGTGGTAAGGGTTCTAGTCAAAGGTAGAAATTAATTTGTAGATTGGGTGAAAAACCAACATCTAAGTATGTTTTGTGTACTGGAGATACACTTTAGGTTTAAAGACACAGACAGATTCAGAGCAAAGTGATAGAAGAAATATTCTTACAAAAAGCAGCCATATCAAATTGGAGAGGCTTCTCTATTACAGCAAAAATAGACCAGAAAGCAAAAATGGGGCACTGTATGCAAAGTGGTACATTTTAGAAAAGTGTAAGGGTCAATCTATAGGAAATGTGTAACAATTCTAAACATGTATGCACCTAAAAACAGAGCTCCCCCAAAATACGTGAGGCAAAACTGAGAAAATAAAGAGAAATACACACATTTATGTCTCACTTTCAATATTATATAACTCAACCAGACAGAATATGAACAAGCTATAGGAGATTTAGCAACACTAAAAAATATCTATAGAACATTGCACCTGGAAGCAAGATGGTACAAATCCTTCTCAAGTACATTTAGAATATTTTTAGTAAATACCATATGTGAGGCCGTAAAAATAGCCTCAATACCTTTTAAATGATTGAAATTATACAAAGTTTGTTCTCCAAACACAATGGAATTGTCAGAAATTAATAAGAGAAGGAAAAGTGAGAACTTTTCAAATAAGTGAAAATTCAAAAACATGCTCCTATATAACAAGTGGAGCAAAAAATGGAAATTAGAAAATACTTTGAGATGGATGAATGTCAACATGTAACATGTAAAAACCATGAGATACAGATAGAGTAATACATAGAAGGGAATTTATAGCACTTAACATATAATTGAAAAAAAAATTTACCTTTAGAAAATTGAGAAAAATGTGCAACTTCAATGAGAGCAAGGATATGGGAGGAAATAGTTTTTGAAACAGGCTACACACAAGGGAAATTGAATGTAGAGAAACAACAGAAGCCGGCGCCCTGGCTCAATAGGAAAGGACAATTCCTGGAAAGACACAAACAGTTGAAGCTGATTTGAAAAAACAACATAAATATACATATAAAAGAAAGGAAAAAATATGCTTTGAAACCCTCCAACACTCTTCCATTATAAAAACACTCAAAAAACAAGGAATAGAAGGAAACTTCCTTTACCTAATTAAGAGCATCTAGAAAAGCCCATAGCTAAAGTCTTACTTAATGGTAAAAAATTGAATTCCCCTTAAATTCAGGAATAAGATGGTCTTGTCCACTGCCACATTTTATTCAGCACTACACTAAAATTTCTGGCCAGGACAATTAGGTGAGAAAAAACAATAAAAGGCATTCATCTTGGGAAGGATGGAGTAAAACTACATATAACATAATTTTATCTGTAGAAAATACTAAAAATCCAGTAAAATCTATTAGAACTATTAAGCATGTTCAGCACACTTTTTTTTTTTTTTGACAGGCAGAGTGGACAGCGAGAGAGAGAGACAGAGAGAGAAAGGTCTTCCTTTGCCGTTGGTTCACCCTCCAATGGCCGCCTCTGCAGCCGGCGTACCGCGCTGATCCGATGGCAGGAGCCAGGAGCCAGGTGCTTTTCCTGGTCTCCCATGGGGTGCAGGGCCCAAGCACCTGGGCCATCCTCCACTGCACTCCCTGGCCACAGCAGAGAGCTGGCCTGGAAGAGGGGCAACCGGGACAGAATCCGGCGCCCTGACCGGGACTAGAACCCGGTGTGCCGGCGCCGCAAGGTGGAGGATTAGCCTATTGAGCCACGGCGCCGGCCAGCACACTTTTAAGGCACAAGAATAATATATGAAAATCAATTGTATTTCTGTATACTAGTGATTAACAATCCAAAAGACATTAGGAAATCAATTCCATTTAAAATAGCAAGAAAAAATAAAATGCTTTAGAAATAAACTAAATGACTTTCAATATTTGTACAATGAAAACAACAACATATTGTTGAAAGATATTAAAGAAGATGTAAATATGCAGGAAAATAGATCTCTGTCACTTTTCAGAAGACAATAATAAGCAGTGGCATCATCAAGTTGGCTAAATGAGGTGCCTGGTGCACTCCCCTCCACATAAAAATGGCCAAACCAAAGAAAACAAGAACAGTTATGTCACTGGAATATTTGAGGCAGAGCATCAGAGTGTGGTGGTGATGTTGCAGAGATACCATGGAACACAGAGATACGCAATAGCCTTATAAAGAAGGAACTAAGCACACAGCATCCAAGGTTCCATCTCACAATATTCACACTAGACAAGTACTTTACTTGGTGATAAAACACAAAGATAAGTAGGAGCCCCTCAGGAGTCCTCACTAATGCCACAGACGTTTACAGGGTTTGCCACCATATGGCCTTGCAGCCTTCTTAGGTCCTGAGCCCAGTCTGGAGAGTTCCTCCTTAGACACAATGCTACACTGTCCTGGAGCAATATTCCAGCAAACACTCTGCTCTTTTCCACCCAGGTTCCTGCTGCATAGAGTCATGGTAACGCTCGGCCCACCCAGGGTCCTTTGAAACAACTACAGCTCTGCTAAACTTAGCTCCACAACCCTGCTAAGACAGTACCCAACCTGCCGTAACCCTGGGAAGAAAACAGATGGCTCACTCTTAGTGTCTCAGCAGGCAGAGGCCCTTATAAAATAATCAGGTTGGGTCCAGTGCTGTGGCATTGTGGGTAAAGATGCTGCCTGCAGTGTTGGCATTCCATGTGAGAGCCGGTTTGAGTCCCAGATGCTTCACTTCCAATCTAACTCTCTACTATGGCCTGGGAAAGCATGAGATGATGGCCCAACTCCTTGGGCCCCTGCACTGCATGGGGGACTTGGAAAAAGCTCCTGGCTCCTGGATTCAGATCTGCCAGCTCTGGCCATTGCAGCCAATTGGGGAGTGAACCAGCAGATGGAAGACCTCTCTCTCTCTCTGCCTCTTCTGCTATCTCTGTGTGGCTCTGACTTTGAAATAAGTGAAAAGACAAGACAGAAAGACAGGAAGGAAGGAAAGAAGGAAGGCAGGAAGGGAAAAAGAATCAGGTTGTTTTCCCTATTCTTCCAGGGCTCAGACATAAGCACATGACCTGTGTGTTCACCCTTGAACACAGGACTTAACCAGAAAACCAGACCTAAGAGCTCAATACACTGAAGCCCCAATGAGGAGCTCCAAGGAGGAGAGAAGCCTTTCCCACTCTCACACTGCCCTAGAAATCAGTCAGCTTCATTTACCCACCCTAAACTCTGAAACATAGCTAGGCAGGCTGCACTGAACAGCTCAGCCCAAACAGATACAGGGAAGCAGACAAGCAGCCCACCCACCCACCCACTCACAATGCCAACAAGCAGCCAAGCAGCCTTGACTGAGTGCTCACCATGCTGTATCCCCAGGGAGACAACTGGGAGCCCTCACCTGTCTTCTTGTTGCCCCTAAAAGCAATTGAGCAGCCCATTCTCAGAGGCTTGGCTCATGGAGGCCCTGAAAAGCAGACACTAAGCCCAACTCATCCACCGTTGGCTCTTGGAGGCAGTTTTACAACCCCAGTAACCTAGGAAATGGACACATCCTCAAAAATCGCTGAAGGTTGATTATAACTGAAGAAGTTATATGGACACTCTACTAAACCACTCACCTGAAACAGAAGCTAATGGGGCATATCCAAACAACACCACAGGACACTGAAATCTACCCTGTAAAATCGGTACAGTCAACTGACCAATCCTATGCAACGTTATCAATGGAGGACACAGAAGCATGGAAAAGCAAGGTTCAGATGCAAGACAACGAGACACTTTAGTGACCCCCTCCACATGGGGGCACCAATGTGAACAGTTATTCACTCACCAAGTCACATCTGGAAGAGCTGTGGAAGCCAGGTGAGGGACAACAATGCTTGCCTTTAATATGATCGTCAGAAAGTCACATTAAAGAAAGCAGGAAGGAAAAACTTGCCCATAGCACCCCCTCTTAGCACCGCATAGCACAACCTAGAGAAATGCTTCCTTCCTGGGGGAGGGAGAAAGAATTAAGTTCATTTCCTATGTTTGAATCCCAGTGCCAGGTCTAATATGATTAAATTTAATGTTATACAGGGACCCGGGGCTCCAGCAGATTAAATATTTGTACCTTTCATAGATAGGTGACCTCTGCCACCTCTCTATCAACCTCCTGAATAAAATAGAGGGAACATGTAAGACAAGAGAGGGAGTTTATAACTTTGCTTTGGAGATCAAGGTCAGACCCACTGCCAAGGGACTCAGCATCTGTTAGATCCTAAAGGCCTCTACCTGAGTCCAGTGCTTGCAGATGGAGCCTCTAGTCTTGTTTCAGCAAGAGACCTGCACTCTGGTGAATAGACTCTTTTCTTTGTGCATCCCCAAAAGACTCAAGTGGAGCTAGTATGCACCCCTAAGAGCCTAGTGACTGAGAGCCAGGCGCAATCCAGCCTGATTTCAATATCAGATGGACACCTGTGCTCTTGTAAGATAAACTTGTTTTTGGTGTGTATCACTGCCAGCCTCACGTGGATCATGTATGCACCCTCAAGTTGCACAGACCTAGTAACTCTGAGGTGTGATGACCCCTCTCCCACAGTGATTGCCTAGACACCTTTGGGGCTGCCTCAATCACCCTTCCATAAACCTTGAGGAAATAATAAGGGATCACATGACTACTTTGGTATTTAAGGCCAGGCCAGTAAATCCCAATAATGAGCAGATCCTAATGGTTCCTGCCATCAGGCCAATGCCTGCAGATGGAGCCTCCAGAGACTTTGGTGCCATGTGGAGATCTGGAGCCTCAGCTATACTGTCTTATATCCTAGAGACCAAAACTGCTGGTTGGTAGGAATGGTGTCAGGCAGAAAATGCACTTCAATAGTATACAGACAACAGAAGGGTGGGTTGAATGAGTCTAAGTAGACTGAAGGGTCTGGATATGATATAGCATCATGATGTTAGTAGCCAGAGGAACAGGCTCTTGGGTTGACCACAGCCACAGGAACAGACCTGTAGTGATGGACCATTCCTTCTCAGACACTTTCCCTAGTTTATTCTGAACAGACAAACTGCATATTAGGAACAATTCTGAACTTAGGTAGTCTTTTGGGATGGAAACAGTGAAAAAAACACCAAAGTGGAATGGCAACACTCCTTGACTTAGAGTGCCATATAGTGATGAAAAAGCAGAAGTATATACATACTGAGAAAAAATAGACTGTTTAGAATTTCAAGAGGCAGCCACAAATGAAGACATATTATTATAACCAATTCTTCAATGTACAGGTGATGCCAAACAAAAAAACATAAGAAATTCTGTGGGAGGGGGATGCAGGAAGTGTTATCATCTAGACATTCCCAGAAAAACAAAAGGTGAGAGAATTTATTACCTGGAGAAACATCTTACAAGAAATGATAGAGATTTCTTCAAACTGAAAGAAACAGATGCTGATGAGTAAGAAGAAAATATCAGAAGGTAGGAAACTCACTGGTAAGAGTAACTATAAGGACAAATTCAGAATAATCAGATAATATGACATAGTGCATAAGCTATTTGTATCTTCAGGGTGAAGAATAAAAAATAGAAATAAACACTAATCACTACATTAAAGTGTTGAAATAAGCAATACAGAGGATATTAAAAGAAACATCAAAAATGAAAACCATGAAGAATGGAGTGCAAATGTTGAGCTCTACTAGCATTTATTTTTTATTTCTTTCCCTATTTTTATAACCAATATTACATTTCTACTATATCAAAAATGGTTTGGTACAAGCAAAGGAAGATTTGGTAAGCATCATAGTAAGCACAAAGCAAAAATCTATAATAGATTTACCAGAAATAACAGGCAAGGAATCAAAACACAATAAAGAAAAATCATTCTAACCACAAGTGAAGATTATCAGAGAGATGGAATATAAATGAAGGAACTACAACAAACTAGAAATCGAAAAGAAAATTGGCAGTAGTAATTACCTTAAATGTACATGGATTAATTTCTCTGATTAAAAGTAAAGGAGTAGGACCAACACGGTGGTATAGATTGTTCAACTACTGCCTGCAGCTCCAGGATCCCATAAGGGCACCAGTTTGAGTCTTAGTTGTTCCACTTCCAATCCAACTCCCTGCTTCCCCAGGCACATTAGCAGAGAGCAGGATCTTAAGTGGAATACTGGGACTTGAAGCAGGGCCTGTAAGGGGATGTTGGCACTGCCGATGTAGGCTTAATCCACTTTGCCACACGGCTGGCCCCAAGATCTTTATTTATTTGAAAAAGAGTGTGACAGAGAGATGGGGGAGATCAGGGAGAGGGTAAGATCTTCCATCCCACAGGTGCATTCCCAAATGGCTGTGAAAGCTGGGGCCAGGCCAGATCAAATCCGGGAGCCTGGACTAGATCAGTGTCTTCCACATGGTGACTATAGCCCGAGTACTTAGGCCATCATCCATTGCTTTCCAAGGCATACTAGCATGGAGCAGAATCTGTGGACATATATGGAAGGTGTGGATGCACACAACTCAGGACCCCAGCAGCCAACAGGCTCAGCACCAGCTTGGGAGAATGGGTGAAACTAGACTAGAGCAGCCCAAGTCATTTGCGATAAAAATGTGGGAAGAGCCTTTGTGAGCCCTGTTTGGAGGCCTGTGGGGGCCAGTGCATCTACCAACCTAGAAGGAAATTAAGGGGGACATTTCTCTACCCAGCACTGGCACCCTGTAACTAGCTGAGAGAGGGCATGTGCCATTTTGGACATACGTAACAGCTGCACCAGCATGTGCCCATGCACTCAGCAACCAGCCAGGAGGAGATGCTTGAGTCTGTCTGAGAGAGATGACAGGGGGTTGGGTGCTCGTGACAGTGGAGGTCTCGTGTGCCAGGACTATGAAAACACTGTGGCTGCCTGGGAGAGTTCAGGGTGTGGCTAGGACTTGAGGCAGTCACTGTGGGCAGTTCCCCATGCTCAGGGACCCCTGATTCCCTGGTGAGGATCTTTGCTGCAGGATCCATGCTCACACCAATAAGTGCATATATCCTTTGTGTGGTCATTGTGGTCGGGGGACAAATATGGTACTCATTGGCACTAGTGCCCAGGCACTGGGCTCCTTTGAGGAGAGGAGGTGAGTAATAAACTATGCCAACAGAGCAGAACAAACTCCCTTCTGATAAAAAAAAAGAAGCAGAGATTTACCACACCCTAGTTAGTGTCAATTTGGACACTCCTTTCACTCTGGAGCACTGAACAGAGCTTATACATAAAAACAAAGCTGGTAGTATCACAATACAAGATTTCAAGATAATACAAGGCAGTTATAATCAAAACAGCCTGGTACTGGTACAAAAACAGATGGATAGACCAATGGAACAGAATGGAAATGCCAGAAATCAACCCACACATCTACATTCAACTTCAGCAATATGAATATAGACCTACCATAAGACCCAGACATCCGACTCCTGGAAATTTACCCAGGGGAATTGAAATCAGCATATGAAAGAGTTAACAGTACCCCCATGTTTATTGCAGCTCAATTCACAATAGCTAAGATATGTAATCCACCCAAATGCCCATCAACTGAAGACCTATAAAGATATTATGGAATACTACACAGTGGCAAAAAATGAAATCTTGTCATTTATAGCAAAACAGATAAAATTGGCAAACATTATACTTAGTGAAATAATCCATCCCTAAAGAATATATTCTCCCTGATCTGTGACAACTAATAGAGCATCTAAAAGTAATCTATAGAAGTGGAATGGACACTTTGAGATTCATTGACTTTGAACAGCCCTTTTCTTGACTGCTGAAGGACAGTTTTTCCTTCTTACTATTTGTTGAACTCTTTACTTAGCATAGAGTTAATCATGTGTATAAAGTTAATTGAAAATAGATCTAGTGCAAAAATAACTCCATAATGTTAAGAAAATGTTTTAAACCTGTGGCTCCAAAGTGCAATTGAATGCTATAAATCAAAGCAACAAAATGCCCCATATATATGTTTGTTTTAGTTTAGGTGATACATGTACTTGCTCATGCACACATATGAAAGTATTTGGTTTCTTAGACAAGTGTGTGCATGTATTTATATGAGACTTAATAACCATGGGGAACACATACACACAAACCTAAGTCTCACACTGAGTGACCATTTTGTAAATAAAGACACCATTCCCTAGAGAGACATCAGAATAACAATTGTCAGGCACTATGTAATATAGCATAATATTAAAACAATCTCAGAAAGGAATATTTACTTTAAGACATAAAAATAAAAATGAAACAACAAAAGATAAATTGATAGTGATAGAACATACCACATACCACTATGCAGCTACCTATAAAGGTTATTTAGTCATAAAGAAATCACACCTTCATTAACATAGCACTCAGGGGCACCTCTGATAGAGCAGAGCTCTAGTGTTTCATTCTGGTTCCTTTTCACTCCTTAGAGTGTGAGCCAGATATAGTGAAAGAAAATATACCTCTTCTCATTTTTCAACCATATTTCCCATTCCTCCTGTACATGCCCTACATGGCACTTAAATCCATGTTGTTACTGAAAGAGTTGTTTTCTTATTATCAAGAAATCATATAGGATATTGTTCAAGAACCTGCCTCTAATTCTAGACTACTTGGGTTTAAATGCCAGCTCTGCCATTCCCACCTCTATGACCTCAGGCAAGATTCTTCATCACTCCAAGGAAGATTCTTCATGTGTACAATTGGAAATAAAATAGGATTGATGAAAAGATTAAATGAGTTCATGCACTTTATACAGCTCTTGCAACTTTGTGATGCTTGAGCGGATGTCAGCTATTATTTTTATTTCTCTCTCCTGCTAAGTACTCTCTGAATACTGCTTGTGTGTTCTGCCTCACTGGTCTTTGGGTAGGCAGAATAATGTTAATAATCAAATAACATAAGCAATGATTACTGAAAACATTATATGTCAAGCATTGTGTGAAATACTCCAAATAATTTCCACTGATCCTCATAATACCTATACAAAGCAATTTAAGGAACTTCTCAAAGCTGTTTAAGTCATTTGAAGAGTGCATCACTATTAAGGAAGTCAGAGAATTTGATTAGCTCCACATGTAAGATGCATTGCAAAAGACATTTACATAACGCCCTTTGGGTGTCTACTTCTTATATTCCAACAAAGCATGGAGGAGAGCAACTCTGGAGAACCCATTATGGACTTTCCTTACTCTGCTCCCTGGACCAGAAGGTCCTGTTATATGCAGCTTCTGTATCATTGCTTAATATTTAGGCTACAAGTATTTCATGTAGGCAGTTTACAGCTCTGGACTTTCATCAAGTATACAAACATTTTCTGAAACAATACAGTAAGTGTCAAGAAGTTTAACTGTACAATAGAATAGAAATTTGAAATAGTTATTAATTACCACTACACTTTAAGGAAGTCACCTGAAATTGAAACTATGTGACTGCTTTGTTTAAGGGAGAAAACACTTCTCTCTAAATTAGGTGTTACATATTGGTTATAAAAAAAAAAAAAGACAGAAGCTGTGTGCATGTGTGGGCACTGATTTTATGCCTATTTTATTTGATTAAAGCAAGAAAAATACTGTCCATTTCATAGAATTTATTTCTAACCTTTCTCTTTGTCATGCACCAATATATCCTAGACTAGATGACACCTCAGGGTCATGATTTTAATGTTTTTAAGCCTGAGAATTCTAACTCGAGCATTTCATTAAGTAATTGGTACAGATGTACAACTGATAATTTACTGTGTTCTTTGGGAGGGAGGATTATGATTTAGACTTCTTGATTATTTGCTTATATACCACGGTCTCCTCCCAACCCCATACAAGTTCCTAGCAGAATAGTAAGCAGTCACTAGAGATTTTGAATTTTTTCAACCTCCAGTGCTGTGAACTTGACTTGTTTAGGGTTGAAGAGAAATCTGAAACACATTGAAAAGACAAAGGATCAGAAAGGCCTTCCTGCTTTCTATCTAGATTAGCACATTCAAGGGGTTGATGATATGTATCACTGAGAGATGTAATTTGGGTGTAATGTGTGTGTGTGTGTGTGAGAGATAGATAGAGAGAGAGAGAGAGAGAGAGAGAGAGAGAGAGAGAGATTATATCTGAGTGTTGTTCAGTTACATATTTACTTATGCTGTTTTTTAAACTAAAAATTTCAGATCTACTCTCACATCTGTTCTGAAGGCAAAAACAATCCTGTTGGTATAAACATCAAGATTAGAAAAATCAGATAAAAAGGATTAATATTTAATTCAGAGGATAAAAAGACATTCACTAGAAGCCAGTAATTGTATTGTAATATGATGCTTTTTGTAAAGTCTTTGCATCTTCCTATTGAGAGTAGTTATATTTGAACATAGCATTCACTCTTCAATCACTTGCTATGTTTCTTCTTTCATTCATTTATTGCTTATTTATTAAGAAATATGTATGCTGTCTCTTATGCCATAACATAAAAGAAGGAGGTATAAATATATCCAATGAAATTGTGGTAGACAATGTCAGTACCTGGACCCTGACGCTTAGATATCATGAACATCACTGCTATGTGTTCTGATGATGGGACTTCATCTGTGCTGGAGATCAGCTGTGCTAATCTAATCTTCTCAAGCAGGCAGGAAGTGATAAGAAATTAACACCCCTCTAGTTTCACACTTATGTTATGGTTTTACTTCTACTGATGACTCTCAGGACTTGATCTATAAATACCCTGGCTCCCTTTCACTATTATTGGGATTATAGTGAGCCAATTATGTGTTGCATTAATAAGTCTCTGCCATTTGGGCCTTCTTGGCCATGCTTGTAAGTATCCTAAATGTCATATTGCTTTCTTGTATTGGATATTGGGTCCCCATGCCTCTTCTCTATGGGTGCAGAGTACTCTTCCCAGGTAAATTTCTTTCACTAGTATTCTAACCTCAAGGCATTGTCATGGGAGAAACAAACCAGTACTTGCTATCATGTAAAATGATACTCTATTCTAGTGCATATGAAAATAAAGATGTATGACACCTGCAAAAGAAATCATCTGAAACACTTGCAAATCTATTGCTAGACATAATGAACCAATATCTTTGGTGGAGAAGCTTTGATATTTGTACTTGTGATTTGCTCTCTAGTTGATTTCCATGCTCACTCAAGTTTGAGAACCATTAACCTTTTTGTTGTCAAAGTATTCCACATTTAGAAGTATGGAACAAGATCCCTACCTTACACATTTTACAAAAATCAACTCAAAATGGATCAAAGAACATTAGGGAAACAAGGCAAATCATTGGCATAGGCAAAGATTTCTTGGAAAAGACTCCAGAAGCAGACATAATCAAAGCCAAATTGACAAATGGTATTACTTCCAGCTAAAAAGCTTCTGCACTACAAAGAAAACACTCAGTAACTATGAAAAGGCAACTGACAGAATGGGAAAAACACTTGCAAACTACACTACTGATACTGATTAATATCCTTAATGGATAAAGAAGCCAAGAAACTCAACAACAAAACAAATAATCAGTGTGTTTTGAAATGGGCAAAGGACTTGAACAGTAGTTTTTCAAAGGAGAAGATTTAAATAGCCAACAGACACATGAAAGAATGCTCAGGATGATTAGATAGCAGGGGAATGCAAATCAAAACCATAAGGAGGTTTCACCTTACCCCAGTCAGAATGTCTCTCATAGAGAAATTAACAAACAATAAATACAGGCAAGGAAGTGTGGGAAAGGATACCCTAACCCACTCTTGGTGGGAGTGTAAAATAGTACAGCCATCTGAAAATAGGTCTACCTTATGACCCAGCCATCCAATTCCTGGAATTTACCAAAATGAAATGGAATCAATGTGTATAAGAGTTATTTGTACACCTACCTTTATTGTAGATCAATTTAGAATAGATAAGATATAGAATCAACCTGGATGCCCATCAACTGAAGACCAGATAAAGAAATTATGGGATTTGTACACTATGGTATGCTACACAGTGGTTAAAAAAACGAAATTCTGTCTTTTGCTACAAGATGGATGCAACTTGAAACCATGATACTTAGTGAAATAAGCCAGTTCCAAAAAGACAAATACCATGTTTTCCCTGATCTATGGTAAATAATAGAGTACAAAAAATGTAGGGGTCGGCACTGTGGCACAGCAGGTAAAGTCACCGCCTGCAGTGCCAGCATCCATATGGGCGTTGGTTTGAGTCCCAGTTGCTCCACTTCTGATCCAGCTTGCTGCTATGGCCTGGGAAAGCAGTAGAAGATGGCCCAAGTCCTTAGGCCCCTGCACTGCATGGGAGACCCAGAAGAAGCTCCTGGCTCCTGGCTTCAGATTGGCGCAGCTCCAGCCATTGCAGCCAATTGGGGAGTGAACCAGCGGATGGAAGATCTTTTTCTCCCTCTCTCTCTCTCTCTGCCTCTCTTTTTCTTTCTGTGTAACTCTTTCATAAATAAATAAATCTTTAAAAATGTAATGTATATGAATGAAATTGACATTTTGAGTTTTGATTATTGTTTATAGACGTTGTCTCTATGGTTGAGGAACAGTGTTTTTATTATTCTTGCTAGTTGTTGAATTCTTTACTTAGTAGAGTATTAAGCTTATGATTATAAAATAAACTGAAACTATGTCATTATAAAAATTAAAAGAATAAGAAAGGAAGGTGTTGGGAAGGTGGGAGCATGGGAGGTAGGGAGACTGCAGTGGGGAGTATCACTTTGCTCTAAATCTGTATATATGAAATACATGAAATTTGGTCATCTAATATAAATAAAATTATTTTAAAAAGTAAATTTCTCACAAATTTATGTAATGAAAAAAGTGATTCACACCTCACAAACTTAATTTTAAATGTCCTGAAAGATAACACTACTTGCAATATCCATTCTTTTTAGTAAATATGTATTTTTTTAAATTCTCCATGATGGCTCTATCCCATTCTTGTCACATGTCTATTTGGAATTTAATTCAGACTCCACATCCCAAAGGAAAGTTCTTTTTTTTTTCATTTCTCTCTTTATAAAAGGATCAAAAAAATCAGAAACTGATAACAAAAGTATAGAAATTTAGTGCAGTGTGTTGGCCTCAAAGTTGTGATTGATACCACATGCATTATTAATATCCACCAGTGTCATAATTGCTGTTATTTATTACAGATTAATTTTTAAAGATATATTTATTTATTTGAAAGTCAGAGTTATTTGGGCCGTGCACCTGCATGGGAGACCAGGAGAAAGCACTTGGCTCCTGGCTTCGGATCGGCACAGCGTGCCAGCTGCAAAGCACTGGCCATAGCAGCCACTTGGGGGGTGAACCGATGGAAAAAGGAAGACCTTTCTCTCTGTCTCTCTCTCTCACTGTCTAACTCTGCCTGTCAAAAAGAAAAAGAAAAAGAAAAAGGAAAAGGAAAAGGAAGGAAGGAAGGAAGGAAAAGTTGTAGAGAGAGAGGAGAGGCAGAGGCAGAAAGAAAGAAAAGTCTTCTGTCTGATGGTTCACTCCACCAGTTGTCCACAATGGCCGGAGCTGAGATGATCCAAAGCCAGGAGCCAGGAGCTTCTTCCAGGTCTCTTATACGGGTACAGGGGCCCAAGGATTTGGGCCAGCTTCTACTGCTTTCCCAGGCCATAGCAGAGAGCTGGATTGGAAATGGAGCAGCCAGGTCTCGAATTGGCGCCCATATGGGATGCTGGCGCTTCAGGCCAAGACGTTAACACACTGATCCACAGCGCCGGCCTCAATAGGTTAATTTTGTAAATGACTGTTACTTCACTTTTTAAAAGATTTATTAATTTATTTGAAAGTCACAGTTGGAGAAAACGAGAAGGAGAGGAAAAGTCAGAGTGAGATTTTCCATCTGCTGGTTCACTCCTCAAATGGAATGGCTGGAGCTGAGCTGATCTGAAACCAGGAGCCAGGGGATTCGTCCTGGTCTCCTGTGTGGGTGCAGGGTCCCAGAGACTTGGGCCACCTTCTACTGCTTTGTCAGGTACAGTAGCAGGGAACTGGATTAGAAGTGGTGGAGCAGCCAGCCCTGCAGGCAGCAGTTCAACTGGCTATACCACAACACAAAGCCCCTGTTACTCCACTTTTAACTCTCAAAGACAAGGATGCCTTAGAATCCATAAAGAATCAGGAAATGTGTCTAGTTTGAATGAAGTTAATATTTGTCTATTGCTGTTTTAAAAGTGTTGAGTTCGGCCAGTGCTCCGGCTCACTAGGCTAATCCTCCGCCTTGCGACGCCGGCACACCAGGTTCTAGTCCCGGTCGGGGTGCCGGATTCTTTCCCGGTTGCCCCTCTTCCAGGCCAGCTCTCTGCTGTGGCCAGGGAGTGCAGTGGAGGATGGCCCAAGTCCTTGGGCCCTGCACCCCATGGGAGACCAGGATAAGTACCTGGCTCCTGCCATTGGATCAGTGCTGTGCGCCGGCTGCAGCGCGCCAGCCACGGCGGCCATTGGAGGGTGAACCAATGGCAAAGGAAGACATTTCTCTCTGTCTCTCTCTCTCACTGTCCACTCTACTTGTCAAAAAAAAAAGTGTTGAGTTCATGGATATCAATGATGTTACCATTTAGACAAAGTTGATTTTTGGTGTGCTGTGACTTACTAACTGAAGAAAAGTATATAACTTTCTGTCAAACATTTAATTCAATTAGTACACTGAAAAATATTACAGTTTAAATGTTCACCAGATTTAATACTAAATTAAAATTGTTTGAACTCAGGACCCTTTCTTTTCCCAATTACACAATTTTAATGATTATTCAACTTTTAATTAAAGGTTTGAGCAAATTTTTCTCAATAATTATTGCAACTATTAAGATTAATCATAACTGTAATAACTTTTAAATTAACACAGTCTTTTGCTTAACAAATCTTTGTGTAATAGGGCAAGAAATAATTACACTTTATTTGTCTTAAATGTGTTAGTAATTAACATTTCTAATTTTGTATGTGAAATAAATGCCTTGATTCAAATATAAAAGGAAATTAATGAAGATTGCAGTTTGTAATTTAAACTGAAGTCACAGGATATACCTATTCATTGTTAAAACTAGATTTTTCCTTAAGGTTTTTGAACATACTTTCTTGTGATTTTTAAAGATGATAAGATTTTCCTGACACCATAACGGTCAGAGTATATTCAAGAAACTGAGGTGTAAACTCTGAAATAAAGTAAACTAAGGTTGAGAAGTACAAATAAAAGCAAAAAATATATAGATGTAGACAGGTCATATATTGGGAATCTAGAACAGAGGTTACTCTAATCAAAGGAAGATTGGGCTTTGATTTTTTGCAGTAGATTAGAAACTAAGTAAAATGCTCATAATTTGGCCCTGCCAAAGGTTTTAATAAGAAGGAGTGAGAAATCAAGACTCAATAGAATCAGATACGGTAGATACGAATTAAATGACTGGCAAAACAATGAAGATTTTTAGTGGAGACAGAGGCAGGTATAGAAAAAAATGTGAAAAACTTCAGGTACTTGTATCAGCCATCCAGACCACTTGAGTTAGTAGAATTCTCTGTAAATCTTGTAAGAACATATTCTTTCACTTTCACTTCAGGTCTAAATTGAAACCTCAGAATGTATGTACTATCAACAAAAAGGATTCACAAAGAATACAAGAATAAATTCAGATGTAAAAGTTTATTCAGGTATGCTCCATTTTCTCTTTGTTAATCCATGTCAATGAATATGTTTTGATAAAAGAGTGATATTTTTCATTGCAGAAAATCTGCAATTGTAGAAAATTGCAATGTTGTAAAGAAGCTTGGGCTGAATCATGAGAAGCCATGTGGAGAGAGTCTTGGAGGACTGGGTTTGTCTTGGACATACCAGCTGAAGACAACAGCATTAGCCAACAATACATGGAGCAAGAGAACCACTAGCCAGATTTCAAGAAAAATGAAGTTCCAAAAAAATGATAAATTGTTTTTTGGGGTGGTTTGGTACATGGCAATGGAAGACTGAAACAAGCCATGACAGAGACTTAATGACAAACTTGATTCTTTCTTCCTTAAAAAAATAAAGAAAACCAAAATCATCAATTAATATAGTTTTGACTATTCCCCCCTTTAACTCTTAGTTTCTTTTTTATTAAAAAAAGAGAATCTGAAAGTATAGTAATATTTTACTGCTACAAATACATATGCCATGAACATTTTTATCATTTTGCCAACAAAATTTATTTCATTAGTGAATGTATACTAAATATAAAAATACAAGAAAAATGGTCAATTCTTCTAATCAATAATATTTATGTTATAATGTTTAGTTTGATCAGTTATATCATTTCTGTTATATTGCCTCTAACAGGCAACATGTGACTGTGAAGATAACCTTATTTTTTCACAAAATATGATTATTAATACCAACTGCTATTTTAGGAAGTCTTATTGTTAATTATTACAGAATCTCAGAGGGTTAGGAAGTATTTTAATTTTAGGCATTAAAAAGGCTACCAAAATGTTTTCTGTTTACCAGTATATGTCCCCCTAGAAAACTTGGAGCAATCCATGACTCTATCCCTAGAAGGTTTTTGCTTGCCTTCCCTCTGTTCTGCAGTGAGAACTCTAACCCTAGCAACATCACACATTTCCTCTTTTGCTCATTTGATAAGGTTAACACTTCAGATCCTCCTATTCAGATGCCACCTATTGATTTTCTAATCCATTGTCATTTTCAAGGCTGTATCATTTAGTTCAGAATTCTAACCTGATAGTTATTTTCTTTCAGATCTTAAATAATATTTTGCTATCATCTTCAGGCTGCCAACATTTTTTGTTTGAATTGACCTGTCAGAATTACTTTTGTTCCTTTGAAGGTAATATATCTTTTTGTTAGTATCTTGCTGCCTTCTTGTATTTCTCTTTGTCAGATTTTACAGTTTTACTTTGATAGATATACAAGTGGATTTCTTTGGATTTATCCCACCTAGAGTTTGTACAGCCCCTTGAATTTGAGTTCTATTTTTTGTCTTTCATCAGTTTTAGAAAATTCTTGGCCATTTTATCTCCCAAGAGAGTTTCTGCCTTGTATTATTTTTTTCTCCTCCATGACTCCAATTACACTATGTCAGACCTTTCATCATTTTTCCTATATCTATTATGCTCTTGCATCTCAACCCTTACCATCTGGATAGCTTCTACTGATTCAATGATCCTTCTTTTTGGGGATCTTGTCTGATGTTACATCTCTAGTGTTTTGATACCAGTTGTTGTAGTCTTCCATTTTATAATTTCTACTAGCTGCTTATAATTTATATACATATATATGCATATTTATGTGTATTTTCTACTAGTTTTTTTTTTTTGGGGTGAAAATATCTGTCACATCTCTGAGAACTGCAACCTTTGGATCACCTCTAAGTAGGATTCTACAGTTTGCTTCCTTGCTTGCTTTCCTTTTTATTCTTCTATCTTCTGGTTTGGTAGTTTTTTGAACTTATTATGGCTTCTTTAAATTAAAATAAATGAAAGAGAAATTGATATTCCAGATATAGTTATCTTCTACTAGAAAATATTATGTCACACTGCTAGAACAGGTACATACTAATTTATTTCATTTCATATGGTAATTGAGTTTGATCAAAGCAAGGTTTTCCATTCTGAAAAGGCAAATATATTTCCAATCCATTCTTATTCTTATTTTTTAGCACCGCAAGATCCAATGTGAGTGGGTGTGAATGTATGTATATGTGTGTAGTTATGTGGCATCTATCATTGCGTAGTGGGCTCTACAACACGTTTTCTTTTTCTACCTGATACTGTGAAACTCCTGGAATCTCTTCTCTTCATCCTAATTTACTAGCAATTACTTTCTCTTGATGTTAAATCTGTTAATGCACTGCCACTTATAAGCCAATAAATGCCTTGACTTTTAAAAGTGCTTTCAAAATTTGGGCTTGCTTAAAGGTTTTTCCTTCACTCTAATTTGTTAGTCTTCACTGACTTGGTAACCCAAAAAAATCAGCTTTGATATTCCTATTCCACAAAGTAGTGGAAAGTTAATCTCTGTTTAATGTACGTGAAGTTGATATCTTGAAATTTGATTATTGTTTCTAACCCTTGTCTATACTCGTAAAGAATAGTGCTCTTTCTACATTCTGCTTGCATTCTTTATATAATGGAGTATTACACCTGTGTTTATAAAGTAAATTGGATGTTATCACAAAAATTAAGAAGAAAGGAAGGAGGAAGGAGGGAGTGTGGGAAGTGTCATTATGTGCTTAAAGTTGTGTATATGGAATATATGGAATCTGTTCTCTTTGTATGAATAAGAAATTTTTAAAAATATAGCCACCACTTTCTGTTTGGATTATTAGTTTCCTCCTTTATAATAGTAAATTTTTATGGGGAAATACATCCAATAATTTAAGTTTGCTTCTATATTTTATCCTCTTTGTGATTCTCCCTTCTCAAGCCCTAAATATTTTGATGTACCCTGGAGTCCTCAAAGACTCAATTTGTTTTTCTTCTTTTCATTTATTCATGTTTATGTTTATTCTTAATGGGGATTCAAAGCACAAAAAGCTAATGTACCACTAACTACCAGTTATTCTCAATTTTTAAAATTAATTTCAGGTACTTAATTCTATGTCTACAGTTCGAATTTTATTACTAACTTTCATAGCATTGCAGCAAGGCTTTTTACGTTTTGTCTTATTTTCACATTCACTTTTCCAAATACTACTAATATAAATAGGGGAAATTTGTCTCAGAAAGACCAATTGACTTAACTGCTAAATCAAATTAAGTAAATGATGATGCTGTTATGATAACAAAGTTTGGGGTATGGGGAATATTTACAGTAATCCAAATTACCTTCTCTTTATGTTTCCTTGGATTTCTCCCACTTTTTAGTTTTAGAAAAACTTCACACATTTCCTAATATGAAAAAGTAAAAATTTGAAGGCATCTTTTGCTCATGCTGCTATGTGGTCTCAGAGAAGGCAAAAATGAAGAAATAGAGAATCCTACTATTTGTTTCAGTTGGGTGGTATTGAGAAACTTTGTCAAAGGATAGGGACAAAGAGGGGCAGCTGCTGTTTGTTGTCTGTCGATGTGACTAGAGGATGTGGTCCTTTAATAGCTGTAGTGAAACTGCCTTTCCAGTTGTTATGAGAAAGGGAGAAAAATAATACTAATGTGAAAATTCCCTAAAGGGATTTTCAAATCACAGAAAAATTTTAGGTTCACACTTCTATAATACTTTGCCAGCTTTGCCTGTTATTTTCACTTCAACTTAGATTTCATCTATTTGGGCAGTGTTACCTTCAGGAGTATCACAAAAGGAGTCCATACAAGCTGAACTGCAAAAAAAAAAAAAAAGAAAAAGGAGTACACTGCCAGAAATATTCTCACTGGTTTCTGCAATTACCTCCTTTTAATAATCCATTTATTAGTGGTTAAATTCTAGTTCCCTGTGTTCCAATGTCACTACTTGAGAAGAGCATTTTACTTTTTGTTTTTTGACAGGCAGAGTGGACAGTGAGAGAGAGAGACAGAGAGAAAGGTCTTCCTTTTGCCGTTGGTTCACCCTCCAATGGCCGCCACAGCCAGCGCGCTGTGCTGATCCAAAGGCAGGAGCCAGGTGCTTCTCCTGGTCTCCCATGCAGGTGCAGGGCCCAAGTACTTGGGCCATCCTCCACTGCACTCCCTGGCCACAGCAGAGAGCTGTCCTGGAAGCGGGGCAACCGGGACAGAACCCAATGCCCCGACCGGGACTAGAACCTGGTGTGCCAGCGCCGCAAGGTGGAGGATTAGCCTATTGAGCCATGGCGTTGACAAGAACATTTTCCTTTTATGGGCAGGAAAAATCATGCCAACAAAAGTATAAACATTCTATGTATAATTATGAACGACCTTGCAGGAGTAAGCCAACACATTCTGCAGAATTGATAGCCAGAAAGGAGTTGGTACTGAGTCCAATAAAGTGAAAAGGAACTTTGTGAAGAAAGGGAGCTTTAAGGGTGGGAAGTTGATGAGTGATGAGAGGGAGGAGGGCAAGTAGATTAAACTAAAGTCACAGTGATGTGACTGCGCCAGACTGTTCACACTGCTTTTGAAACTAAAATTTGATTCCCCAAAAATGACAGATGTTGCAACATTGGCCAATTAAGAGACAAAAACCTGTAATAATATTATGCTCTGCTGGCTATATAACAGTTACTTGAACACAAGTCAGATCATCAAATACTATCCAACATGTATAGGCAATTTGTTACTAAATAAAAGAAAACATTAAATAAAGGTAGCAGTAGGAAAAAATAGATGTATATATTAAAATTTATAGGATCATTCCAAGTTATTTTACTCTGTGAAAAGCAAAGAGGCATAACGTTGTGTAATATGTAATACATATAATTTTATTCCCTTTTTTAACCAAGTGAACTGTTATTTAAATATTTTTAAAACCAATTTAAAACCTTAGAAGTAAAGAGTTTTAAAAGCCACTCATGAACTCAATAAAAGATTGCACTCTGTGATTTTGTTTCACATATCTCCCAACTAGTCTTTTTTTCTCACATATTTCATACACACACAGGCATGCATATGAGAACACACATACAAGTGCATGTTAGAACAAGTTTCTCATTTACTGGATTTTCCCAAGACCAAACAGTACCAAAAGTGTAAAAACATTTATTTCTGTTTCTATTTTTTTCTTCTTTATTCCCTAAACCCTACATTGATTCTTCAGAAATCCTAATTAAAAATGTATTTGAGAGATGTGAGAAATAAATTGTCTGATATTGTTTTTACTTAGGGTTCAATTAAAATGAATTGCATTCAAAATGCAGAATGGCAAGAATGATTGAAACAATGAGTTCTAGAAAATGAACAATTTTTAGATTCAGAAAGAAGTCTAGAGTTCATCTCCTCCAACCCCCTCTTTTTTTTGGAAATCATAGCCAAGACAAAGGCTTTTGTAACTTGCCTACATCCCCATGATTTCCCATAGAGGAGGAATAACTAACAATATCATTTCCTTTAGACCAGAAATCATTACAGTCTTCAGCCATACTCAGAAATTTAGGCGAGAGTGTGTGTGTGTGTGTCTGTGTGTGTGTTGCTACATAAACCAAATTTCAAATGACAATGACAATTTTTTATACCTTTATCATCAATTATATTTTCTTTCAATAATTATAATTTCAAATCAATAAATTCTATTCTCTATATCTAACCAAATTTCAGCAATATTATAACACCGTCAGCCAGCTTTATATAGAAGTTATGCTGAATTAGAGTAAATATAGGAGTCTTTTTACTTACTGAATATAGATCCCTGGATGTCCTTCCAGTCCATGGCGGGGGTGACCATCTCTGTCATGGACATCGACGAGGCGCCCTACTTCCCCTCCAACCACCAGCTGGTCCGCCTGGAGGAGGGCGTGCCCCCGGCACTGTGCTCACCACCTTTCCCGCCGTGGACCCCCACCGCTTCATGCAGCAGGCAGTGAGATACTCGAAGCTGTCAGACCCGGCAAACTGGCTGCACATCAGCACGGCCGCCGTGCTGGACCGCGAGTCCCTGTACATCAGCAACAACGTCTACGAGGCCGCCTTCCTGGCAGCTGACAATGGGATCCCCCCAGCCAGCGGCACCGGGACCCTGCAGTTCTATCTCATCGACATCAATGACAACGCCCCAGAGCTGCTGCCCAAGGAGGCGCAGATCTGCGGGAAGCCCAACCTGAACGCCATCAACATCACGGCCGCCGACGCCGACCCCATCAGACCCTAAGTCTTCGAGCTGCCCTTCGTCCCTGCCGCCGTGTGCAAGAACTGGACCATCACACGCCTGAACGGTGACTACGCTCAGCACAGCTTGCACGTCCTGTACCTGGACGCCGGGATGTACGACGTCCGCATCATCGTCACAGACTCCGGGAACCCCCGATGTCCAACATGTCCATCATCAAGGTCCAGGTGTGCCCGTGTGACGAGAACGGAGACTGCACCGCCATTGGTGAGGAGGCAGCAGCTGGTCTGGGCACAGGCGCCATTGCGGCCACCCTCCTCTGCACCGTCATCCTGCTGACCATGGTCCTGCTGTTTGTGGATGAAGCGGTGGGAGAAGGAGCGCCACGCGAAGCAGCTGTGCATAGAACCCGAGGACGATGTGCGACAACATCCTGGAGTAGGATGAGGAGGGCGGTGGTGAAGAGGACCAGGACTATGATCTCAGCCAGCTGCAGTAGCCCGAGGTCACGGAGCACTCCCTGAGCAAGGCCCCCGCGTGCGGCGGGTGGACGAGCGGCCCGTGGGCGCCAAGCCCCAGTACCCGGCCAGGCCCGTTGTGCCCCACCCAGGGGACATCGGACACTTCATCGGTGAGGGGCTCCGGACAGTGGACAAGGACCCCACTGCACCCCTATACGACTCCCTGCTGGCAGCGGACAACGACCCCACTGTGCCTCCATAGGACTCCCTGCTGATCTTCCACTATGAGGGCCGTGGCTCCACGCAGGCTCCCTCAGCTCCCTCAACTCGTCCAGCTCTGAGGACCAGGACTACGATTACCTCAACGACTGGAGGCCCAGGTTCAAGAGGCTGGCCGGCCTGTAGGGCGGTGGCGACCAGGACTAGCAGACCTGGCTCTGCGGATGGCAGCAGGTAGATGCCCCGCCCCGCCCCCCCAGGCCCCAGAGTGAGCCAGAGGCACTGTCTTAACTTGAATTTCTTAGAGCAGAAGCACTCTTTAAAAAAAAGGTGGGGGGAGTGCCTTTTGGTACAAAACAAACAAACAAACAAACAAAAGAAAAACCAAAAAACCAGGGCCTGGGGAGCAATTCAGTGTATACTGGGGTTCTGGTGGAGCTGTGGGGTCATGGGACATACTGAATATTTTATGATATTCAACCCCTACAAGTCATACTGAGTGTGCAAGTATTATCAATGCACTTGTTCTAAAAGGATCCTGAAAGCTTGTATTTCACAAAACAGAGTGAATGACATAATGAATGGCTGTCTACAAATTTGAGCACTTTTTGTATACCTGATCTAAACCTGAAGTGAAACAATTTTAGCAGCATGAATCTGAATTCAAGGGCAAGTGAACAATTTGCCTGGGGAGCATGCATCAGGAAATCTGTAGCATTTTATAAGAGGTGGTTATTTAGTTTTGAATTATCTAAATTATTTTATGTATTGCCTCGATTCTCTAGGTAATTAATCATCTTCACAATGAAATGGAATGTCTTACTTAAGGATAAATTTTTCTTGGTTTTTAAAAACGAACTGAAAGTCTACTTTCTCCCCTTCCAAAACAACATGAATAATTGAGGCATTTAAATTCACTTTAATATAGAACTAGATAATTAAGCAAAATTTTAAAAATAAACTTAGACCTATGGGAGGAAATATCCCTACTACCAAAAGCAATTCTAAGGTAACCAATGAAAAATTTATTTCTGAATATCCAGGAAAGCAAGTAGAAAGTAAACCATGAATGCTATTGCTTTACTATTCATTTCTTTATCAAATACCAATTGATGTTCTGGACAATGCATTAGGCAGCGTTGATAAGAAAACATTCTATCCTCAGTATATTTCTACAGAAGTTACAAAAAAGCAAATTACAGGCTTTCTAAACAGTACTGTTTGAACAATAAACATAAGAATAAAGGACCTTATGTATAATACACCTTTTTATTTTCCCACATACTCATCACAGAAAATTTTCAAAATGAAAAAACAAAAATGTGAAGAAAATCAAAATGTTCTCGGTATTTCCACCAGCACTGATGTGGAGACAAATATACTAACATTCCTCCACACATTTAAGTACCATATTTATATACATACACATGCAAAATCAAATATACTTTGCATATAATTCAAAATTCAGACACTCAGTTTCCTCTTGGTAGACATTTTTCCTTGCTGTTTGTTTCTAATATAAACAACAGCATAGTAAACACCTTTGGAAACATATCCCTTATTGCTTCTCTGATGACTAATCTCTAACACTGACTTCCCACAGATCAATGAGCCGTATCTGCCAGTATTTGTGTCCTTGTGACAGTCCATCCACTTGAATTTTGGTAGGTTCTGTGACTTGGAACAAACAAAATCTGCCAGAAATTAATTTTTCTATGATGTAAGTTCCAAGATCTGGTCTGAAGATATTTTTGGATTCCATTTTGATTTCCTGAAACATTCACTCTTAAGACTTGGGCAGCTTTGCTAGCAGTTTAACAACTCTCAGAACACTGACAAAAAAAAAAAAGCCATACAAAGACACATTAAAGATGAGATGCCACATGAAGGAAAAGTCAGCAAGATAGGGAAAGAAGCAGAGAGGAAGAACAAGAAAGAAAGAGATCAAGAAAAATCACTGAGACTTTAGAGATATTGAGACACCCCATTGAAACTGGATTCTACTGGTCCGCAGTGTCCATTGACATCATATCAATCACACTAACTGCCTAGCTGAGCTGTTCCAAAGTGCCTGATATAGAGGCAGGAGTGGCTCAATGGGTTAAGCTGCCACCTGCAGTACAGGCATCTCATATCTGAGGAGTGCTGGAAACAGCAGATTTGTTTTATTATTTTCATATATATTTAATAAATGTAAATTTCCAAAGTACAGATTTTGGATTACAGTAGATTCCCCTCCCCCATAACTTCCCTCCCACCCACAACATATCAAAATTTATGAGATACAGAAAAAGCAGTGTTGAGAGGAAAGTTTATAGCAATATGTGCCTACATCAAGAAATTGCAAAGGCACCAAACAAAGTAGCTATCAATGCATCTCAGGGTTCTAGAAAAACTGCAGCAAATCAGACCAAAAACTAGTAGGAGAAGAGAAATAATTAAAATTAGAGAAGAAATCAACAGAATTGAATCCAAAAACAACATTACAAAATCAGCAAAACGACGAGCTGTGTTTTTGAAAAAATAAACAAAATTGACACACTGTTGGCCCAACTAACTAAAAAAAGAAGAGATAAGAACAAAATCAATAAAATCAGAGATGCAAAAGGGAATGTAACAACAGACACCACAGAAATAAAGAGAGTCTTCAGAAATTAATACAAAGAGTTGTATGTCAGCAAACAGGGAAATCTATCAGAAGTGGATAAATTCCTGGACACATATATCCTACCTAAATTGAACCATGAAGATATGGAAAACCTAAACAGACCCATAACAGTCAGAAATTGAATCAGTAATAAAGGCCTTCCCAACAAAGAAAAGCCCAGGACTGGATGGATTACTGCTGAATTCTACCAGACATTTAAAGAAGAATTAACTCCAAGTCTTATCAAACTATTCAGAACAATAGAAAAAGAGGGAATCCTCCCAAATTGTTTCTATGAAGCCAGAATCACCTTAATTCCTAAACCTGGAAAAAGATGCAGCATTGAAAGAGAATTACAGACCAATTTCCCTGATGAACATAGACGCAAAATTCCTCAATAAAATTTTAGCCAATAGAATGCAACAACACATCAGAAAGATCATCCACCCAGACCAAGTGGGATTTATCACTGGTATGCAGGGATGGTTCAGTGTTCACAAAACAATCAATGTGATACACCACATTAACAGAGTGCAGAAGAAAAACCATATGATTATCTCAATAGATGCAGAGAAAGCATTTGATAAAACACAACACCCTTCCTTCTTCTTCTTTTTTTTTTTGACAGGCAGAGTGTACAGTGAGAGGACAGAGAGAAAGGTCTTTCTTCTGTTGGTTCACCCTCCAATGGCCACTGCAGCCGGCGCACCACACTGATCCAAAGCCAGGAGCCAGGTACTTCTCCTGGTCTCCCATGCAGGTGCAGGGCCCAAGGAGCTGGGCCATCCTCCACTGCACTCCCGGGCTACAGCAGAGAGCTGGCCTGGAAGGGGAGCAACCGGGACAGAATCCGGCACCCCGACAAGGACTAGAAACCGGGGTGCTGGCACCTCAGGCAGAGGATTAGCCTATTGAGCCACGGTGCTTGCCTAAATGTAACACCCTCTCATAATGAAAACTCTAAGCAAATTGGGTATAGGAGGAACATTCCTCAATACAATCAAAGCAATTTATGAAAAACCCATGGCCAGCTTTCTATTGAATGGGGGAAAGTTGGAAGCATTTTCACTGAGATCTGGTACCAGACAGGGATGCCCATTCTCACCACTGCTATGCAATATATTACTGAAAGTTTTAGCCAGAGCCATTAGGCAAGAAAAAGAAATTGAAGGGATAAAAATTGGGAACAAAGAATTCAAAACTATCCCTCTCTGCAGATCATATGATTATTTAGGGGATCCAAAGAACTCTACTAAGAGACTACTGGAACTCATAGAAGAGTTTGGCAAAATAGCAGTATATAAAATCATCGCACAAAAATGAACAGCATTTGTATACACAGGCAATGCCACAGCTGAGAAAGAACTTCTAAACTCAATACCATTCACAATAGCAACAAAACAATCAAATATCTTGGAATAAACTTAACTAATGATGTCAAAGAACTCTAGAATGAGAATTACAAAATCTTAGAGAAAGAATTAGAAGAGGATACCAAAAAATGGAAAAATCTTCCATGCTCATGGATTGGAAGAATCAATATCATCAAAATGTCTATTCTCCCAAAAGCAATTTATAGATTCAATGTGATGACAATCAAAACACCAAAGATATTCTTCTCAGATCTGGAAAAATTATGCTGAAATTCCTATGGGGACACAGGAGACCTTGAATAGCTATAGCAATCTTGTACAACAAAAACAAAGCCGGAGGCAACACAACACCAGATTTCAGGACATAATACAGGGAAGTTATAATCAAAACTGTGTGGTACTGGTACAGAAACAGAAGGATAGACCAATGGAACAGTATATAAACACTAGAAATCAATACAAACATCTGTATTATATCAATATCTATATTATATCTATCTATATCTATATTATATCTGATCAAGGATCTAAAACCAATTCCTGGAGAAAGGACAGTCTATTCAACAAATAGTGCTGGGAAAAATGGATTTCCACATGCAGAAGCATAAAGTAAGATCCCTACCTTACACCTTACACAAAAATCACTCAACACGGATTAAAGAGCTAAATCTATGACCTGACCGCATCAAATTTTAGAGAACATTGGAGAAACCCTGCAAAATATAGGCACAGGAAAAGACTTCCTGAAAAAGATTCCAGAGGCACAGGCAGTCAAAGCCAAAATTAACAATTGGGATTACATCAAATTGAGAGTTTCCGTATGCAAAAGAAACAGTTAGGAAAGTGAAGAGGCAACCAACAGAATGGGAAAAATATTTGCAAATTATGCAACCAATAAAGCTTTAATAAGCAGAATCTACAAAGAAATCAAGAAACTTCACAACAACAAAGCAAACAACCCACTTAAGAAATGGGCCAAGGACCTAAATAGACATTTTTCAAAAGAGGAAATCCAAATGGCCAACAGACACATGAAAATATGTTCAGGATCACTAGTCATCAGGGAAATGCAAATCAAAACCACAATGAGGTTTACCTCACCACAGTTAGAATGGCTTACATACAGAAATCAGGTAACAACAGATGCTGGTGAGGATGTGGGGAATAAGAGACACTAATCCACTGATGGTGGGAATGCAAACTGGAAAAGCCACTACGGAAGTCAGTTTGGAGATTCCTCAGAATCCTGAATATAACCCTACCATACAACCCAGCCATCCCACTCCTTGGAATTTACCCAAAGGAAATTAAATTGGCAAATAAAAGAGCTGTCTGCACCTCAATGTTTATTGCAGCTCAATTCACAATAGCTAAGAACTGGAATCAACCTAAATGCCCATAAACAGAAGAGTGGATGAAGAAATTATGGGATATGTACTCTATAAAATACTATACAGCAGTCAAAAACAATGAAATCTGGTCATTTGCAACAAAATGGAGGAATCTGGAAAACATGCTGAGTGAAATAAGCCAGTCCCAAAGGGGCAAATAACATATATTCTCCCTGATTGGTGACAACTAACTGAACACCTAAAAGGAAAACTGTTGAAGTGAAATGGACACACTGACAATGTGACTTGATCAGCCCATGTCCTGACTGTCGAGGAACAACTTATTATTTTATTCCTTTTAGTATTTTTTGTTCTATTTAATACCATTGGTTTAACTCTTTAATTAACATAAAATTATTCTTAGGCGTTTAAATTTAACTGAAAATTTATCCCTGTTTAATATAAAAGAGTGGGAATAACAGAGGGAGGAGATGTATTTTGGCACCTACTCACTCGGACTTACCCCTAAGTGTAGAGTTAGAAACATGCTAGGGTATGTTGTGGGTGGGAGGGAGGTTATGGGGGGAAAAGCCATTATAATCCAAAAGTTGTACTTTGGAAATTTATATTTATTAAATAAAAGTTAAAAAAATTAAAAATGAGTGAACCAGTGGATACAAGATCTCTCCCTCTCTCTCTTGCTCTCGCTCTTTCTGTCATTTTGCCATTCAGTAAACATTTTTAAAATTTCCAATACACAAAGCTATGAAATAATTTTGGCCAAGATCAACCATGTTTGTGGAAAAAAAGAACTAAGCATTATGAAGACATTATACATCAGAAAATTATGGTTAGGAGAAGGAACACCAAAAACGAGAGTCATCAATTGCCTCAACTTAGAACCTTGAAACAGTTTTTAGGATATGTCATAGAAAGAATTAATGTAGAGTGAGTCTGCTTGCATTGATGAGCTGAAGACTGAGCATCCAAGGAGGCACAAGGAGCTGTGGTTTGCTGGGAAAATGCAGACAGTAAATAGCTACACAAAGAGAATACTCAAGGAACAAGGAATCTGTAGATTACTCTGAGTAACCCACTAAGTGAAAATTAACATCTACGTGCAAGAAAACACCTGCGGTGAGAGAGAGGACCACCTGAAGGATTAGAAGGAATAATATCTAGAGTTCACATAGTACTTCATGTTTTTCCAGGCCCCACATATCTGAATGGAAAAATCCCATAATTCATGAAGTATTGGGCAGAGTACTCAGAGAAGTTTTTGTCTCAAAGTTGAAGAAAAATGAGGTGTTTAATACAGCTATTCTGATATCTTAATTTTTCTTAATAGGAAAGTTTTAAAAGTATCAAAACATTCCCCTATAATTAGACTATGTCCTAGAAAATACCTGAAGGATATTAAAGAATTATGAAGACAATCTAGCACCCAATGAGGTAGGATATACAATGTGGCAACTAATAAAAAAACAACAAAGCAGGAAAATATGACCCATAATGGAAAAGGGAATAAGTCAATTGAATTCCCAAAATGACAAAGGTGATAAAATTTGTAGAAAAGGGTATTAAAACAATTACTATAAATGTATTCTATGTGTTCAAAAAATAGAGGAAAGTTAAATACAGTAAGTAGAGGCATAGATGATATTTTAAAAAACTCAAACTGAAATTGTAAAGAAAATAACAATATTTGTGTTGATAACGTAACTTGGGAATAAGAGCATATTAGACAAATGTAGAAAAAAAGGATGAGATTTAAGGCACTGGAATTAAAACTACTCCAAACTTACACTTGTGCAAATCCAACTTTGCCTTTCTCCAGGGTGTGATTTTAGCTTGTCTGTCAAAAATTAGTTGGTGATAGATGCATGGATTAATCCCTGGGGTTCCACTGGCCTGATGTCTATTTTTGTGCCAGGATCAGGGTATTTTATTATAAAAACCCTGTAGTATATCTTGAAGGTTGATATTCTTATGCCTCTGGCTTTGTGTTTATTTTTAAGATTGCTTTGTATATTCAAGGTCTTTTGTGTTTCCATATGAATTTTAGTGTCGCTTTTTCTAGATCTGAGAAGAATCTCTTTAGTTTTTTTATTTGGATCACATTTAAACTGTAAATTGGTTTGGGTAGTATGAATTTTGATGATATTAATCCTTCCAATCCATGAATATGGAGGATTTTTTTCTTGGTGTCTCGGTGTGTTCTTCTATTTCTTTCATTAATGCTTTGTAATTTGCTTTGCAGAAATCATTCATATCCTCAGTTAAACATTGTATACCAAAGTTACCTAAGATTTGTCATAATGTTTGTTCATGGGACCAAGCTTAAAGTTCTTTCTCATCCACAACATTGATTGCATATGAGTGATTGATTTCTGTGCACTGATTTTATATCCTGTAATATTGGTGAATTCTCCTATGCGTTCCAATAGACTCTTTATGGCATCTTTTGGTTCCCCTATATAAATGATCATGTCATGTGCACACAGGGATAACTTGACTTCCTTCTTTCCAACTCATATTTTTTTGATATCTTTTTCTTGCCTAATGGATCTGACTACAACTTACAGAACTATAGTGAATAGGATTAGTGAGACTGATCATCCTTTTCTGGTTCCAAATCTTAGTGGGAGTGCTTCCAGCTTTTCCCAATCCAATATGATGCTGCCTGTGGGTTTGCCATATATTGCATTGATTATGTTGAGGTATGTTTCTTCTCTACCCAATTTTTAAAAATTTTCATTATAAAAATACGTTGCATACTATCAAAATCTTTCTCAATATCTACTAAGGTAATCATATTGTTTGTATCCTTCATTTTGTTGCTGTAATGTATCAAGATTTTTAATTAATATATATTGAATCATCCCTCAGATAAATCCCACTTGATCATGTGGATGATCATTTTAATCTGTTGTTGCATTCAATTTGCCAGTTTTTTGAGGATATTTGCATCTATGTTGATTTAGGATTTGATTTACGGTTCTCTTTTTCTTGTTGCATTTTTCTCTGTTTTATAGAATAAGGTAATTTTGTTCTCATAGAATGAGTTTGAAATTGATTTCAATTGTTTTGAATAATTAAAGAAGAATTTGGGTTAGTTTTTCCTTAACAGTTTGTTAGAATTCAGTAGTGAAGCTCTCCAGCCCTGAGCTTTTCCTTTTGTTTGGAGGCTCTCTATGAGTGCAGTTTCAGTTTTGGTTATTGGTCTATTCAGGTTTTCTGTTTTTGTACCTCAATTGGTAAATTATACATGTCCAGAAATCTATATTGTCCAATTTGTTGGCATATAGCTGTTTGCAATAATTCATTATTATTCTTTGTATTTCTGTGATATCAGTTGTAGCATCTTCTTTTTCCTCTGTGATTTTGTTAATTTGGGTCTCTCTCTCTCTCTCTCTCTCTCTGATTAGTTTGAACTATGAATTCTCAATTTTACTTATTTTTTTCAGAAAACTAGCTCTTCATTTCTTCATTTCACTGATCTTTTGCATATATATATATATATATATTATTTCTTTTAAAAGATACTACTCCAAATACAATGCAAAGAGAAAGTAGAATACATTCACACAGCATCGCACAGCAAGTCATGTTGTGGGATAAATTCCAGAAAGTTAATGCAAATGTAATTGGATTCTCCAAATGGTAGATGGAGGAAGATTTTGCAAAATTGGAAGGATTAAAATGTGGGTTGGATTTTGTAGAACAGTAGCCTAAGCCATCAAGTAGGAAGCCTACATCTGACATTAGAGTGCTTGATTTAAGTCTTGGTTACTCCACACTTTCCATCCCTCTTTCTGCTCCTGAATCTGGGAAGATGCACATAATAGTCCATGTGCTAGATTTCTGCCTACCATGTGGGAAGCCCAGATGGAGTTTCTGGCTTCTGAGTTCAGTCTGGTCTAGCAGCGGCTATTGTAGGCATTTGCAGAGTGAACCTGCAGATGAAAGATCTCCCTCTCCTTCTCCCTCTCCTTCCATCACTTCCTCTCTGCCACTCTACCTTCAAAATAAATAAATCCTAGGGGAAAAATAACTAATGGTCAAATTTTCCAAATTTAATGAAAACTATAAATCCACAAAGCCTAAACTGAGCAAACCACTAACACTGAAAACATGAAGAATACTGTGCAAGGCTACACCAAACAAACACTTGTATATAGCCAATAAATTGGAGGATGGCTCAGTTTTCAGCAATGCAAAACTGGAGTGACATCCTGGTATTTTTTTAATGATCAGTTCCTAAAAGTATTTTAAAAAGTGAAGATGTGTGTGAATGTTCAGGTTATTCTTAATTAGTTAATCCGAATTGTCCATTAAGAATTCTGTGACAATTTACCTTCTTTCTAATTGTGGAAAAATATGCTAATTTTGTTACTCTGTTATCTACTTTATTTCTTCTTGAGAGCCATTATTATTCATGATTAAGAGTGCAGCTGTGTGTTAGATTGATCAGATTCAACTTAAAACTTGTATGTCTTTGCGAGAATTAAACAACTTCTCTATACCCATTTCTCATTCATTCAGTGTGTTTATTACTCTAAATATCTCATTGAGTGGTTTTTGAGGCATGAAATTTCAAATATAAAACACCTGGCCCATAGAAAGCACTAAATAATGTGAGTTATGATCAAATGCACCATTTGTAATCTACTATGGACTCCCTTTCTGTTATTTTTATTACTGTTATTTCATTTTTATTTATTTCACCACTATTATTTTAACAGAATCATGGAAACAGAGGTAATACATATTCTAAAACCAGTAAGGCTTTATTTTCAGGGTCGGATTTACAGACCTCAGGGCAAGGCAACACAGGGCTCCTCTTTCAGAAGGTCTTATACTTGGAGTTAAATGCTCTGAATTCATTACCTAGCAATTCATAACAATGCACACTTGAAGTTTATAAGTCTTGCATATGTGAAGTCCAGCTGGACAACGAGACAAGTCCTGGGAACCTAGAGCCTCAACCCATACCTGATCTACATCCCACCATATCCCAACATCCTGGTGAAGTATTAATTGCCTCCTCACTCCCTTGCTTCCTGGTACCCATTCTGCCCAACCTCTCCATCAATGCCCTCACCTATTCTGTTTTTACCCCCTACCACTGATGGTGGCTGGCTCAGGCACTGAAAGTATCAGAGGGACCGGCACCGTGGCTCACTCGGTTAATCTTCCACCTGTGGCACTGGCATCTCATATGGGTGCCCGTTCTTGTCCCAGTTGCTCCTCTTCCAGTCCAGCTCTCTGCTGTGGCCTGGGAAGGCAGTGGAGGATGGCCCATGTGCTTGGGCCCCTGAACCCACATGGGAGACCAGGAGGAAGCACTTGGCTCCTGGCTTTAGACTGGCGCAGCATGAGCCCTGGCTGCCATTTGGGGAGTGAACCAATGGAAGGAAGACCTTTCTGTCTCTCTCTCTCTCTGTCTCACTGTCTATAACTCTACCTGTCAAATAAATAAATAAACAAAAAATAAAATAAAAAAGAATGTGTCAGAGTCTGAAGTGCATATCTCACATCACTTTATGGCAAGACATGTAATGGCAATTCTTACCCAGGACTAGGCTTCCCCGTGACATATTCAGCAGGCAACTCAGTAGGAGAAAATTAGCAAATTGTCTACTACCCATAAGTCAAGTACAGAAGTTGCAATACACTTGAAGTTTGCCTGGTCATCAGGGATTGACAGTGGCATTGGGCTGTGAGTTTATGGAAGGGAAAATACTTTGCTCAATTCATTTCCCTTATCAAAACATCACCCATTTGACTGGTAGGTTAATAGGGGTGTTAGAGTGGGCAGACATGAGGTCTTCCTTGCGTACCCATGTGCTTAAGAAAACATTGTATGCCTCAACATTCATTGTTTTCCCCTCCCATTGTTTCTGAGTCTGGTTTATGTTTGTTTCTCCTGGCCAGTTTCGGGTACTCTCTATGGTTGAACCAAAAAAATAAAATAAAATATAAACTGTTAAACACTGGTTATTTCACATTCTTTGATAATTTTACTTTAGACTATAGTTTTAGGATATAAAGATGAATTGTAGATAACTTGATAATTAAAATTTAATGTCCTTTTTACCTTGAACAGCAATAAATAGTAAATAAATATCATGAAAGAAAGATCATGGAAGAGAAATCTTATTATGTTAATATTTTAGTGGTACTTTTCCCACAGATAATCCTGGATAATCTCCCTATCCCAAGATCTGTAACATGAATTCCATTTTCAAAGTACATTTTCCTCTGTTTATTAATCTATCTATAAACATGACATGAAGAGAGAAATTTCATTTAGGCCAGAAATCTAACATAAATATCATACCCTAACTCAGAGCACCTATGCTTACAGTAAAACAACTGAAGACCTACAGGAAATTAAGTCAAATCCTGTGATCAAATGTATGCTAAGATTGGGCACAATATGGAAGAGGAAATAAATAACACCTTTTTTTTCAGGTTGTTTTCTTTAAGCATTGAGCAGAGAGGTAGCAAAATGTTAAAGCTAAACTTACCTGCAAAAAATGTAGGTCTCAGTTATTCTTCAAGTGATCCATATATTTTGTATATCTAGTGTACAAGTGGAAAGGTCAGTATCCTATGGTGAATTAGGAAATATTGATCTATGTTCACACAGGGATCATCCAGGCCATACAGTGAAGTGGGAAAACAATTAAATGCCCCCAGGTTTCAAATTCTGTCAAATACAGAATATTCAAACATTTTAGCAATATTTTAAAAATATCTTCACATTTAATGAGCTAAGCAAAAAAAAAAAAATCAATAACATTCCTGCATATATCATTGCTTCTTTGAGGTAATTTCAAACTTTGGAAATTGTCCTGAATGTATATTCAGCTTTGATGAATTCATCTCTTAACTAATTTTAATAAGAAGAACAATTTTAAAAATGTTCCAGATTTCTGAGTGTTGTCTCTTTCTCCTAAATACTGCTTTATAATTTAACCTTAATCATGTCTTCTTATTTTTATTATTCATTTCAAGTTTTAAAAGTGTTGCATGTTCAATTTCAGAAAAGGTTTAAAATTATAAAATGATTTATTAAAAGTTGTATACATCTGCATGTGTGTGGGGGAAACATTCTCATCTCTCCACTCAAAGGATGGACTCAGACTCAGGAAGTGCAGCAAAAATGAGACTTTGTTGCAAGATCGGGAGTCTGGTAGGCAGGTGCACCTGGTTACAGCAAGCTCTTTATTCCCTAGCATGCAGATCTCTCCCCTGGTTCCTCACTGGCTGAGTACTACAGGGCCACAACCTTCCTGGACACCACCTAAGTTTTATTATCTCCATTTATTTTAGTTTTGCTAAGTTAACCACTTCTGACATTCTATGTGAAAACACTCTGTTTGCTCTGGGACTTTCCAGGTGTTATGTACTTTGCCATTTGTAACCTACATGTTATGCTAGCCAGCTACATGCAATTTTCCACATATCTGCAAGCTATTATGCTAACTGGCTGTTCATAATTTGCTATTCACAGATGAACACCTTACTTTGAAAATGAACCAAATGTCTTTACTTCTCACAGTGTATATATCTGTTTTCTGTGTCTTTGAACGCCAGAGGGATAAGTATTCTTAATATTTCCTTCTTTATTTTTTATGTATGTTTTGCAGAGGCAATTTCAAATTTCCCATGAAATTTTATATTTTGCTTATTTTTAACATTACAAAATAGATGTCCTTCATTTCCTTAGTATTTTAAAAGAAAATATCAGAGCAATGTCTGCTTATTCCTAACTAGTATTATTTCCATTCTATGACAATATTCATAATCTATGCACAAAAAAGAAAAGAAAGCTGTTTTCTTTTCACTCTCATGTCCAACCCATTGATCAATCATATTATAAGCAGGATTGCACTGTATGTTCTTCAAAGCTGAATCCATGCAACCATGCCCTAAAAACACCTTCTTCCCCAAAAGTGTAGTTCCAGTTACCAAGAATTTCTGATTCCCCAGTGCTCTGATTTGCTGCTCTTATGGATGGTCTTTTCTTCATTTTCCCTGTCTGACTCCAATCAATAGCCTGGCATCAGTAATCATCACCATTCTATCCTCAGGAGCTCTTTCTTCAACAGCCGTTCTATTTCAGTCTGACAGGTATCTTATCATCTTTCACACATGTGTCCCTATTAAAACTAAGCCACAGAATAGCATCTATGAAACACTTTTGCACTGACAAGTGATTAACTACCTGTTATCGTAAGGCAACAACCTGTGTATAACCTACTGTTTTCTATTACTTTGCTCACATCTGCTGGACTCTAAGCTATTTTGCTGCTTATTATATTGTCCAGACTGGAATTCCTGTTCAGGTGCTCATTTTACCTTGACGCTTTATATTCTTATTTCTTCTGCACCTGTTTTAACATATCTTATTTATCTCATTCTACCTACAATTTCTTTTCTCCTTAGTGGTTAACTTCTGCTCATACTTCAGATCTGTCATTTCCTCACATGATCTCTATTGACCTTACAATGCTGTCCCAATTGTAGCTTTGTCTTTATTTGGGTGATTATTTGATCCACAGCCCTTTCTCCTCACTTATTATTTTCATGAGAGTGTAATTTCCTTATGTTTTTGCTTACTTGTTTCTGTGCTGAATGTTCTTTGATCAGGGTTCAGGATTGTTGATTGAATTTAGAATTAAATGAGTATGGACTGCAGAGCTAATACAGCTGAGAGTTGTTTTTGTAAGAGTAATATCTATATTGTTCTAAATAGCATCCTATCCTCTTGCACAATTTTAAAAGAAATATTATTAATCACTGTGTACACAACTAGGTGTTGCTTTACCACTTCTCATATCAGAAAAACAAACACATAAATCTGATGTAAGAACTCTTCCATGATCAAAAATTTCATTAATAATAGATGTGAACTTAACTGTATCTGGAACGAGAATTGATACTTTGTACATGCTCTATACCATTCCTTAACTAGGAAGCAAAAATACATTTACTAAAAGTGTATATCAAAGTAACCTGAGCTAACTCAAAAGTAACTCCTTTAGACTTCAGATTAGCCAGTTAACATGTAAACTCCTTTTAGAATTCCCTCACACGTGAAAAGTCGTCTTTCATTTTCCACAGGTCTGTGTTTTACAGAATGCTGAAGCCCAGTGGTAAGGTGACTCAAGTTCCACAGTCTGGAGAGACAGGACTCCTGGAGTTGCCCTCCATTACTTTAAATGGAAAATTAGGTTGTTTGATAATTAAAGATTTTAAGTAGGAAATTTATTGGTGGTGGTGTGATGGGGGAATCATATTTTACTACCAAATAAGCACACACCACACAGCTTTAAAAGTTTGAAAGCCAATAAATTACACCAATAAAACTGAGAATAGATTTTCAGTTCAGTGAGCATTCCTCTTAATAGAAGTCATCTACAGCTGAAATCAGGGAAAAGTAGTATCCTCATCAACCGTGTGGGAGTCCCCTTCTCTAAAGAAAGGCACTCACTGAACAGAAGGCTCCTCAGGCTGCAGAAAGACTCCCAGAAAAAACTCACCAAAAGGAGCCCTTATTCCATGGGGAACTCCACATTTAAGATTCTGTTGTCTCAAGGAGCAGCTGAGGAGTGAAGCTGAAAGGCTCTGTTCCTTTCTATTAGAAGCCTTGCGATCTAGGATAACTTGGTTCCCTTACTGTCTAATTTTTGATAAATATAAAAGTGAAAAACCAGCTCACACGATCTAGTAAAGATAAAATTGTTTAATGGGGGCCGGCGTTGTGGCGTAGCGGATAAGGACACCGCTTGCAGTGCCGACATCCCATATGGGCGCCAGTTCAAGTCCTGGCTGCTCCAATTCTGATCCCACTCTCTGCTATGGCCTGGGGAAGCAGTAGAAGAAGGCCCAAGCCCTTGGGCTCCTACACCCATGTGGGAGACCTGGAAGAAGCTCCTGGCTTCTGGCTTTGGATCAGTGTGACTCCAGCCACTGCAGCCAATTGGGAGTGAACCAACTGATGGAAGACTTCTCTCTCTCATTCTCCTCCTCTCTCTGTATAACTCTGCCTCTCAAATAAATAAAATCTTTAAAAATAAATAAATAATAAAATGTTTACTGTACATACAAAGTGATATATATTTTGTTGATTTTCACTTACCACAAGGTAGGCAATTCATTACCCATATTAACAAAAAATGATATTTTGAGCATTTAATCTCAGATAAGCTATTTTGATAGATTCAGTGGGGATTAGAAGAAGCCTGAGGCATATCCCAGCTGTGCAGGTGCATATGATCTACTTGCCCAAAGAAACCAGTATCAGACTGGAGACCTCCAGAAGCAAACAGAAAATGTTCTCACACTGAATTATTTTTCCATTGTTTCCCTCCTTCATACAACTAAGCACAGAAAGTTTTTAAGTAAAAGTAGCTCTATATATTTTGTAGAATAGTTTGAAAAACAAGATGTTCATAACAAATACACATAGTGTTCTTGTGATCCAACAGAAATTTTCAAAATTCATTTCATCATGAGCCTTAGTAAGCGTTCATGTTGGTCACCATCGATTTTCCTGAAATTGAAAAGATAAATGGTGATTCCAGATTAATTCATGATAAGGAAGGCATGTACAGATTTTAACAACAAAGGCACATTATTACTGATGCCAAGTTATCCTTTATTTCTTATAGTGTCTGTGCTTTTTCAAATATGCCTCAAATCATCATTTGAATATTCAGGAAACTGTTCTGACAATAATGATTAGCACTGACTCATTTTTCTATCATCACTATCAAAATGGATCCCTACTCGTTTGAATAGATAAGTATGTCAGCAAGGATTAGGATTAAGATTCAGTCACACTTGCCCCAAGTGGTGAAGTTGGAAGCATACCAGGGGATTCCAATTCAATCCCATCGAGGTGGCATGTACCAATGCCATCTCACTGTTCCAGGTGATCAGTTTCAGTTCACAGTTGGTCATGGTGAAGGGACTGGGAGTCAAAGGGAGCACATAGACAAGTCTAGTACCTGCTAACGCTAACTGATGGAGTAAATAAAGGGGAGAGTGATCCAACATGGGAAGTGAGATACTCAGCAGACTCATAGAATGGCGGATGTCCTAAATAGCACTCTGGCCTCAGAATCAGCCCTAAAGGCATTCGGAGCTGGCTGAAAAGCTCATGAGAGTATTTCAGGCATGGAAAGCCAAGACACTCTGGCAAAAGATCTCTGCGAGTGAGATCCCAGTAGAAAGAACAGGCCATCAAAGAAGGAGGTACCTTTCTCTGAAGGGAGGAGAGAACCTCCACTTTGACTATGACCTTGTCTAAACAAGGTAAGAGTTGGAGAACTCAGAGGGCTTCCATAGCCTTGGAAACTCATGACTGGAGCATAGGGAGATTACTGATGCCATAGACAGGAGTGTCAATTGGTAAAGTCAACAACAGGAGTCACTGTGCACTTACTCCTCATGTAGGATCTCTGTCCTTAATGTGCTGTACATTGAGATTTAATGCTATAACGAGTACTCAAACAATATATTTCACTTTGTGTTTCTATGGGGGTGCAAACTGTTGAAATCCTTACTTAATGCATACTAAACTGATCCTCTGTAAAAAAAAAAAAAAAAAAAAAAAAAAAAAAAAAAAAGAAATTATCAATTCCCAACTTGACTCTCACTGGGATTAAACATGACAATAGGTCTGCTCTGATTTCATCATCATTAAAAAAAATCATCTATTATTTTTCACTTTATGTTTCTGTGTGGGAGCAAACTGTTGAAATCCATACTTAATGTATACTAAGCTGATCTTCTGTATATTAAGATAATCGAAAATGAATCTTGATGTGAATGGAAGGGGAGAGGGAGTGGGAAAGGGGAGGGTTGTGGGTGGGAGGGACGGTATGGGGGGAAAGCCATTGTAATCCATAAGTCGTACTTTGGAAATTTATATGCATTAAATAAAAGTTTAAAAAAAAAAGATTCAGTCACATAAAACATCATGCTGCACTTAGATATAGTTAATACCTTTAATATAATCTTATCAAAAATAGTATCTGCGAACCCTCTAGAACATAACAGAAAAAGAGTTCTTCATATGGTAATGGATTCAATTACCTTGCTACCACTCTAAAGATCTTACATCTTTTTGACATGTCAATGTTATTTCTTTTGATGAATACTACAACTTTTTGGTCAGTTGGCTTATTCATGATTTCACAGAATTAATTTGTTACTGGTTTATACTTCCCTCAAGCAGGAAATGTACCTGTTATATAATATTATCATGACAATTGTGCACCCAGTACCTAATTAACTTGAAGAAAAATTTGCACAGGGCTTTTGTAAGAGGATTTTCTCACAGGCAGGGTTATTAAACATGTTAATATCTGTTCTCTACTCTTTCAGAACATGGGCAAAACAATCACCACTTTGATTTATAGGAATTTGCTTTCTGAGCAGGAACTTAACCCAAGACATTGGTTTTCAAACACATTTCAATTCTTATTTAGTAGAAGCAAGGATGACCCCATACTTCATCAACAATAAGTTACTCTCCTGTTAATCTTGCTGCTAAACGGGGAGCTACAGTCCTATTAAATCCAGTTAAACATGCATCACATTGATAGATATAATTAGAACAACTGTAGAGGGTAAATGGCTCAAACACTGTAGCTGCAAGAACTGTAGATCAGTGTTACAAGGGAAAATAATGGACAGTCTGCTAGGGATTTGTTTCTGCAATGACTCCTCTTCATTGTAGCCATTTTATTTATTACCTTTTAGCTATTTTTAATAATTTCTCTAACTCACTGGGAAAGGATTGTTTTGCTTTCTCATTTGCTTCTACTAATAAGGATATTGTGTCTGCTTTCATAGGGAAAATCAGACATTTTAGTAACAACATAGATTTTGCAATAATGCTCTACACTATGTAGCACTTAAAGATATTTTTAAACCACTTTTTCATTTTTCTAATGTTCACTCCTCAAACTATCATATAAAACTTAGATATAGATCTAGTTGTCTTTCTCACTGGGATGTAATTAGTAGTAACTGCCACCCTAAACACTGCAAGAATTAGGTAGCAGATGCAGTTACTGGTTTCTTTACATACTCTTCAACCCTCCCACAGCAGCTCTAACAATTTTTCATCATTTGGTTGTTTGTGCGACATAGTGTTGTATCTACAAGAAGGCAAATGTAGAATTTATTGACTATTTTTGGCCCTCATAACTGCTAAGTATGGAAGTCTGCACAGAGGAGTTGGTTTTTTTGGATTGACCATCATTGACAGTTAAAGAAGTTCTTTAGGAAAAGAAGTATTACTCACAATCATAACTTGTATGCTTACCAAAGAGAAGAATAAATTATTTTCTATTCGAAATTATTTTCTTCAATGCATTCTTTATTCTTAGTCCTTCAGGATGGCTTCACTCATTTTTTTTTAAAAGTTGTTTTGAGTAACCACAATGTTAAAGCACTAGTTTTACCACCTTATATGCTACAAATGAGTAAGAGTTAAATTTTATGTTCAAGAAGCTTCATATTAATAACGAAAGAAGAACAGAATAAGAACGAAAATACCTAATTCCTTGAAAAGAGTACAACTGATGCACTCACACCATTCAGATAGAAGAAATTTTCTTCATTTGCAGTGCTCAAAGAAGTTTTTGTGGGGGAAGAAGGTATCGATTTGTCATTTAAGGAGCCTAAATATGTATGAGTGGGATATGAATTTCATATTCATATAGTGGGATGCAGACTGAAGTGAGCAAAGGCAAAGACACAGGAAAGGCCAACGTGAAACAACATATGAGTAGACAATGACTTCAGGAGAGGAGTCATCCTGGGGAAGAGTGGAAAATAAGGATGTTAGCTCATGGTATTAATAAAGTGAGAAAGGGTATCAATGGACTGTCAAAGACCTTGCATGATTTATGCTCAAATAAACAGCAAAAGGTGTATAATGCATTTTTATCTTATTGTCTTGAGTGTTTAATGTGAGAGTTATCTTTTTAACATTTTTAAGTGTACAGTACAGTATTAACTATCTGTACATCTTGTGCAGAGGATCTCTGGAGCTTATTCATCTCACATAGCTTACACTTTATATTCCTCAGTTGGAAAGTCCACTTCTCCCATGCCTAGCCCTCGACAACCACCACTCTCCTCTGTTTCCACGAGTCTGCCTATTTTAGATGTCTCACAGAAACACAATCGTGCAGTATCTTTTTTGTGACTGGCTTGTTTCACTTGGCACAATGCCCTTTAGGATCATGCATGTTGTTTCAAAAGACAGAATTTCTTTCTTTTTTAAGGGCTGGATAATATCCCATTGTATGTACCATGCTTTTAAAATCCATTTATCTATCTGTGGATGTTTAAGATGTTCCCACTTCTTGACAATTGGGAACATGGAAGTGCTGATATATTTGAGATATTGTTTATTGATAAATACTCAGAAGTGAAATTGCTGGGTCTTCTGGTCATTATATTTTTAATATTTTGAGGAGCCACTATACTGTTATCCATTGGTGGCTATACCAATGCTGTATAAGTGCTCCAGTGTCTCCAAATCCTTGCCAACTCTCATTGTCTTCCTTTTTTTATAGCCATCCTGATGGGTAGGAAATGTACTTCATTTTGGTTTTGATTTACATTTCACCCATTAGTGATGATGAACATCTTTTCATCTATCTGTTGGCCATATGTATATCTGCTTTTGAGAAATGTAGATTGAAGTCCTAAACCCATTTTTAAACTGGATAGGTTGTTTTTACTAATGAATTGTAAGGATTCCTTACACATTTAGAAATTAATCCCTTATCAGGCATATGGCTTGCAAATATTTTTTTCCTATTTCATAGATTGTCTTTCACACTATTGATGGTTTCCTTTGCTGTAAAAATACTTAGTAATATCATATGAGAAAATTTTCCCAATTTAGAGAAAGATATGGACATCCAAATACAGTAAGCACATAGAAACCCAAGCAAAGATGATCAGAAAATATCTTTACCACAAAACATTAGTCAAATTTTCAAAAGTTAAACATAAAGAAAACATCTTAAAGATTTCAAGAAAGAAATGCCAGGTTGCCTTTAAAGGATCTCCAAATAGAATGACAGCAGAGTTTTCATCAGAAATCCTACAGGCTAGAAGAGAAAGGAAAACAATAGTCCAGATTGTAAACAAACAAACAAACAAAAATAACCACCAAAACAACAACAAAAAACCGCTTTCAACCTAGAATATTTTACCCAGTGGACTCCCATCTATAAATGAAGATAAAATAAATAACTTTCAAGAGTAGTAAAAATTGAATGAATTTGTTACCTGGCCAGCCTTCAAAATGATACTTAAGGATGTACTACACTTAGAAACAAAGAATCATGAAAGAATGTGAAGGCAGGAAAACCTCCTAGCAAAAGAACAAAGGAAACTGAAGAGAAACAATAGGAATATTTATGGAAAAATGGAAGGAACAAGTCATTATTTATCCATAATATCCTTGAATGTAAATGGATTAAATTTTCCAATTAAAAGATATGGACAGGCTAAATGGATTAGAAAATAAAATCCATCTACGTACTTTCGACATGAAACACACTTCAACTTTAAAGATACACAAAGACTGAAAGTGAAAGGATGGAAAAAGATATTCCAAGCAAACTGAAATCAAAAATGAGCAGGAGTATGAATACTCATATCAGACAAAATAGATGTTAAGGCCAAAACTATAAAAAAGAAAGACAAGGTAATTATGTAATGATTAAGGGATTAACTCAACAGGAAGATGTGACTATAGTAAATCTATATGCACCAAATGCTAGGGAACCCAGATATTTAAAACACATGTTAATTGATCTAATGGGAGACATAAGACAATAATGAAGGACTTCAACACTGCATTTTTATCAGAGGACAGATCAACAGAACAAAAATCAATGAAGAAACAACAGATCTAATCTACATTATCTACCAAATAGATCTAATAGATGTCTACAGAACACTTTATCCCACAGTTGCAGCATACACATTCTTTTCATCAGAGCATGGAACATTCTCTAGGATAGACCATATACTAAGCCATAAAAAATTCTCAACAAATTCAAAACAAAAAAATAGAATCATACCATGTATCTTTTCTGATCACAATGGAATGAAGCTGAACGTTAACAACATAAGGAACCCTAAACATTTTGAGATTTGATTATTGTTTATATCCCATGTTTATACTCCTGGAGGATAGTGGTTTTTCTACCTACTACTTGTTGAATTCTGTGTTTAGTGGAGGGGTAAGCATTTGATTATGAAGAAAATTGGAAGTATGTCATTGTAAAATTTAAAAGAAAAATAAGAAAAGGAGGGAAAGAAAAAAATTAAAAAAAGAAAGAAAAGGAAGGAGATAGGATTGAGGGAGGAAAAAATGGGGTGGGGTGGGAAATGTTATGCTTTTAAACCATATATATGAAATATATGAAATTTGTCCCTTTTTTAAAAACAAAGAAGTAAAACAAAAGAAACCATATAAAATACACAAACACACACAGGCAGAACAATGAGCTCCTAAATGAAAAGTGGCTTATAGGAGAAATCAATATACAAATAAAATATTCCTTGGAATTAATGAAAATGACAACACAACATATCAAAACTTATGTGATATAGCAAAAACAATGTGAAGAGAAAAATTTATGACAATTAGTGCCTGCATTGAAAAATTGTAAAGATATCAAATAAGTGATCTAATGGTTCAGCTCAGGGACCTTGAAAAACAAGTATACACCAAACCCAAAACTAGTAGGAGGAAAGAAATAATAAAATTAGAGAAGAAATAAGAAAGAGAACTAGAAAACTATACAACAGATAAGTGAAATGAAGAGCTTTTTTAAAAAAAAAATCAATAAACCACTGGCCCAACTAAACCAAGGAGAAGATCAAAATTAACAAAATCAGAGTTGAAAAAGGAGATGTTACACTGATAACACAGAAATAATGAGAATCATCAGGTATCATTAAAACAATTATATGCCAACAAATTGGAAAATCTAGAAGAAATGTGTATATTTCTGGACATACACAGATGACCAAAATTGGAGGAAGAATAGATAGAAAATTTGAATAGACCAATAACAATTCTTAAACTATTGAAAACAATGAAATGGGAGGGAATCCTCCCAAACTCTTTGATCACAGCATTACCTTAATTCCAAACCAAAAAGTGGAAACTATAGACCAATATCCCTAATGAATATAGATGCAAAAATCTTCAACACAATACTAACTAATCAAACCTGGCAACACATCAAAAAGATTACCCATCCAGATTAAGTGGGATTTATCCAAGAGAATTAGGGACGGGTTAACATATGCAAGTCAATAAACATGATGCATCATATTAACAAAAAGCAGAAATAAAAAAAATCTCATGAGATGCAGAGAAAGCTTTGATAAAATAGACCATTCTTTCATATATATAAAAAAACTTGTTAAAATTAGGTATAGAAGGAACATACCTCAACATAATCAAGGCAATGTATCACAAACCCATAGTCAATATCATATTGAAAGGCTAAAAGCTGAAAGTATTTCTACTAAGACCTAGAATTACATAAGGATGCCCACTCTCACCATTACTTTCAATATAGTTCTGGAAGTTTTAACCAGAGCCATTAGAAAAGAAAAAGAAATCAAAGGTGGAAGTCAAACTATCCCTGTTTGCAGAGGACATGATCTTAATATAGGGGAAATCAAAGAATCCACTAACAGACTATTGGAACTCATAAAAGAATCTGACAGAGTTGCAAGATATAAAATCAACACACAAAAATCAATGGCATTCATATATGCTAACATTGCTATGGCTAAGCAAGAGCTTGTAAGATTAGTCCAATTCACAATAGATAAAAAATGTAAATATTTTGGGATAAATTTAACCAAGGATGTGAAAGTTCTCTGGAATGAAAATTACAAATAACCAAGGAAAGAACTAGAAGATACCACACACACACACACACACACACACACACACACGGAAAATTCTTCCATGCTTGTGGATTGGAATGATTAATATAATCAGAATATCCATTATACCCAAAGCAATTTAGAGATTCAATGTACTCCCAATCAAAATACCAAGGACATTTTTCTCAGCTCTGAAAGAAATCCTAAAATTCATATGGAACCACAAGAAACTCTAAATAGCCAAAGCAATCTTAAATAAGAAAACTCAAGTCAGAGGCATCACAATATCACTCCATCCCTCTAGCCAGCCCTGGCTGTAAGGAAGCTATGGTGTTCCCAGGGCTGCTGTCTGTGTGTTCCTCCCAGCCAAATTCAATGTTGGTGGGGAAGGTGGGTTTTTCTCTCTGGTTAGGTCTGTGGGAGATAGGACAGCAGCTACCTGCCTGTGTCCAAAACTGGCCTGAGTCCTTCCCCAACTTGACTGCAGGTTTCTGCTCTAGCAGGGAAGGGGGGAGGGAGAGAGATACACTGCCTTTTTTTTTTCATGCCTCTGGGTGCTTGGTTGCCTGCTGTCTTATAGTGTCCCTGTGGCACTCTAAAAGCAGTTCACCAAACTCTGCCTCCTACTGCATCAGCAGTGCCGGGGGCCATGGATTCCTCTCACCTGGTTTGTCAGGGTCCACATCTTCCTGCAGGTTCCACGCTTTTGTTATCTTCTATTGTGTATTTGCTCTTTTGATGCAGGTCTGGAACATTCCTATTTCTTTCACAGGGTCTTCTTCTGTGGTTCTCCCACAGCTTTATCCTAACGTGTACCTTCTCCCTCTTTTTAAATATTAACTTCATTCCACATAAATCAATGCTATCTTACTATTTAAAGTGATCAGTTTAAGTTCATAACTGATCATAAAGATAGGATTAAGTATCAAAGGACTACATAAATAAGACCAAGCGTCTGCTAATAACAATTGATAGAATTAAAAGGGGGGAGAATGACCCAACATGGGAAGCAGGACACACAGCAGACTCATAGGATGACAAATGTCCTAAGTAGAACCCTGGCCTCAGAATCGGCCCTTAAGGCATTCAGATCTGGCTAAAAAGCCCATGAGAGCATTTCAGGCATGGAAGCCAAGACACCTTGCCAAAAATTGACCTAAATGAAAGATCTCCGTGAGTGAGATCCTGGTGGAAACAAGGGGCCATCAAAGGAGGAGGTACCTTTCTCTGAACGGAGGAGAGAACTTCCACTTTGACTATGGTCTTATCTAAATATGGTCGGACTTTGTGAACTCAAGAGGCTTCCATAGCCTTGGCATCTCATGACAAGAGCCTCAAGTGATAACTGACATCATAAATAAGAGTGTCAATTGTTAAATCAACAACAGGAGTCACTGTGCACTTACTCCCCATGTGGGACCCCTGTTCTTAATGTGTTGTACCATGAGAATTAACAATAAAACTTGTCTTCAAACAGTATTTTATACTTTGTGTGTCTGTGTGGGTGCAAATTGTTGAAATCTTAATATACAGAAGATCAACTCTATACTAAGATAATTAAAAATGAATCTTAATGAAGATTGGGATGGGAGAGGGATTAGGAGGTGGGATGGTCTAGGGGTAGGGGGAAGTTTATGGGGGAAGAACTGCTATAATCCCGAAGTTGTACTTATGAAATTAATATTTATTAAATAAAAGGTTTCTGAAAAAAAAAAGAAAAAGCACTGTGACACACAAACACAGAGAAAAACACACACACACACACACACACACAGATTTGAGACTGAAAGCAAGAGCAAGTGCAACAAGAGAAAGAAACAAAGATGTATGTCTCCCATTCAGTGGTTTATCCTTAAATGCCTGTAGCAGCTGGACTAGCCAGGCTGGTTTTGGTATGGTGATTCTGGTTTTGTTTGAGAGAATTCCTTCCACTTCAATTTTCTGAAATAGTTTCAGAAGAATTTGTGCTTATATTTCCTTGAGTACAGGGAAGTCATGAGAGTCCTGGGACTTTCTTTGGACAATCATTTTATGTTGGCACTTTGAATAAATTGGTACACTGCCTTCTGCCCTCCAGTGCTGCTGATGTTAAATTTGCTTATAATCTCCCAGAGAATTATTTGTGTGTGAAATGCTGCAGCCTCCCTGCTTCAAGATTCTCCTGTCCTTGCCCTTAAAAAAAAAATTGATTGTGGCCAGCACCATGGCTCACGAGGCTAATCCTCTGCCTGTGCGCCAGAACCCCAGGTTCTAGTCCCGGTCAGGGCGCCGGATTCTGTCCCAGTTGCTCTTCTTCCAGTCCAGCTCTCTGCTATGGCCCAGGAGTGCAGTGGAGGATGGCCCAGGTTCTTGGGCCCTGAACCTGCATGGGAGACAAGGAGGAAGCACCTGGCTCCTGGCTTTGGATCGGTGCAGCATACTGGCCACAACACACCGGCCATAGTGGCCACTTGGGGGGTGAAACAACAGAAAAAGGAAGACCTTTCTGTCTCTCTCTCACTGTATCACTCTGCCTGTCAAAAAAAAATTGATTGTAATATGTCTCAGTGAGGATCTCTTTGAATTCACCTAATTGAAGTTTTGGGTGAGCTTGATGTTTGTTATAGTCATGTATTTCATCAAATTGGGAGATTTTTAGCCATTACCTTCCATGTCTTTTTTGATCTTTCCTCTTTCCCCTCTCCTTTTGTTGACTCACACAACGATCCCACCTGACGGTGTCACACATGATTTTTAGGCTCTGTTCTCTTGAATCTTTTCTGCTTCTTAGGTTTGCTTATTTTCTTCGTTCTATCTTCAATTTTGCTGATTCTTTCTTTCATCTATTCAGATCTGTTTCTGGATCCCTCTAGAGAACTTTTCATTCCTGTTTTTGTTGTTTTCAGCTCTTAAAATTTTTTTCCTTCTTCTGTTTCCTTTCTCTTTAATGATATGCTTATTTTGTTCATAGTTTTCCTTACTTTCTCCACGTTTTTTAATTCTTTGCACATTTTATTCACTATTAAAGTCTTCATCTACTATGTCTGCCATCAAGCCCTATTCAGGTACAGTGTCAGTTGATTTTTTTCTTTTCGATGGACCACACATTTCTATTTCTTTATATACCTTTGAATTTTTATTGACAAGTGGAGATTTGATTCTAATAATACAGTAACTCTGGAAAGCAGATTTTCCCTATTCCCCAAGATTTGCTATTTCTGTTCATTTTTCTTGATTATTTATAATAAGCTTTCACTGTGCTTTTAGCAGCTTGAGATGTTAACTTAAGACCTGCTTGGGTCTTTTCTGAGCTCTTCTTTGAGCATGCAGTCACTTTCACATTTTCCCCATGTAAGCAGTTGTTTTTCAATATTCTAATCTCCTTTAAAGCATGGCTCACAGAAAGGAAAATGAGAACAATGGAGAAAAAATATGTTGTCCTTTTGACTTTACTGGATATTTCTGCTGCAGAGGGGGGGGGACTTAGCACAATAGGGGTAGGTGCAAGAAAAATGCCTTCAAATTTTTGAAGATACTTCTCTGGCTAGATGTAGCACTCAGTGATCACAGCAAAGATCCTGATATTTGAAGGACAAGGCATGGTTTTGTCCAGGCATTTCCTGCATGCTTCCTGCACAGCTGCTGCCAAGGAGCTGACAGGGGGGATGGGGAATTTGTGGCTGTTCCTGCACTGAAAGCTGAAATTTGCTGAAATTAAGCACAATGTACCGTCCAACCATTTCACCATATTTGCAAACACTTAACAGAGTATAGAATTTTAAGTATTTGAAGTATTTACAACTGACAATATAATTGTTTTATAGGTTGAGAGATTCCTAGAGCTTTCTACTTATCATCTTCTTATAATGTTCTCCCTCAGCTTTTAAAGAAAACTTTAATGAATGCAAATTTCATAGGTACGACTTTACGAATGTGGACATTCCTCCCCCTGTACTTGCCCTCCTACCCCCACTCTTCTCACACCTCCTTCTCCCTCTCCCATCCCATTCTTCATTAAGATTCATTTTAATTAACTTTATATACAAAAGGCATACAAGTAAAGATTTCAACAATTTGCACACATACCCACACACAAAATACTGTTTGAAAACAAATTTTGCAGGTAATTCTCATAGTACAGCTCATTAAGAACAGAGGTCCTACATGGGGAGTCAGTACACAGTGATTCCTGTTGTTGATTTAACAATTAACTCTCTTATTTATGACATCAGTGATTACCAAAGGCTTTTGACATGAGTTGCCAAGGCTATGGAAGCCTTCTGAGTCCACAAACTCCATCTGTATTTAATCAGGGCCATAAGCAAAGTGGAAGTTCTCTCCTGCTTTCAGAGAATATTACATCCTTCTTTGATGGCCCCTTATTTGCACTGGTGTCTCACAGAGATTCTTCATATAGGCTCTCTCTTTTCTTTTAGCACTTGGCTTTCCATGCCTGAAATGCTGGACGAATTGTCAAGTTTCCCAATATACACACTCACACTTTTACATCCAGTATTCCAACTACGGATTTACTAACTTTACTTTATGTAAAATAGCTTGTACCATTTACTTTCACCCTCGGACACCATGGTAAAGACTCTGTTGATGGAAATTCAAGAGAAACTTTCAGGACGACTTCTCTCACTCCTTAGCTCTCTCTATTGATTCCATGCAATATCCTACTTTGCTACATAACACTAAAATCACCAAGCTCACACTTAGTCACACAAACCCAGAGCAGGAACTGTGATTTCTACATCTACCCAATGACATGTAGGGAGATTTCCAATTCATTATAAACCAACACTCTTTGACATGCCACAAGTTACAACTATGCACTTGTTTTGACTGGAAACAAAAGGGCCAAACCATACTACCTACAGTAAAGCTTCCCTCTCACCCCCAAAGAAACAGAAAAATACATTATTCTTCTTCCAGACCATGCATTTTACACGTCCAAACATCCTCTTGATGCTGTTAGGAACTCTACCCTTGAAGTCTGACATGTATTTCTAGTTAAAAGGTATAACCACCCCATTGCTACCCTAGCAATGCACCCCAATTCCAGGCATCCCTGCAAACCTAATCCTCTTGATGTTAGCTTCCCACCAAAACCCATTCAGTTGGGGGTAAAGGCAAACATCCTTCCCCAGTTACATATCAAACATGTGAAAACTGGACAGGATGTGGCTTAAAAGGTTTTGTTTTGGATTCTGTAACAGAATAGCATATGCTGCAGTACAACACTGCTGAGCTTCTGTGTTCCCTATTAAGAGAGCTCCCAGCAGAGTGCTTGCCATGTTCCCCAGTGACACCTGTCAGCCAGTCTCAGGGAGTCCCAGCGTCACTCAGCTGCTTCAGCACCGCTCTCTGAACAGCTTCTGCCACAGAGTGGTGCAGTCTTAACAGGTCTCTGGCACACCAAGTCCATTGCTAAAATAAGGGAACCGTGAGTGAACAATGCTCTTTCCTCTCATGAAAGCCAAATCATTAGGTATTAATTAACAGTAGGACAAAAGCCCCCCAAATGTCGACCGAAACATAAATAATTGGCCATCACCGGATACAAATTGAGAAGATCTGACACACTCTGTATTACAGGCAGACAGAGCATGGCCTGGTGCTGACTTTTGTGAAAATTCAATTAACCCAACCATCTATTAGAGGCATAAAGACAGAGGGAGAATGCTATTACATGTATTAGAATTGGCGATGTGTAATCATGTGAATTTGTGGTTTGCGAAGAATACCATGTAATCATCAACACACAGCAGGTTATCAGTAAGTTACACAGATGTTTTAGGTCACAGACATTATTTTACGAATGGCAGAAACGAAATGCTACCTTAGAAGGGTAGTGAAATTTTTCAGCCGATTTCGCCAACCTGATCCTACCAGGCACCCCTGGGGCAAGCACACTTCAGTGGCCTAACAGGGCAAGGTGTGGGAAACCGGCTGTGACGCTGATCTTCCCAAGGCCTTCTCCAGGGCCTTCCACACCCTACTCCGTAATTCTGTTCAATGAAACTTTAGCGTTCTCACACCCAGAGAGACTCACAAGGTGCACATGCACCCATCTGCGGGACATGGAGTCCCCCACAAACTCCCGCCAGCTCTGTGGGCGACCGTCCCCAGCCTGCCCGCTCTCCACACGCACCAAGCCGCGACCATCTCCACACTCGGGGCACCCAGGCCCAGTCCTGTCCGACCCGTCCTCCTTCCCAGGAAAAAGCCCCCACGGGGCGGCCCAGCACCAGCGCCTCCTCGCCACAGCCAACTTCAAGCAGCCACACGCAGAGAAAGCCACCGACACGTTTCGGGACCACGCAGTGAAGCAACCCCCAAAAAGCTAAATGAAGAAAAGCTTCAGAATGCCCCAACCGAGGCGCAAACTAGGGCTTTTCACCGGCAGCAGAGCTCAAGACGCGGCCAGGAAGCGTGGGAGCCGCCAAGCCCCCCTTGCAATGGGGCCGTCTCCGTCCCGCCGCCGTGGAAGCCCCGCGCGCCCCTCGCCCGTGGAGCACGCGCCCGGGCGCCAGCAACTCACCGCACCGCTTGCACAGCACTCGGCCGACCTCTTTCTTGAGGTTCCGGAAGAGGCTCGGAAGGCGGCCGCCGCGCGGCGGCTGCTGCTGCTGTCGGTCTCCGGCTCCATGAAGAAGATGTAGCTGCTGTCCTCCTTGAGCCTCCCGCAGGACGGTGAAGCCGGGTGGCCCCAGGTCCCCAGGCGCACCGTGAGCAGAGTCCTTCTTCAAGCCCGGCTTTCACCGCCCACACCTGGTGCACCTTCACCAGACAGGGCGCCTCCTCCTGCGCAGGCTCGCCGGGGCTGGGCGCCGGGGTCGTGGGCCGGGAGGGCAGGGTCCCGTGGGCGGCGGACAGCGGGTCCTCGGCGGGCAGCCCCAGCGCCCCCGGTCAGCGGCTGGCGCTCGGCGCCCCACGCCCCTGCCTCGCCGGCCGCCGCCGCCGCGTTCCTGTCGAGCGTCCCCTGCTGCCGCCGCGGCGGGCGCACCTTTCCCTGGATCACCGCGGCGGCGCGCTGAGCCGGCTCCTGCACCGAGCCCGCGCTGGGCGGGGACGAGTAGCACACCGAGCCCCCGCGGGAGCCGAGTCGTCGCCGGCCGCCGCCCCCGGCTCCAGGGCCGCGGTCCCCAGCAGCAGCAGCGGCGGCGGCGAGAGGGCGGCGGGGCCCGGACTGCCGGAGAGGCGAGGGGCGCGTCGCCATCTCAAGGTGTGAGGTGCGTGCAGGCTGCTGGCTGTTGGGTCGGACTCTGCCTCGCTCTCTGGGATGCCTCCCTTTTCCTTCTCCTCCTCCCCTCTCCCTACCCTCCTTTTATTTATTTATTGGGGGGGGGGTAGGAATGTTGTTTATGGGAAGAGGTGGGGAAGAAGTGGGTGGAACCACAGAAAGGCGGAGAGGTGTGAGGGGAGGAAAAAAAAAAAGCAAAATTAAGAAAAAAAAGCCGCTGCCGCCGCCTCGGCTGCAGGGAGCGATAGGTTCCGCGCCGCCGCGCCCGAGCCGCGCTGTCGGGGCTGCTGTCGCCGGAGGACGACGCGGAGGTGGCGGAGCTGCTCGGCGGGTTACGGTCCTTTGTGTGAAGTGATGCTGCGGCTGCTGCTGGGGCTGCGAGCGAGCGGCGCGGGAGCGCGAGGGAGAGCGCCCTGGAGGATGGGGGCTGCGTACCTGGAAGTCGCTGGGTGCCTGGGCGCTGCCCTGCGCCTCGCCGCCCCGTTTACCTGTGGTGCGGGCTCCCGTCGCGCCTCCCTGCCCCTTGCTGCTTCGGAAGCCCGGCCCGCCGGTCGCTCCCGCTGGGTCTGCCCTTTCCCTCGCGGTCGGCGCGGCCACTGCTGCTGCTGCAATGGGAGGACGAGGTGGCGAACAGGCTGCAGTCCGAGTGGGCTGCGGAGATTCACTGGGGCTGGGAGGTGACGCTTCAGGAGCAGGGACCTGTCAGCGAGCGCAGGACAGCACCGACGCGGGTGCCAGGCAGGCCGGGCTGCGGGGCGCTCAGCCAGGCACGCGGGACGTGCTGACAAGTTTCAGGTGAACCGGTGTCTTGACAGTCAGAAGGAAGCAACATGCTGTGGTAGACCAGCAATTAAACTCACTTATCACACCTTTTTCTCGTGTGTGACGCCTCTGACTCCGTGCCTCAGTCACCCCAGGCTTCGTGACACCTGCGATTTCTTTTCTCCAAACTCCTGTTCCCCGAGATTTCTTAACAAATGTGCTACTGCTGAGAGGAACTTAGCTTGAACGAAAGATTTGCTTCTTCAGGACATGTTGTATGAAGTTTATGACACTTTAACACTTAAATGCAAATCTGTAAGTTTTGATATGAGGTAAGGTCATCTTCATTCATTTCCAGAATTTTTTGATTTCTCTTACAACACACTGTTTATTTAGAAGCATGTTGTTCAGTCTCCAGGTGTTTGCATACATTCTTGAGATTCTTGAGTTGTTTGTTTTGAGCTTTAATCCGTTGTGATCCGAGAAGGTGGATGGTATGGTTTTGATTTTTTTGAATTTGCTGAGACTTGCTTTATGGCCTAGTGTATGGTCTATCCTAGAGAGAGTCCATGCGCCACTGAGAAGACTGTGTATTCTGCAACCGTGGGGTGAAAAGTTCTATTGATATCAGTTAGGTCCATTTGGTCTGTAGTGTCAGTTAGCTCTGTTGTTTCCTTGATGATTTTCTGTAAGATCTATCCATTGATGAAAGTGGGATGTTGAAGTCCCCCATTACTATGCATCAAAGTCTATGTCTCCCTTTAGATCTGTTAACAGTTCTTTTAAGTAGCTACTCTCTCTAATGGAGTGCATATACATTTATTATAGTCACATCTTCCTGTGTATTGATCCTTTAATCATTACATAGTGTCTTTCTTTGTCTCTTTTAGCAGTTTCGTGTTAAAGCCTATTTTGTCTGATATTAGGATGGCTACACAGCCCTTTTTTTCCCATTATCATGGAATATCTTTTTCCACCCTTTCATTTCAGTGTACATGTATCTTTGTTGGTTAGGTGTTTCTTGTAATAAGCACATAAATGGTCTTGTTTTTTAATCCATTTGGCCAGTCTGTATCTCTTAACTAGAGAGTTGAGGCCATTTACATTCAGGTAACTATTGATAAGTAACTACTTGATCCTGTCATTTTTCTGTGAATAATCCTATTGTTTACTTTGGATTTCTTTTGTAATTTTACTGGTTTTCACTGTGTTTGTATTCTTTCTTGATGATGACTTTCTTGATGTGTTTCTGTGTGTAGCACATCCTTATGAATCTTTTGTAAGGTTGAATGCATGGTGATAAATTATTTCAATTTCTGTTTCTTATAGAAGGTCTTTATTTCACCTTCATTCATAGATGAGAGCTTTGCAGGGTACAGTATTCTAGGTTGACAGTTTCTTTCTCTTCCTATTTGGACTATATTTTGACATCATCTTCTAGCCTGTGGGGTTTCTGATGAGAAGTCAGTTGTGAGTCTAATGGGAGATCCTCTGATAGTAATCTGACATTTTTATCATGCACACTTTAGAATCTTTTCTTTATGCTTAACTGTGAAAAGTCTAAGTACAATGTGTCATGGTGAGGTGAAGATCTCTTCTCATTATCTGTTAGGAGTTCTATGTGCTTCCTGTACTTGGACATTTGTTTCTTTCTCCAAGTAATGGAATTTTTCTGTAATTATTTTATTGCGTAGGTCTTCTAGTCCTTTCTCTTTTCCACACCTTTAGAAACTCCTAAGACCCATATGCTGGACATTCTTCCAAGATTTCTCTTCTAACTCAGATATTCTTTCTTCTGTCTCATCAATTCTGTTGTTATAGGTTTCCACTGCATTTTTATTTGATCAGTTGAATTAATCATTGTAGTATATCATTTTCATTTCTTTTTAAAAATCTCAATTTCCTGGAAAAATTTTCATTCATATCATATATGGTTTTCTTTAGTTCATGGATTTGCTTCCAATTCTTTTGAGTAAAACTATGATTAATTTTTTGAATTCCATTTCTGGTATTGCCTCAATATTCATCTTCTCATTATAATATTGGAATGTTGTATACCTTTGGGGGGGTCATAGTGTCTCCCTTTTTCTTGTTTCTTGAAGTTCTGCATTTAGTTTTAGGCATTTGTAGAATTTTTGTCCCCTCTGATGGCTTTTATCTTTGAGCTAAGCCTCTGTGGCTTAGTGGTTTGTCTACACATCAAGTGAATACCAAGAGGTGTGTGGTGAGTGTGGCCAAGGAGCTCTGGTCAGTGCTCCAGGATGGGGTGAGTATCCAGGGTAACACCCAGGTTGGGTGTGGTAGCTCTCTTCTGGTTAACTGGATAGAGAGGAGTGGTCACCTTTGTTGATGTAACCAGTCCTTGGTCACCTTTTGTTGTAACCACACCTTCTCCTCCAAGCTGAGGAATGCCCAAGTGCTAGCCCTCATTGTGTTCAACACTCATCTGTACCACCTTATGCACTACACATGATCTGCACAGTCCTTTCTGTGAGCATAGTTCTCTCTGCTATGAGCTGCTCTGGGCAGCCAAGGAGCATTGAGAGTGTGCAGCAGTACTGTGTGATTGGCCATAACCCAGCTACACTCTGCCTCCTCTCACTTAGTCACATTGTTTTCTAAGACACGTGTGCCACACTGCCAAGGCATCATCATTGGGAGCACAGGTTCAGTGTAGACACCAGGGCTATGATAGGACCTTGGGCCAGAATCAGGAACTAATTATTAAAGATCCAGTAGCCTGGAGAGCAGGTGGGTTGGGTAGTTCTCTGCCTTAGATAGGCACTGAATGGATGAGGAAGTTAGAATTTCATAGTGGCTCTTGATGGGTGAGCCAATGGTTGTGCTAATGAGGATCAGTATGCATGATTTTAAGCTGTGAGGTGATAATTAACAACAATGTTTGAAGGAGAATAACTAAGGGTAATGTGGAATAGTGATAACCTAGAAGTAGGCTATTGGAAAAGTCTTGGTGTGAGCAATGACGTATTATATTGAAGAGAAGGCAACAGAAATAGAAAAGGGATACTGTTGGCATCCCATGTTGGGCTGCTGGTTCATGTCCTGCTACTCTTCTTCCAATTCTGCATCTTGCTAATGTATCTGGGATGACAGCAAAAGGTGGCCAAGTACGTGGACCCCTGCTCCCCATGTGGGATGTTGGGAGGGAGTTCCAGGCTCCTGGTTCATCTTGTCCCAGATCTGGCTATTGTAGAAATTTAAGGAGTGAAGCAATAAATAGAAGATCTATCTATCTATCCCTGTATTTCTGTTCCTTCAAATAAATAAACTATACATTATAGCTTTGCAATACAACTTTGTCAAGAAATGTAATACTTCTAACTATGTTCTTCCTAACCTTATTTTGACTCTGCTGGGGTCTTTTGTAGTTCTATATGAATTTTAAGATATACTTTTTCAATTTCTATGGAAAATGCCATTGGAATTTTGAGAGAGATTGCATTAATCTATAGTTTGCTTTGGGTATTTATGAACTCTTTAATTATCCAAATCCATAAATATGTGATGACTTTCTGTTTATTTGTGCTTTGATTGGCATTTTGTAGTTTTTAGTGTAGAGATCTTTCACTTCCTCTGTTAAATTTATTCCTGAGTATTTCATTATTTTGATGCTAATATAAATGGTGTGGTTTTAATTTCATTTTAAAGATGGTTTGTTATTAGTGTACAAAAGGTTACTTTTATTTACATGTTGATTTTTGTGTTCTTCAACTTTACTTAATTTGCTTATAAGTTCTAACAGTTTTTGGTGGACTCTTTGGGTTTCTATATGTAAGACTTTATATCTGCAAACTGGGACTATTTTATTTCTTGCTTCATGATTTGATGGCTTTAATTCTTTTTATGGTCTAACTGCTCTGGAGGTCTTCCAGTAATATATTGCATGGAAGCAAGGAGAATAGGTGCCCTTTTATTTTACCAAATCTTTTAGAAAAAATTTCCAGTTTTCCCTATTGATTTTTAGGTTTGTTGCTTATTTGTCATAGATGGCCTCTATTGTACTGGCTTAAGATATTTCTATGCTTAGTTTATTGAGAGGTTTTATTATAAATGGATTCTACACTTTGTTAATATTTTTCTGCATCTGTTGAGAATATCTAGTAGATTTTATCTTTCAATCTGTTGATCTGGTGTATGACATGATTGATTTGTTTATTTTGAAACAACCTTTCATTGCAGAAATAAATCCCAATTGGTAGTGGTATATAAATTTTGCTATGCTGTTAGATTCAGTTTGCCAGAATTTTGTCAAGAATTTTTGCACTAAGGGATATATAAATAATTTAGAAGAACAATTTAGAAATTTTGTAGGTGATAACTTAAATCATTGAAACAAAAAATATGATTGAGGGCTTCATGGGACATTAGATCAAGTGAAGGAATTAATTTCTTGTCTGGAGGACAAGTCTTTTGAAGTGACTCAACCATACACAAATAAAGAGAAAGGAATGAAAAAATATGGGATACCATTACACGATCATTTATTTCTATTATAGGGATTCCTGAAGTAGAAGAGAAGGAAAAAACATTGAGGATTTGCTAAATGAAACAATATTTGAAAATCACATAGGTCTTGAAAAGACGTGGACATCATGATATAGGTAGCTCAAAGGACCTCAAGCAGATTCAACTGAAAAAAATCTCCAAGATGTTCAAACTGTCAAAATTAAGGACAAGAAGAGAACCTTCAAGACAGAAAAAAATATCAAATTGAATGTAAAGGAAAACCAATTAGAATAACAGCAAATGTCTCCGCAGAAATACAACACTCACAAGAGAGTGGGATGATATATAAATTTTCTTAAAAGAAAAAAATTCTCTGGGGCTGGTGTTGTGGAATAGCAGGTAAAGCCACTGCCTTCAATACCAGCATCCCATGTGGGTGCTGGTTTGTTTACCAGAAGCTCCACTTCTCATTCAGCTCTTTGCTAATAGCCTGGGAAAAGCAGCAGAAAATGATCCAAGTATTTGGGCCCCTGCTGCTAACCTTGGAGATTTGGAGGAGGCTTTTGGCTCCTGGCTTCAGCTTGGCTCATCCCTGGCCATTGCAGCCTTCTGGGGAGTGAAGCAGTGAATGGGAGCTCTCTCTGTCTATCCTTCTTTTTATCTAACTCTGACTTTCAAATAAATAAATAAATCAAAAAAAAATATTTCCAACCAGGAATATTATCTCCAGAGAAGTTATCCTTTGGAAGAGAAGGAGAAACTAGATATTTTCTTCCAGACCACTTTACAAGAAATTGTATTTCACCATCTCCAGACCAGCCTTACAGGAAATTCTGAAATGAGTCCTGCATGAGAAGTGGACAAGGAAACATATGACACTACCAAATTCACTAACAGACCAGAATAAATCAGTGACCAGTCAACAAAATGACAAATGTTAGTCCTTATCTATCAATACTAACCTTGAATGTAAATGGATTAAATTCTCCCACCAAAAAATTTAGGTTGGCCAAATGGATTAAAAAAATCAGACCTGAATATTTACTGCTTACAATAAACTCACTTCACTACTAAAGATATAGATAGATTTGAAGTGAACAGCTGGGAAAAAATACAGGCAAATGGAAATCAAAATTGAGTAGGAATAGCTTTACTCATATCACATAAAATGGACTTTAAATCCGAAAGTAAAAAAATACAAAAGGAAGTTATATTGATAAAAGCTCAATTCTCCAAGAAGATGTAACAGTAATAAACATAAACAATACCAACACAAGAACGCTCAGACACATACAGCAAATACTGTTAGACTTAAGGAGAGAGATTGACACCAATACAAAAACAGTGGTTGACTTCAGCACCCCTCTGCTAGTAAAGAATAGGTGTTCCAGACAGAAGATGAACAAAGATACATCAGACTGGAACCATATTATTGAGCAAATGGACCTGACAGAAATTTGCAGGACATTTCACCCAACAGGTACAGAATAACATTTCTCTCATTAGCACATGGAACGTTTTCTATGACAGACCAATATATTAAGCCACAACTCAAGTGTCAGTAAACTAAAAAAAATTGAAATCATATCTTGTATCTTCTCATATCACAAAGAAATGAAATTAGAAGTCAAAAAAAAGAACAATAGAACATTTAGAAATATAATGAAATTAGTTGCATGCTACTAAGTGATCCATAGATCATAATAGAAATTAAACAGGAAATCTAAAACTTTCCTGAAATAAATGAAAATGAAAACACAAAACATATCAAAACCTGTGTGACACTGCAAAAGCAGAAATTAAGAGGGATGTTTAGAGCATTAAGAGCTTATATTAAAAAGAGAAATGTCTCAAATAAATTATCCAACCATGAGTCTTGAAGACAGTAAAACAAGAATAAATCTAATTTAAAATTAACAGGATATGAGAAATAATAAGGTCAGAAAATAAATAAAATTGGAAGGATCAAGAAGAAAAGCTGGTTTTGGAGTAGATGAAACAATACATCAGATCAACAAAAAAATAAAGAGAAAAAATAAATCAAATTAGAGTTGAAAAAGAGACATTACAAGCAACACCACTTAAATGCAGTCTGTGTTAGCCTAATTAGTATTCCTTTATATGTAACTCAATGCTTTTATATTTTTTGCACTTAAAAATCTCTCCTTGTCCTTAACTTTTGACAATTAGACTACAAAATGCCTTGGAGAAAGTAATTTTTGGTTGAGTCTGCATGGTGTCCTTTGTGTTCCCTGTATCTGGATATCCACATGCCTTTCATACATAGGGAAATTTCAACTTTATTATGTAGCAGTTTCTAAATGCCTTTTTCCTTCTCTTTTCCCTCAGAAATTCCTATAATGCACATATTTTGTGATTTAATTGAACCCCATATTTCAAGTAAGTTTTCTTATTATTTTTTCATTTTATTTATATGTGACTGGGTTATTTGAAAAGGCTTTGTCCTTCTTTTCTTTGTTTATGTATTCTGCTGTCAAGATCATTATATTTTTATTTCATTAATTAAAGTTTTCAGCTTCAAAATTTCTATTCAGACTTTTTAATGATTTCTATCTTCATAGTAAATTTTTTTATTCATGTCACCCATGCCCCCATTTCTTTAAACTATCTGTATTTCCTACTGTCATGTTGAATTTTCTTAGGATCATTACTTTGAATTCTATTTCTGGAATTTTATAGAATTTTTTGTAAAAGCAGATATTATGTGATTATAAGTCACTATGGAATAGGTATACACAAACAGAGGTTATACAGTGTTAGTATGCTGTTTCATACGTACCTGTATATAGGTATGAAAACACACTATGTATGTTTTACTTCCTCTATATTTTCCTTTAAATGTTGATTATATCACCTAAGATTTTTTTAACATGGAAAATATTTATTTTTAACTAAATTGTACATATTTATGGACTATGGATTAACATTTCGTTGTATATATACAAGCCATACTGATCAAATCAAATTAATCATTTTGCCAATGAAATTTAAAGATTATTTAAAATTTGGAAAATCACATAACTCTACCGAGCCTAAAATGGATCCATCAGATGAAAAATTGGGTCTAAATTTACCCCAGCAATCAGAGTATGAGATGTGGATATTGTGGCCCAAAAGTCATTGAGTGAGTAATCAAATTAAAAATAATGAGATTGATTGCATTATTTTTACCTTAATTTTAATTTAGATTCCTGGACACATGCAATCTACCTAAATTGAACCATGAAGACATAGAAAACCTAAATAGACCCATAACTGAAACAGAAATTGAAACAGTAATAAAGGCCCTCCCAACAAAGCAAAGCCCAGGACCAGATGGATTCACTGCTGAATTCTACCAGACATTTAAAGAAGAACTAATCCCATTTCTTCTCAAACTATTCAGAACAATCAAAAAAGATGGAATCCTCCCAAATTCTTTCTATGAAGCCAGCATCACCTTAATCCCTAAGCCAGAGAAAGATGCAGCACTGAAAGAAAATTATAGACCAATATCCCTGATGAACATAGATGCAAAAATCCTCAGTAAAATTCTGGCCAATAGAATACAACAACACATCAGGAAAATCATCCACCCAGGCCAAGTGGGATTTATCTCTGGTATGCAGGGATGGTTCAGTGTTCGCAAATCAATCAATGTGATTCACCACATTAACAGACTGCAGAAGAAAAACCATATGATTATCTCAATAGATGCAGAGAAAGCATTCGATAAGATTCAACACCCTTTCATGATGAAAACTCTAAGCAAATTGGGTATAGAAGGAACATTCCTCAATATAATCAAAGCAATTTATGAAAAGCCCACAGCCAGCATCCTATTGAATGGGGAAAAGTTGGAAGCATTTCCACTGAGATCTGGCACCAGACAAGGATGCCCACTCTCACCACTTCTATTTAACATAGTTCTGGAAGTTTTAGCCAGAGCCAGCAGACAAGAAAAAGAAATTAAAGGAATACAAATTGAGAAGGAAGAAGTCAAACTATCCCTCTTTGCAGACGATATGATTCTTTACTTAGGGGATCCAAAGAACTCTACTAAGAGACTATTGGAACTCATAGAGGAGTTTGGCAAAGTGGCAGGATATAAAATCAATGCACAAAAATCAACAGCCTTTGTATACACAAGCAATGCCATGGCTGAGAAAGAACTGCTAAGATCAATCCCATTCACAATAGCTACAAAAACAATCAAATACCTTGGAATAAACTTAACCAAGGACGTTAAAGATCTCTATGATGAGAATTACAAAATCTTAAAGAAAGAAATAGAAGAGGATACCAAAAACTGGAAAAATCTTCCATGCTCAAGGATTGGAAGAATCAACATCATCAAAATGTCCATTCTCCCAAAAGCAATTTATAGATTCAATGCAATCCCAATCAAGATACCAAAAACATTCTTCTCAGATCTAGAAAAAATGATGCTGAAATTCATATGGAGGCACAAGAGACCTCGAATAGCTAAAGCAATCTTGTACAATAAAAACAAAGCCGGAGGCATCACAATACCAGATTTCAGGACATACTACAGGGCAGTTGTAATCAAAACAGCATGGTATTGGTACAGAAACAGATGGATAGACCAATGGAACAGAATTGAAACACCAGAAATCAATCCAAACATCCAAACAGCCAACTTATATTTGATCAAGGATCTAAAACCAATTCCTGGAGCAAGGACAGTCTATTCAATAAATGGTGCTGGGAAAATTGGATTTCCACGTGCAGAAGCATGAAGCAAGACCCCTACCTTACACCTTACACAAAAATCCACTCAACGTGGATTAAAGACCTAAATCTACAACCTGACACCATCAAGGTATTAGAGAACATTGGAGAAACCCTTCAAGATATTGGCACAGGCAAACAGTTTCTGGAAAAGACCCGGGAGGCACAGGCAGTCAAAGCCAAAATCAATTATTGGGATTGCATCAAATTGAGAAGTTTCTGTACTGCAAAAGAAACAGTCAGGAGAGTGAAGAAACAACTGACAGAATGAGAAAATATATTTGCAAACTATGCAACAGATAAAGGGTTAATAACCAGAATCTACAAAGAGATCAAGAAACTCCACAAAAACAAAACCAACAACCCACTTAAGAGATGGGCCAAGGACCTCTATAGACATTTTTCAAAAGAGGAAATCCAAATGGCCAACAGGCACATGAAAAAATGTTCAAGGTCACTAGCAATCAGGGAAATGCAAATCAAAACCACAGTGAGGTTTCACCTCACCCCGGTTAGAATGGCTCACATGCAGAAATCTACCAACAACAGATGCTGGCGAGGATGTGGGGAAAAAGGGACACTAACCCACTGTTGGTGGGAATGCAAACTGGTCAAGCCACTATGGAAGTCAGTCTGGAGATTCCTCAGAAACCTGAAGATAACCCTACCGTTCGACCCAGCCATCCCACTCCTTGGAATTTACCCAAAGGAATTTAAATTGGCAAACAAAAAAGCGGTCTGCACCCTAATGTTTATTGCAGCTCAATTCACAATAGCCAAGACCTGGAACCAACCTAAATGCCCATCAACGGTAGACTGGATAAAGAAATTATGGGATATGTACTCTTTAGAATACTATACCGCAGTAAGAAACAACGAAATCCAGTCATTTGCAACAAAATGGAGGAATCTGGAACACATCATGCTGAGTGAAATAAGCCAATCCCAAAGGGACAAATACCATATGTTCTCCCTGATCGGTGACAACTGACTGAACACCAAAAAGGAAACCTGTTGAAATGAAATCGACACTATGAGAAATGGTGACTTGATCAACATAGCCCTGACTGTTAATGAACAACTCAATACATTATCCCTTTTAGTAGTTTTTTTGTCTGTTCTACTTAATATGACTGGTTTAATTCTGTAATTAATACACAGTTATTCTTAAGTGTTGAAATTTAACTGAAATGTGGTCCCTGTTAAACATAAGAGTGGGAATAAGAGAGGGAAGAGATGTACAATTCGGGACATGCTCAAGCTGACTTGCCCCAAATGGTAGAGTTAGAAACATACCAGGGGACTCCAATTTAATCCCATCAAGGTGGCATGTACCAATGCCATCTCACTAGTCCAAGTGATCAATTTCAGTTCACAATTGATCATAATGAAAGGACCAAGAGTCAAAGGGAGCACATAAACAAGTCTAGTACCTGCTAACACTAACCGATAGAATAAATAAAGGGGAGAGTGATCCAACATGGGAAGTGAGATACTCAGCAGACTCATAGAATGGCGGATGTCCTAAACAGCACTCTGGCCTCAGAATCAGCCCTAAAGGCATTCCGATCTGGCTGAAAAGCCCATGAGAGTATTTCAGGCATGGAAAGCCAAAACACTCAGGCAAAAAAAAAAAAAAAAAAAAAAAAAAAACACAACAAACCTAAATGAAAGATCTCTGTGAGTGAGATCCCAGTGGAAAGAACAGGTCTTCAAAGAAGGAGGTAGCTTTCTCTGAAGGGAGGAGAGAACCTCCACTTTGACTATGACCTTGTCTAAACAAGATAAGAGTTGAGAACTCAAGGGGCTTCCATAGCCTTGGAAACTCATGACTGGGGCATGGGGAGATTAATGAGGCCATAAACAAGAGTGTCAATTTGTAAAGTCAACAACAGGAGTCACTGTGCACTTACTCCTCATGTAGGATCTCTGTCCTTAATGTGCTGTACATTGAGACTTAATGCTATAACGAGTACTCAAACAGTATATTTCACTTTGTGTTTCTGTGGGGGTTCAAACTGTTGAAAGCTTTACTTAATGTATACTAAACTGATCTTCTGTAAAAAAAAAAAAAGAAGAAGAAGAAATTATCAACTCCCAACTTGACTCTCACTGGGATTAAACATGACACTAGGTCTGATCTGATTTCATCATCATTTAAAAATCATCTATTATTTTTCACTTTATGTTTCTGTGTGGGAGCAAACTGTTGAAATCTTTACTTAATGTATGCTAAACTGATCTTCTGTAGATAAAGAGAATCAAAAATGAATCTTGATGTGAATGGAAGGGGAAAGGGAGTGGGAGAGGGGAGGGTTGCGGGTGAGAGGGACGTTATGGGGGGGAAGCCATTGTAATCCATAAGCTGTACTTTGGAAACTTATATTCATTAAATAAAAGTTAAAAAATACATACCAAATACATATTTTCTCAATTTTTACCTATATTTCTATGCTATTTCTTTTTTTAGCTTTTACATGTTTCTAAGATTTTCAATTGATCTAATCAATTTATGTTCTTATTATATTATTGTATAACACCATTTTAGTTTTCATACTTTCATATATTTTGATACCTGACATCACAACTTCTCCCTTCTGTATTGAACTTTGAATTTTTTTTAATTTCATAGAAAGAGTTTATTTATATATATAATACATTATATTTCAACTGGTTCAGTGTAAATACAAATTGTATTTTATATATGATTTTGTGTAATAAAGAGCCAATTAAAATCCCTGTGTAGGGTGGTAGATGGTTCCAATATTATTTTGCTCTGGAAACTTCCGGGTCATTTACAAAGGAGAGTAATAATAGCAATTAATGGTTTTTCACATGATGTGTTGTTTATCTAACAGGCTTCAAGTCAGCGCCTTTGGTTTTCAATTCACCATAAGCATCGTTCTCTTGAATTAGCTGTTTGGAAATTTCTGAAACATGCGATTTGATCTAGGTATTTAGAAGAGAATATGGATGGTTTCTTTAAGGAAAATATGACCCCTTTGTGTTTTTTTTTTTCAATTTAAGGCTAATGCTGAAAATATGAAAAAAAAAAGCAGTATGAAAAAGCAGCAAAATTACTTACCAAATAAGTGTTATTGAAAGTGTGCACATATTGTCCTAAATGCATTCAGGAGGAACAATGATATTTAAGTTTATTCATTTACACGCTTGTTCATCCATATATGAAGCTGCATAGATATATGTGTCTCAGAGATCAATTCCTAACATCTGCCTCTTTCCAACAATATCTGACCATTAGGGAGCTACAACTCCTTTGTAGTTGCTGGGGAAACAATGACAGAGCTCAAGCCAGGAATCAATTAAACTAAGGAGACTTTCATATCTTTGTTTTCTGGGAAGAGAACAGGTGCTTAATAATTTACATAAATTATGCAAAATCTAAAGCATTTACAGTAACTAAACACTTAGCAACAGACATGAATGAGAGGTGAATTGGCTGATGATGTTTGGTGTTGCAGTGGCACCTGCTAGCACTGCTATTGTAACAGTTTGTCAGCATTTCCATCGTAAACAGTTCTTCAGGGAGTTATATTTTAGTCATAAAATCTGCCTCAGATTTTATTATTTTCATTTTTTTGAACTTTGAAATTTTTAAAAATATTTTTCATATTTACTTGTTCAAGTAAATTTTATCTATGTTGTTAAATTTATTACAGCTTACTTTATATCTTCTTCAACAACATTCTATTGATATTCTAATTGAATGTCATTGAATTCATAGATTTATTTGGAGGGGAAGTGACACCTTTAGAATATTGAAAATCCTCATCCAGGAACATGGAAAATGAAATCAAAAGATAAATTTAGGCCAGTGCTGCAACTCACTAGGCTAATCCTCCACCTGCAGCGTCGGCACCCCAGGTTCTAGTCCTGGTTGGGGCGCCAGATTGTGTCCCAGCTGCTCCTCTTCCAGTCCAGCTCTCTGCTGTGGCCTGCGAAGGCAGTGGAGGATGGCCCAGGTCCTTGGGCCCTGCACCTGCATGGGAGACCAGGAGGAAGCACCTGGCTCCTGGCTTCGGATTGGCGCAGTGCACCGGCCACAACACACTGGGCATAGCGGCCACTTGGGGGTGAACCAACAGACAAAGGACGACCTTTCTTCTGTCTTTCTTTCTCACTGTCTACTCTGCCTGTCAAAAAAAAAAAAAAAAGATAAATTTATTTTGATGCAAAAATTGAAACTACTGTACAGTTTTTTCATAATATGAATTTCATGAACTTTTTGAAGACCTCCTATTTGGATGCACTCAGTGCTTCTTTAAGTGTGTCAGCTAGGTTTCATAGTTTTTTGAAAAATCTTATAGTGATTGTGATTTATTTTGGGGGGGGTATCAGAGTAATGCTGGCCTCAGAAAAAGAATCTGGTGAAGTTTCAGCCTTTTCATTATTTTAAAGTTTGAGCAGTATTGGAGGCAGCACCTCTTTAAATATTTCATACATGTTTGAGTTACAGGGGACAGCATTGTGGTGTAGTGTGTAGAGCTTCTGCCTATAATGCCAGCATCCCATAGGGGCACCGGGAGTTAGGTCCCTGTGTCTGACCATTGTCTTGGCAGTTACACAGCCTCACCTTCCAGTGGCTGTCTCTGCCCACACACCATGAGCACCAAGGAGCTGGCAGACACGTCTGCCCCATCCCCCTGAGGCCAGGGCTCTGCAGGGTCTGGCTCATTGAAAGGAAGGGAACTGGGGCCAGCACTGTGGTTCAGTGGGTACAGCCACTGTCTGTGATGCTGGCACCATATGGGCACGGGTTCGAGTCCCGCCTGCTCCATGTCAGCAGATCGAAGATCTGTTGACTCTGTCTCTCTCTCTCTGTCTCTGTAACTCTGGATTTCAAATAAATAAATAAATAAATAAATCTTAAAAAAAAAAAAAAGAGGAAGGAAGGACCAGCACTGTGGCGTAGCAGGCAAAGCTGCAGCCTGCAGTGCCGGCATCCCATATGGGCGCCGGTTTGAGTCCTGGCTGCTCCACTTCCGCTCCAGCTCTCTGCTGTGGCCTGGGGAAGCAGTGGAAGATGGTCCAAGTCCTTGGAACACCGCACCCATGCGGGATGCTCACAAGAAGCTCCTGGCTCCTGGCTTTGGATCAGCACAGCTCCACCCCTTGCAGCCAATTGGGGAGTGAACCAGTGGATGGAAGACCTCTCTTTCTCTCTGTCTCTCTCTCTCTGTCTCTCTCTGCCTCTCCTCTGTGTAACTCTGACTTTCAAATAAATACATAAATCTTAAAAAAAAAGAAGAAGGAGGGGGGCAGAGGGTAACTGTCTCTTGCTTCCTCTCACTCCAGCTCTCCTGGCCCAGCCCTGCTAGTAAATAACCTTAACCCCAGGGTTTCTCCATTGCCCTACCACAGTTCACAGTCCCACAGTTGGCTCACTGTCAGGTTTGCCACCCTGGGCAGGGCCAGGCTGCCTTGCTCACCACTATGTCCTCACACCGCCCAGGTACAGCAGGGGTGCTCAGTGACTACTTATTGAGGGTTTATGTCAGTGAAGACTCGCATCACTGGGAGATGGCGCCATGGCCCAGCGGCTTCAGCCATGGCCTGCGCACAGCACCCTATATCCTGGTACTGGTGGAGTCCCAGCCACTCCACTCTGATCCAGCTCCCTGTGAAGACACCTGGGAAGGCAGTGGAAGACAGCCCAAGCACCCACATGGGAGACCAGGATGGAGCTCCTGGCTCTGGGCTTTGTCCTGGCCCAGCCCTGGCTGTTGCAGCCCTTTGGGAAGTGGATGGAAGACTTCTCACTCTCTCCCTCTCCCTCTCTCTGTCCCTCTCCCTCTCTCTCCTTCTCCCTCCCTCTCTCTCCATCTCTCCCTCTGTCTCTCTTCCTCTACCTTTCTCTCTCTCTCTCTGTCTCTCCCTCTCTCTCCCTCTCCCTCCATCTCTCCCTTCCTCTCTCCCTCCCTCTCTCTTTCCCTCTGCCCCTATTGCTCTGCCTTTCAAATAAACAAGACCTTAGCTCACTGAGTCAGCACCCTGAGTCCAGCTGGGACCCAGTCACATGGGCCACTGGGCACTCGCGACTACAGGACCCACGCTGCCCTCCGAGGCCCAGCGAATTTATGAGATAGTATGTTGCAATCTGGCCCAGGTTCTGCATTTCCCTGAGCGGCCCTGGACGGCACTAGCTGAGGGAACTCACAGAGTAGCAGCTCTCAGCACCTCTTGAAATCTTGCTAAAACTGAAACTTGTCGGGCCGGCGCTGTGGCACAGCAGATGAAGCCGCCGCCTGCAGTGCAGGCATCCCATATGGGCACCGGTTCAAGTCCCGGCTGCTCCACTTCTGATGCAGCTCTCTGCTGTGGCCTGGGAAAGCAGGGGTGGATGGCCCGAGTCCCCAAGTCTCTGCCACCCATGAGGCAGCTCCAAGCAGGAGCTCCAAGCTCCTGGCTTTGGCCTGCCCCAGTCCTGGCTGTCATGGACATTTGGGGACTGAATGAGAGGATGGAAGAGCTCTGTCTCTTGGCCTTTCGAATAAGAAAAAAAAAATTAACTCTTAAGGAAAAGAGCTGTTTTAGACTAGCGATCACTTACTATGCCAGTGACACTTCAAGGTCACTGAGGCTTTCTGTGTGCAGGACACTGATTTGAACGGTTACTCCTATGGATGTTTGACCTTTACATCATTATAATATCATCATAACAAAATGATGGTGACCAAAACATAAAATTGCCAAACACTCCTCCCTCTTCCACTTTTCAATCAAGCCCTACCCCAGGCACCCCCTATGTCTGCTAAATGTATAAACGAATGGCCTGGAGGCCAGCATTGCTGCAGAGGGGGTTAAACCTCCATCTGCAACGCCAGCATCTCCTATGGGCACAAGTTCAAGTACTGGCTGCTCCACTTCCAATCCAGCTCCTTGCTAGTACACCTGGAAAGGTAGCAGAAGAGGGCCCAAGCTCTTGGGCACCTGCACCCATATGCAGGACCCAAAGGAAGCTCCTGGTTCCTGGCTTTGGCCTGACCCAGCCCCAGATGTTGCTACCATTTGGAGAGTGAACCAGTGGCTGGAATATCTTTCTTTCTGCCTCTCCTTCTCTCTAACTCTACCTTTCAAATAAATAAATGAATCTTTAGAAAAAAATAGAGATTTTAAATTAAAAAAAATCCTGAACCTTGTTTCTCTGTTATTCTCTTTCTTGCTCTCTCACTTTTGCTCTCTCTCTAGCTTGCCTCTACTTAATTTCTGAGTGTGCACCTTTCCTTTAAATAAAGCCTGCTTTGCTGTACGCCTTTATGCCTCCCCCTTCAGCTCTTTCATGCATGTTGGGAAGAGCCTGGGACACTCCCAGCTGGGACCCCTCTGCCCACAACTGTTGGCACTGAGATCTGAGTAGGGGCAGTGGGGAAAGCTGTGACTTTGGAGGCAAGATCTGACCTCACCTGCTTACCAGTCCCTTCCCAGATAAGGCCACAGCAGCCCACCTGCTCCCCACAGGTCCCCCTGCCCCTGCCCGGGACACCCTGGGACTCTGGTACTAGGTCCCTTAGGTCATTTTGCAAACAATTCCAGGACGTGTTTGGTTCTCCTCACTCTGGAAGCTCCCAGATCATTCTGTGGAACAATTAAAAGCCCCTTGATCATGGTGACTCCCCAGGCAATTGGAGAAAACTTGGCCAGTTGGGGCTCATAGTCCATTATTTTAGATAGAATAATTAACGCTGCATTCACATCCCTCCTCACAAGCCAGCTGATTTTTCTGAATACCACCAAATCACCTATTGTAAAGATCTGTCCAATAAACCACTCATGGTTTCCACATGATATGAAGTACTGCCCTCACTGGACTGACATGACGTTACTGCAGGCAGGGGTGGATGGGGAGGTGGTGGCTCTAAGTAGCGGTAGAAGATGCCTGATGCTGGCCCATGTCCACATCCCAAGACCTGGGGGATGCTAACTTCTGGACATCTAAGACTCAAGAAGCGAGAACAGCACATTATCTGAAGCATAGACAAGATGTTAGGTTAAAAAAAAAATCGTTGGGTTGTTTTTCTTTCCTTAGTTTTACAGCTCTGGAGACTGTGTTCTGATACCTGCACTTTTTTTAAAGTTCAGTTTCTTTTTTTAAAAAAAAATTATTTATTTGTATTTGAAAGTAAGAGTTACACAGAGAGAGAGAGAGAGGAAGAGAGAGAGAGAGAGAGAGGTCTTCCATTTGCTGGTTCATTCCCCAATTGGCTGCAACAGCCTGAGCTGTGCTGATCTGAAGCCAGCAGGCAGGATCTTCTTCCGGGTCTCCCATGTGGGTGCCGGGGCCCAGGGACTTGGGCCATCTTCCACTGCTTTCCCAGGCCATAGCAGAAAGCTGGATTGGAAGTGGAGCAGCCAGGATTTGAACCAGCGCCCACATGAGATGCGGCACTGCTGGTGGCAGCTTTACCCGCTAAACCACAGCACCACCCCATGGTCCCTGCATTTTTACAAATTATGCGTCTGCCGGTGCCAGGACCAGGTGCTCTTGCAGTCATGGTCAGCCTGCCTGGCACAGGCCTGGTGGAGCGCTCTGCCCATGACCATGCCCCACCCCTGACGCGTTGTCTTTTTGCCACGCCCTTTATCCCTTCTGCAGGGTCACTTAGGCTCACCCACGGTCTTCGCTGGCTTTTCAATATTTCCGTTAGGGCGTGAGGAGGCTGAGGCAGGTCTTTGATGGCTGGGGCACAGCTGCCCGTGCCCCTGCTCTGTTGCAAGCACACCTGCTCCTTGTCAGGCAGCCGTCCCACCCAGGCAGTGAGTCTGTGTCACGTTTTCACAAGTCATCATAATAACAAGGGTTCAGACGCCCAGGGATGCGTGAATTCTATTGGCTCTCGGTCTTTCCCACAACTGCCCTTATTCCTGCTTTGGAGATGGAGAAACCGAGGCTCAGGGTTGAGCTGACCAGAATGGAAACCATCCTGTCCCGCGCTGGGCCCCTGTCCTGTCCACCCCTCCACACAGCCCCACGTACCTCAGCCTCTGTTTCTGCTTCCCGTGGTGAGGTGGGGGTGACATTCAATCTCCCCTGGGCTTAGTCTTCCACCCCAATGAATCCCTCACTCCCCACCCTCCCCTTTCTCTCACAAGCATAGGTGATCACCACTGCGTAGCCGCATGCCACTGTGCCCCTAAACAACGGGTGTGGGAAGGGGATACACAGCCAAGTAAACCCCAGCTTTCTCTTCTCCACTGCCTGCCAAGAGTGGCAAGGACCCCGGAGAAAAAATAATTATGCGGCCCATCCCCCCACCCCACCCCCAAACCACTGGCGGCCAGATGGCCCCCTCCCCGCATGCTGGACTGAGCAGAGCCAGCCTCCCTCACTGCGGTGACTCACTATTTCTAAGCCAATATGTTTCTGCAGCCTAGAACCTTCTCTAAGCCCCATGCCCACTGCCCTGGATTTCCAACACCACAAGCCCATAAACAGTGCTGTTGGGGTTGCAGCACCCACCCTGTCCCTTGCTAACCTAATCAATAAATGCTGTGCCTTGGGGCGATTTCAGATCCTCCCCTGCCCCCATACTCAGGCAGCCCTCTCAGCCTCATGTCCCCCGGAGAGCCCGGCAACTGCTCCCCTCGCGCCAGCAAGTGTCTCCTCTAAACTGCACACAGGCCATTCCGTCCTCCTCTGTTTATGAGCCCCTAATTTGTCAGAAACTCAGCTTGATTAAAGTCAGGCAAAAACAAATTTAGGGGTTATTGCTGTGGTGTAGAAGGTTAAGCCATGGCCTGCAGTGCTGGCATCCCATATGGACACCAGTTTGAGTCCCAGCTGCTCCGCTTCCAGTCCAGCTCTCTGCTATGGCCTGGGAAAGCAGTGGAAGATGGCCCAAGTCCTTGGGCCCCTGCCCCCACATGGGAGATCCAGAGGAAGCTCCTGGCTCCTGGCTTCAAATCGGCATAGCTCCAGCCGTTGTTGCCATTTGGGGGGTGAACCAATGGATAGAAGACATCTCTTTGTCTCTCTTTCTGCCTCTCCTTTCTCTGTCTGCAACTCTACCTCTCAAATAAATAAATAAATATTTTTTAAAAGGTGGTTAGGTCACAGGGCACCATCCAAATGATGGATTAAGGCTGTTATCTGTGTTGTCTTGAGTGTGGGCTCCTTCCCCAGGGAGTGGCTTTGTCATAAAAGCAAATCCAGCTGCCTCAGCTCTCCCCTTCTTTTTTAAGATGTATTTATTTATTTGAAATGCAGTGACCCCCCCCCCATCACTGCCTTTCAAATAAAGGCAGAGAGAGAGAGACAGAGGTATTCCATCCACTCGTTCACTCTGCAAATGGCTGCAATGACCAGGGCTGGGCCAGGCCAGAGCCAGGAGCCAGGAGCTCCATCTGGTCTCCCACGTGGGTGGCAGGGGCACCCTCCCACAGCCCTCTTCTCATTCTCTGTGCTGCCTTGTGGGTGATGATGAAGCAAGAAAGCCTTTGCCAGGGGCCGGCACCTAGATACCAGGATTCTCCGTTTCCAGAACTGTGATCCAAATGAAGATCTTTGCTTTATTGACTCCTTGGTCTGTGGGAAAGCTACAGGAAATGTCATAACAGGAAAGAGAAGACCAGGGCGCCCTAGAGAGGAGGGGAACGGAGCCAGACAGGTGTGGTGTCAGCATCCTGAGACCTTCTAAAGCTCCAGCTCCGGCCCTCAAGTTCAGAGCTCCTGCCTGGGGACTCTGCTCTGGCCTCGTCACTCAGCACTGCTCCCTGGCCCCTGGCCCCTGGTCTCCAGGCCTGCCGATTACAGGTACAAGTTGCTCCTCGGTCCTGCGTGTGGCTCCCTGCCCCATCCCACCCGTTGAGTTCACACTACATACTCAGTGCATGGATGGACTCCACACAGAAACACTCCTGTCTCGCTCTGCCCAAGCCGAGTCTCAGATCCGGAGGGCCTCTGATACTCCCAAGCACCAGTACAAAGAATTCCTAGTAAGGCTTGAGAACTTTCTGGAAGCTCTCCAGGTAGTAACAGAAGCATAAAATATTGACATTTATGAAAAGCAATTCTTGGCCATCTCCCAGTAGATATCATTGTGGTCTGAATACAAAGGGCCTAACCGAGCCCATCACCTATTTTTGTACAGTGTGTGGATTAAGAATAGGTTTGGTTTTTTTGTGAGAGGTAAAATCTCAGAGAACCCTTCCTAAGTATAGTTTTTACATGTTTGAATGGTTGGGGGGAAAAGGGAAAGAAGAATGACATTTTTTAAAAATATATTTATTTGGAAGTCAGAGCCAAAGAGAGGGAGAGACAGAGAGAGAGAGAGAGAGGTCTTCCATCCACCAGTTCACTCCACAGGTGGTCTCAACGGCCGGGGCTGGGCCAGGCTGAAGCCAGGAGCCAGGATCCTCATCCAGGTCTCCCATGTGGATGTAAGGGCCTGAAGCACTTGCGCCATCTTCCGCTGCTTTTCCCAGGCCATTATCAGGAAGCTGGATCGAAAGTAGAGCACTCAGCCCTTCAACTAGCACGTATATAGGATGCAAGCATCATACGCAAAGCCTCTACCCACTACGCCACAACACCAGCCCCAGAATGACATTTTGTGACAAATGAAAATTACGTGAAACCCCAAAGCTAGTGTCTGTAGATAGTTTTGTTTTGCTTTGCTTTAATTTATTTTAAAGGCATATTTACAGTGAGAGGAGAGAGAGATCTTCCATCTGCTGGTTCACCCCTCAGATGCTCATAGCGGCAGGGGCTGGGCCAAGCCAGGAGCCTGGAACTTCTTCCAGGCCCTCCATGTGGGTGCAGGAGCCCAAGCACGTGGGCCGTCTTTCTTCTGCTTTCCCAGGCACATCAGCAGAGAGTTGTATTACAAGTAGAGCAGCAGGACTTGAACCAGTGCCCATATAGAATGCCGGCATCACAGGTGGAGGCTTAACCCACTACGCCACAATTCTGGCCCCTGTGGATAGTTTTATTGGACACAAGCATGTTGGTTTATTTGCATACTGTCTGTGTTGCTTTCACACTGTCAGAATTGAGGCACTACAACAGAGACTACACGGCCCACAAAGTCTGAAATCTTTACCATGCATGTGGGCTTTTTTTTTTTTTTTTTTGATAGGCGGAGTAGATAGAGAGAGACAGAGAGACAGGTCTTCCTTTTGTTCACCCTCCAATGGCCGCCACGGCTGGCACACTGCAGCCGGTGCACTGCGCTGATCCAAAGGCAGGAGCCAGTTGCTTCTCCTGGTCTCCCATGGGGTGCAGGGCCCAAGCACTTGGGCTATCCTCTACTGCCTTCCTGGGCCACAGCAGAGAGCTGGCCTGGAAGAGGGGCAACTGGGAAAGAATCCGGTGCCCTGACCGGGGCTAGAACCTGGTGTGCCGGCGCTGCTAGGTGGAGGATTAGCCCATTGAGCCATGGCGCCGGCCAACCATGTGGGCTTTTCTAGAAAAGATTTGCTGACTTCCATTCCACTATGGTATTTCATAGAAATTAAGATGCCATCGACTGCATGACAGGAGAGGGGATGATGCTGCAGGCAGACCGTGCTGGACTTCTGTTGCTACACCAGAACCCCACAGAAGAGCTCCTCATGAAGGAGGGAGGTCTATTCTGGCTCAGGTTTTGAAGGTTCTCAGTCCAAGATCGGGTGGGTCCCATGGGTCCTTCCATCTGTGAGGCTGGCAATGGTGGAGTGTGTGTACCAGTGACCGCATGGCCAGGAAGCAGAGAGAGCCGCTGGTCCAGGCTTAAGCTCCCTTCCAAGGGCGTGTTCCAGTGACCCAAGGACTCACCAGGCCCACCCCCTGGGCAGCATAGTTAGATTAAGTTCCCACACTCTTGGTACCATCAATTTGTGACTTTTGGATTTAACCATCTGCAGGAGTCAGAAGCCATATCCTATTTTTTTTTTTTTTTGGACAGGCAGTGGACAGTGAGAAAGAGAGACAGAGAGAAAGGTCTTCCTTTTCTGTTGGTTCACCCCCCAATGGCCGCTGTGGCCGGCGCACCACTCTGATCCGAAGCCAGGAGCCAGGGGCTTCTCCTGGTCTCCCATGTGGATGCAGGGCCCAAGGACTTGGGCCATCCTCCACTGCACTCCTGGGCCACAGCAGAGAGCTAGACTGGAAGAGGAGCAACCGGTACAGAATCCAGCGCCCCAACTGGGACTAGAACCCGGTGTGCTGGTGCCACAGCCAGAGAATTAGCATAGTGAGCTGCAGCACTGGCCTATATCCTATTGAAACCAGAACACAGAACATAATCTGAATCCCAATGTCCAAACTGAAGGGGATAATGCCTGGCTCTTTGGAATTATTTAAATAAATTATGCTTGGTTGCCTGACATGTCCCAGACAACATGCTAATTATTTTATATTTGTTTTCCTAATTGATAATTCCTAGGTATCTGTTACCTCAATGGAACTTTTTTCAGAGAGGAAGAATGATTACTTCTCCTCAGAGAGGAAACAGGCCCAGCCAGGTGAGGCAGCACACTCACAGCAGCACAGTTCCAAGCCTGACTGTCTCCCACTGCACCAGGCTGCTCTCCCTGTCTAGGCCCGAGAGTGCCACAGGTGTCAGCCACGAAATTGCCCCAGCAGCTCTGAAGTCCCAACTTCTACCACTGTGAGCATCCACACCGTCTCCCTGCTAACCACGCGTCCCCTCCTTTCCAGGCTGGGGAGCCTCCTTCTACACCTCCACCACGACAGTGCAGGGCAAGGGCACATGGGTGGAGTGGACACAGAGGCTTGCACCCGCTGCACCTTGGTGGAATCCTAGTTGTGCCTACAAGTCGGGTTACCTGAAACAGGACACTCAATTTTTTCTAGTGAGGCCTCTGTTGGCTCATAGCTCTTTCCAGGCCAGCCTGTGAATGTTCCAAATCTTTCCATCCTGCTTTTCCTTTAATCACACATTCCACCTTGAGGTCATTTCTCTCTGCATCTTAGCATATGCAGTTAAAAGTAGGCACACAGGGGGCCGGCGTTGTGGCATAGCAGGTTAGGCCACCACCTGTACCGCCTGCATCCCATTTGGGTGCCAGCTCATATCCCAGCTGCTCCACTTCCATTCCAGCTCCCGGCTCATGTGCCTGGGAAAATGGTGGAAGATGGCCCAAGCGCTTGGGCCTCAGTCCTGGCTTTGCCCCGCATAGCGCTGGCTGGTGCAACCATTTGGAGAGTGAACCAGCAGGTGGAAGCTCAGTCTCTCCCTTTCTCTTTGTAACTCTGCCTTTCAAATAAATAAAATAAATCTTTAAAAAAATAGGCACACAGCACTTTGCTTAAGACTGTCTTGTGGAGTTAACCACTGCCTGCGATGCCAGCATTCCACACGGCACCTCCCCTTCCTGGCTGCTCCACTTCCACAGATGGCATTATCTCAGTAACAGAATAAGTAGAAAAGCCTACATGATTATTGTTACAGATGTAGACAAGACATTTGATAAAATGTAATAGCAATTCATGATTTAAAAATAATTTAGAAAACTAGACTGGAAGAAAACTTACTTAATCTTGTAAAAAGTACCCAGTTTAAAAATAAAAGTACATGGGGCTGGTGCTGTGGCACAGCAGGTAAAGCCGCCGCCTGCAGTGCCAACATCCCATATGGACACCTGTTCAAGTCCCAGATGCTCCAGTTCCTATCCAGCTTCCTGCTATGGCCTGGGAAAGCAGCAGAAGATGGCCCAAGTCCTTGGGCCCCTGCACCTGTGTGGGAGACCCGGAATAAGCTCCTGGCTCCTGGCTTTGGATGGGGGCAGCTCTGGACATTGCGGCCAACTGGGGGGTGAACCAGCAGATGGAAGACCTCTCTCTCTCTCTCTCTTTGCCTCTCCTTCTCTCTCTGTGTAACTCTAACTTTCAAATAAATACATAAATCTTTAAAAAGAAATAAATATATTAAGTAGAACAGACAAAAAAACTACTAAGAGGGATAATGTATTAAGTTGTTCATTAACAGTCAGGGCTATGCTGATCAAGTCACCGTTTCCCATAGTGTCCCTTTCACTTCAACAAGTTTCCTTTTTGGTGTTCAGTCAGTTGTCACCGATCAGGGAGAACATATGGTATTTGTCCCTTTGGGACTGGCTTATTTCACTCAGCATGATGTGTTCCAGATTCCTCCATTTTGTTGCAAATGACTGGATTTCGTTGTTTCTTACTGCAGTATAGTATTCTAAAGAGTACATATCCCATAATTTCTTTATCCAGTCTACCGTTGATGGGCATTTAGGTTGGTTCCAGGTCTTAGCTATTGTGAATTGAGCTGCAATAAACATTAGGGTGCAGACCGCTTTTTTGTTTGCCAATTTAAATTCCTTTGGGTAAATTCCAAGGAGTGGGATGGCTGGGTCGAACGGTAGGGTTATCTTCAGGTTTCTGAGGAATCTCCAGACTGACTTCCATAGTGGCTTGACCAGTTTGCATTCCCACCAACAGTGTGTTAGTGTCCCTTTTTCCCCACATCCTCGCCAGCATCTGTTGTTGGTAGATTTCTGAATGTGAGCCATTCTAACCGGGGTGAGGTGGAACCTCATTGTGGTTTTGATTTGCATTTCTCTGATTGCTAATGACCTTGAACATTTTTTCATGTGCCTGTTGGCCATTTGGATTTCCTCTTTTGAAAAATGTCTATTGAGGTCCTTGGCCCATCTCTTAATTGGGTTGTTGGTTTTGTTTTTGTGGAGTTTCTTGATCTCTTTGTAGATTCTGGTTATTAACCCTTTATCTGTTGCATAGTTTGCAAATATTTTTTCCCATTCTGTCGGTTGTCTCTTCACTCTCCTGACTGTTTCTTTTGCAGTACAGAAACTTCTCAATTTGATGCAATCCCAATAGTTAATTTTGGCTTTGACTGCCTGTGCCTCCCGGGTCTTTTCCAGAAACTCTCTCTTAGTAGTTTTTTTGTCTGTTCTACTTAATATGACTGATTTAATTCTGTAATTAATACACAGTTATTCTTAAGTGTTGAAATTTAACTGAAATGTGATCCCTGTTAAACATAAGAGTAGGAATAAGAGAGGGAAGAGATATATAATTTGGGACATGCTCAAGCTGACTTGCCCCAAATGGTAGAGTTAGAAACATACCAGGGGACTCCAATTTAATCCCATCAAGGTGGCATGTACCAATGCCATCTCACTAGTCCAAGTGATCAATTTCAGTTCGCAATTGATCATAATGAAAGGACTAAGAGTCAAAGGGAGCACATAAGCAAGTCTAGTACCTGCTAACACTAACCGATAGAATAAATAAAGGGGAGAGTGATCCAACATGGGAAGTGAGATACTCAGCAGACTCATAGAATGGCAGATGCCCTAAATAGCACTCTGGCCTCAGAATCAGCCCTAAAGGCATTCAGATCTGGCTGAAAAGCCCATGAGAGTATTTCAGGCATGGAAAGCCAAGACACTCTGGCAAAAGATCTCTGTGAGTGAGATCTCAGTGAAAAGAACAGGTCTTCAAAGAAGGAGGTACCTCTCTCTGAAGGGAGGAGAGAACCTCCACTTTGACTATGACCTTGTCTAAACAAGATAAGAGTCGGAGAACTCAAGGGGCTTCCATAGCCTTGGAAACTCATGACTGGAGCATAGGGAGATTACTGATGCCATAGACAGGAGTGTCAATTGGTAAAGTCAACAACAGGAGTCACTGTGCACTTACTCCTCATGTAGGATCTCTGTCATTAATGTGCTGTGCATTGAGATTTAATGCTATAACGAGTACTCAAATAATATATTTCACTTTGTGTTTCTATGGGGGTGCAAACTGTTGAAATCTTTACTTAATGCATACTAAACTGATCCTCTGTAAAAAAAAAAAAAAAAAAAAAAAAAAAAAAAAAAAAAAAAAAAAAAAAAAGAAAGAAAAGAATAGAAACTATCAACTCCCAACTTGACTCTCACTGGGATTAAACATGACAATAGGTCTGATCTGATTTCATCATCATTAAAAAAAATCATCTATTATTTTTCACTTTATGTTTCTGTGTGGGAGCAAACTGTTGAAATCCTTACTTAATGTATACTAAGCTGATCTTCTGTATATTAAGATAATCGAAAATGAATCTTGATGTGAATGGAAGGGGAGAGGGAGTGGGAAAGGGGAGAGTAGTGGGTGGGAGGGACGGTATGTGGGGGAAGCCATTGTAATGCATAAATCGTACTTTGGAAATTTATATTCATTAAATAAAAGTTAAAAAAAAATAAAAAGAAATAAATAAATAAAAGTAAAGATTGCATTTAATCATGAAATACTGTAAGTTTCTCCCTGAGATCAAATATAACAGAATGTCTGCTATTATTGATTATATTTTTCAAAGATTTATTTATTTACTTGAAAGGCAGAGCTACAGAGAGAGAAAGAATGAGACAGAGAGAAAGAGATATCTCTCATCCACTGGTTCACTTCCCAGATGGCTGCAACAGGCCAGGGCTAGGTCAGACTGAAGCCAGGAGCAAGGAGCCTCATCCTGGTCTCCCACACGGGTGCAAGGGCCCAAGGACTTGGGCCATTTTCTGCTGCTCTCCCAGCCCATAGCAGGGAGCTGAATCAGAAATGGAGCAACCAGGACTCGAACCGGCACCCATATGTGATTCCAGCACTGCAGGCAGGGGCTTCACCTGTTTATCCAGAGAATTCCTATGCACTCTTCAAGACCCAACTCAGATGCGCCCTTTTGTGCAGACCCTCTCCCCATTTCCCTGGTGGAGTCAGGCATCCTCCGAGCTCCCCCAGGATGAGCCCCTCCGCTCAGGCAAATTGGAGTCAGGTGTCCTGCACAGGGGTGACTTGGGTGAAGCAGACGTAGTCTCTACCCAGACCCCACCCTCACCTCAGCAAGCCTCCACACTCCCTCTTGTGCCTGCCTGGCTTCTTGGAGGCAGAGGGTGGGGCAGGGGTCTGAGCTGCTGGAGGGAGGCGTGGTCACATGGCAAGGAAAGACCCTGGGTCCTTGAGTGGCTGTGAGCAGGAGGTCTCCAGTGTGGTAGTGTTGAGAGCTGGGGCCTTTGTTGGAGCACTGTCACTGTGGCTGTCCCGACTTCCAGACCACACAGGTTAGGGTGGAAAGTGGGCTGAGACAGCTGAGGGTCTTGGGGGCTGGGACAAGCAGACAGGGAGGTCAGAAGAGAAGCCCCAGCCAGGTCACTGCTCACTTCCCCGCGATGACTTCGGACTCCTGGTCAGTCAGATGGGGATTGGAGGCCCTGCCCTGAGTGTCTACACAGAGGTTCAACTGCTCACAGATAGCACCTCAGGGATCCAGCATCAGAGACAACACTGTGGCATGGTAGGTTAAGCCTCTACCTGCAGCGCCGGCATCCCATATGGGCTCCAGTTGTGTCCTGGCCGCTCCACTTCTGATCTAGCTCTCTGCTATGGCCTGGGAAAGCAGTGGAAGATGGCCCAAGTGCTTGGGCCCCTACACCTGCTTGGGAGACCTGGAAGAAGCTCCTGGCTCTGGATTTGCTCAGTCTGGCCATTGCGGCCCTTTGGAGAGTGAACCAGCAGATGGAAGACCTTTCTCTCTCTCTGTCTCTCCCTCTTCTGTCTGTAACTCTACCCTTCAAATAAATAAATACATTTAAAAAAAAAAAAAAAGGTATCCAGTAGCTATGTAAGTGGCTGTGGCCCTTACAAAGCAAGTCTCCCTGACCAAGGACAAAGCTGGGCAGTTGGAGACAGATCCCATGACGGGCACTGCTGCAAGCACCTTACAAAATGAACTCATTTCATTCTTACAGCAACCCATTTCACAGATGTGGAGACCAAGTGACAGTAAAGACAAGACACTTGACCAGGTATCCACAGCCAGCAAGTGCAGAGCTAGGATTTGAACCCAGACATCCTGCCTCCAGGGCCCATGCTTATAACCACAGGTTGTGCTTCTGAGTGGGTTCAGCCTATTGATACAGAGAGGACTGTGTACAGCTGGCATCTGAGAAGAGCCGCCCAGCCAAGGGCGACTGCTGGCCTCTGACTGAGCAGCGATCCAGGAGAAGCCAGGCCCAGTCGACATCTCTATCCTGAGATGAGAAAGCCAGCCAGACCTCGCATGCTGAGTGAACAGTCCCTGGGAACCTGATCCAAGGGGGAGGGCATCTGTGGCCCTCTGTGCAGGAGGCCCTGATTCACCATGTGGACAATGACTCCCATCGTGGTCTTGCGAGGTCCAGCCCTGCAGGAAACCACGTCACTTCCAGAAGCCATCTGACTCTGCTTCCTGTGGGAGCACAGACAGGAGCCTCCACCAGCGGGAGCAGCCGCCCTACTGCCAAGGTGCTCACAGGGACCGGGCAGGTGTCGGAGGGAGTCAAGTTCTACCTGCAAAAGCTAAGTCACTGCCGGAGGCTGCTGGTCAGGATGCTCAGGGTCCGCCCTGCGTGGGTCGCAGGTTGGCTGGGAGACCTAAAGGACCAGTGCTTGAGGGAGACCCCTGTGGGCACAGAGGGCAACCCTGCCTCAGCAGCCATCGCAGGGCCAGGTGGGGAGTGGGCTAAGGCTGCTGGAATCCAGCTGAGAGGTGAGCACAGCGCAGGGGAGGGGAGGCCCCCACAGAAGAGGAAAGCACAACACTGCTTCTCCTGGGAGTCACTTCCCTCGAGAACCCTATGCAAGAGGAGTGGTTACTCTCCCCATTTTCCACGGAGGAAAACTGAGGTTCCAGTGGTTAACTGACTTGCCCCAGGTCACAGAGCTGGTCACAAGCCGCATTGTTGCCCCAGTGGTGGCCACCTGCCAGGCAGGGCTGAGGAAGGTGGGCCTTGCTGGGGACAGGTGGGTGTGGCTGGGGACAGCCACAACACAGGCAGAAGAGGAAGCACCACAGACCTCCACCTGGATCAGGCATTGCTTGTTTGTTGAGCCACACACCAAGAATCTCTAATTATATCAGAGGGGTGGACAGGACAACTACAGGGGACCTGCGAGTGAGCGCCACCTGGTGGTGAGCTCCGCCATCACATGTCTCCTGGTGGTGTCAGCAGCTAACAGGTTCCCAGGCCACATGAACCACAGGACTGTGTGAGGCTCCAGCGACTCTGCACAGGTTGCATTCCCAGGGCCGCTGCTCTCAGTCCCTCTCTCTGCAGTGACCCAGGGCTGGGGCGCCAAGCACTGCCCCGCGCCCTCAGGTATGGTGGCCGGGTTGCCCACTTGCCGGCTCCTGCTGTGCTGTATAATCTCAAACTGAGCTGAATTCAGTGAAGAAATGCACCTGGGCCTTACATGCCTCTCGTGGGGGCTCTGGGGGGAGGCTTCCCCCGGAAGTGACTTTTGAGCTGGGTTCTGCAGAGTGATGAGCAAAGTTCTCAAGAACAGTATGTGCAAAGGCCCGGGGACGGGAAGGAGTCGGATCCATTAGGTACACTGGAGAACATCAGTGGGGCTAGAGCCTGGAGGAAGAGGAGAAAGGCACCAGCAGAGCTGGAAAAGGGTTTGGGTGGGAGGGGGACCCCTTAGAGCTTTCAGGCCAGGTCTGTGTGGGAGCGAGGCCTTTAGCCAGAGGGGTGGCCTCAGAGATGTTATTTTAAGAGTAGTCAGATGGGGCCAGTGTTGTGACGTAGCAGGTTAAGCCACCGCCTGCAATGCTGACATCTCTTATGGGTGCTGATTCGAGTCCTGGCTGTTCTGCTTCCAATCCAGCTCCATGCACCTGGGGAAGCTTTGGTAGATAGCCTCAGTGCTTAGGCCCCTGCACCCACGTCGGAGACCTAGAAGAAGCTCCTGGCTCCTGGCTTTGGCCTGACCCAGTCCTGGCTGTTGTAGCCACTGGGGAGTGAACCAGAGGATGAAAGATCTCTCTTTCTGTCTGTCTCCGTCTCTGTAACTCTCCCTTTCAATTAAATAAAAATATTTTAAAAAATTAAAAGCAAATAAATAAAAACAAAAGAGCACTCATTGCCACCTGGAGAGTGAGTGGGGACGGGCACAGGTGGCTCCAGGGAGCTTGAGGAGGTACAAGAAGGCCTCCGCAGGATGCCATGAGAGATGGGGTTTGTGCTCATGGAGGTGGCAGAAGAGGTCAACCAATCTCCCATGTCCGCAGGGGGCAAAGCTGGCAGTGGTTGGTACAGGGAGGGAAGGAGAGGGGGTGATAATGATATAGCCTAGATTGCTGGCTCCCCCAACCCAACAGACGACAGGGCTGCTTTCTGGGCAGGGGCTACTGGAGCAGGTCTGATGGGGCTGGAGGCAGCCTGCACGTGTGGCTGTAGGCAGGCTGAGTTTGAAGGACTGGAGGGAGATCCACACAGAGATGAGGGGAGTGAGGTGCTAGGCGGTTTTGCTACTCACTAGCTTGTGTGAGTTTATGTAAATTATAGGACCTCTTGGCGGTCTTTTTTTAAATCTTTTTTTTTTTATATTTTGAAAGGTAAAGAAAAATAGAAGCAGAGAGAGAAAAAGAGAGAGAGAAGAGAGAGAGAGAGAGAGAGAGAGAGAGTTCAATCTTCCAAATCTTCCATCTGCTGGTTTACTCTCCAAATGCCCATAAGCCCTGAGGGTTGAAGCAGGCTGAAGCCAGGAGCCAGGAAAACAACGCAGGTCTCCTGTGTGGGTGGCAGGGACCCAGCTACTTGGACCAGCACCTGCTGCCTCCCAGTGCACATTAGCAAGAAACTGGAACCAGAAGCAGAGCTGGGACTTGAACCAGGCATTCTGAAATTGGAGGCTGGCATCCCAGGCAGTGTCCTGAATGCTAAGTGGAAGAACCAGCCTGATGGAAGGAACCTCCTGGAATCCCTGTTTCCTAAGCTGTCAAACAGGGAGAACAAAGACTAATACTGAGCCATCCTGAGAAAGGTGTGACAAGGCGTGACAATGGAAGTTCTGAATATGACAGACGCCAAGACACAGTACCAAATGCCCAAGCTGGAGGGCAAACCCCGGGATGCAGGCTTTCAAAGAGCTCTCGGAGCTGGTTTCTTAACTCATGTGGAGGTCAAGGCCTCACTCAGAACACTTAAAACAGCAAGGCCCCAACCTAACAGAAGGCAGAGGCCTGGCCAGGGCCCTGGAGCTCCCCGGTGAGCCCCGTGTTAACTCTGTATTTGCTGGGTCATGGGGAGATCCGGGATATTGGGGACTCTGAGAGGAGGGGCTGGGGTAAGCAGCAGTGAACTAGCAGGTGCAGGAATAGTTCAGTGTTGAACAAGTATCAAGGCCACCCATAGCACGGTGCCATATCTGCATCCTTGGAACCCAGGAAGAGGCCAAGGTCTCATCCCCAGGACTGCATAAGCAAACATAGTACGTCCCAGGGGTGAGGACCCTTTGTTCTGCCAAGGGCCGTTTATAACACCACCCACGGGCCAAACAAAATGACCAGCCTGAAAGTCAGCTGGCTATAGATCTGAGGCCCACGTGTAGTCACCTTGACCAGGAAAGACCAGATGATGTCATGGCCTCAGCCAGCGCATGGCCTTGCCTGGGCAGAGACAGGAGGAAGGGAAAGAGACTCGGAGCTCAGGGGACCTGCGGGAGTGGACCAAGGGCCTGGCCCACAGGCAGCAAGGAAGGAGCCAGATTTCAGCGCTCCCCACGGCAGGACCTGAATTCGGCCCACAGTCACGACCCACCCAGGCTGGGTGGAATCTTTAACTGCTGCTTGCAGATGAGGAAACTGAGGCCCAGAGCTGGGAGGGGCTTTGCCCAAGATCCCACAGACCTGAGAGTCCAGCCCTCCTCCACCTAAACCCAAACCCAGGGCTTCCCTCCCTGCTGCTGGGAGGTCTCACCTTATCCCTGTTGCCTAAACACTGCCGGCCTCCCACCTGGTGTCCCTGAGAGGTGACACAGGACAGGCCGCAGGGTCAGGCTGCCTGGGTTTGAATCCCAGCTCTGCTGGTGACTGAGCAACTGCATCATTCAGGGCTCTGGGCCTCAGTCTCCTCACCTGTAATGTGGGTGCAGCCGTCACAGCCAGCACCTAGTGAGAGCTCACTGTGTGCTCGGCCCACGAAGCTCACGACTTCCAGTGCACACAAGGGCTTTGGTGAGGACTGAGTGAGAGAATTCACACAAAGCATGTGGAGCAGTGCCTGGGACATAATAAACATGCAACTAACATGAGACTTAGTGTTGGGTGGGCATCTGGCCAAACATCCTCGTGTGAGCTTTCAGGCCTGACCACAGGCCACTCTGAAGGCTTCACTGCACAGGCCCTGGGGGCAGTGCCATGTGCAGCTGGTGCCATGTGTCTGGGGTTGGGGTTGGAGGGGAGATGTGGCCAAGGCCTCTCCCCAGCCCATTCTCTTCTGCTGCCTGCATTCCAGTTCCAAGATCCCAGCCCAGAGGCTCCTGATCAGGGGACAGGGGCCAGAGGGACATGGTTCTCCACGCCGCCCCCACCCCATGGAGGGGCTCGGGCCGGGGTTCCCGTCCATCCCCCACCTGGACTCACCTGTCTGACTCAGCACCGGGGCTGCTGGGGCGGGGAGGTGTAGCCCTCTTGCTGCTCTCTCATCACAGCAAGGGATCAAAGCCTTGACCTTGACTGCCTTTTGACTTTATCTCAACCCAGTGACTCAGCCCAGCCCTGGATGGTCATCAGTGACTCCCTGCCTTTGTCAGCCTCCCCGCAAGCATCAGTGTGACCTTGGTCTGTCCGGTACTTCACGCCAGCCCTCAGCTCATGTTTGCACTTCTCCCTCAGAGGCATGGCACAGCTTGCGGCCTCCCTGCCTCCCTCTGCTCCCCCAGGGAACCCCCACCCCCAGGTACCAGGACTGCAGGAACCCAGCCCCTGGCCACCCCTGCAGCTCTAGCTCTCCCATGTGTTTCAGCCCAGCTCCAGTTACGACCCCTTCCCAGGAACCACCAGGGCCCCGGCATTGGCATCTGCATCTCCAGGCCCTTGCTCCTCCCACACAGCGCTGCCGGTGGGACAGGGTCTTCCTTGCAACCCTGCACCTAGCACAGCTGCTGGCACACAGGAGGTGCTCAGCAGCCATCTGGGAAAAGGAGGGGAAGGGTGGGGAGGGGAGGGGAGGGGAGAAGGGAGAGAGGAGAAGAAAAAGAAGGTGGAGAAAAAATGAGACTCCTGGACTCATAATTCAAGGCTCTTTGAGCCCGTTTCTTCCCAGGCGCCTTTCTTGTCACCCTCCAGCCCTGCCGCACTCCTTGCAGTGCCTGGGGCCCAGTGCACTCCTGTGTGTCTCAGATGCTCAGATCCTGTTCGTCTCTGGCTCCTGCCTGCAACCCAGAAGACCCTCGACCTCCTGCTCCCCTTCTATGTGATGCACTTCTGCTCACCTCTGCTCACCGACCTCCCCATTCCAAATAGTTGCGCCTCCTCCCTTGCCCTCCACAGGCTCCTCCCCAGCTTCAGTTCCCACCAGGGCCCCTGGCCCCACCCATCCTGTCACCCAGCCTTCTGTCTCCCTGCAGTTTGATTCCACCACATGCATACAAGTTCCTTGAAGGGAGGATTTACACCTGTTCTCTTCACTGCTGTCTCCCCAGCTCCCAGAACAGTCTTGCAATGAGGAGTTCAATAGTAATCCTTGGCTACATCAATTCTCCCTGCAAAGCCTGTGTGACCCTCCCCTTGTTGGTGAAGCTCACCCTGCTTTACGAATTTGCTCACTAGGGCCCCAAGGAAGTCATTTCCCGGCCTGTGTCACCCTGCACCTGGTTTCCCAGCTGTATCAGCACTGGATGACAAGGGTGTCTGAGCCTGAGTTCCTCCCATAAAGAACTTAAGGGCATAGAAAGTAAGATGCCAGTGTCGTACATCAGAGTGTCTGGGTCTGATGCCTATGCCCATCGGAGTGTCACAGGGTGTCTGGGTCTGACACCTGCACCCATCAGAGTGTCTGGGTCTGACGCCTGCGCCCATCGGAGTGTCACGGGGTGTCTGGGTCTGATGCCTGCAGCCATCAGAGTCTCACAGGGTGTCTGGGTCTGATGCCTGGCTCCAGCTCCAGCTCCAGCTCCAGCTGCCTGCTGACGCACACCCTGGGAGGCTGCACTGGTGGCTCATGTACTTGGGAGACCAGAATTGCATTCCCAGCTCCCGGCTTTGGGCTGGCTGGGCTGATGTGGGCATTTGGGGGCATGAACTGGTGAATGGGAGCTGTCTTGCAAATAATTTTTTAATTAAAAAAAAAAAACTTGAGACAAAAAATAAGGGGCACAATTCCAGGCAAGCAGGAGGGTGGAGACAGAAACAGGGCAGGGAAGAGGGAGCAAATACAAAAGTACTGTAACAAATTCGAGGGGAAATGGGCATTAAGAGCAAAGTTTATTTTGTTGCAAACAGGTTGAAATCCACACCCAGGTTTTCTTTTCTTTTTTAAAGATTTATGTATTTATTTATTTGAGAGGTAGAGTTACAGACAGAGAGAGAGGTCTTCCATCTGCTGATTCACTCCCCAAATGGCCGCAACTGCCGGAGCTGAGCCTATCTGAAGCCAGGAGCCAAGAGCTTCCTCTGGGTCTCCCACACGGGTACAGGGGCCCAAGGACTTGGGCCATCTTCTACTGCTTTCCCAGGCCATAGCAGAGAGCTGGATTGGAAGAGGAGCAGCCAGGACTAAAACCGGTGCCCATATGGGATGCTGGCACCTCAGGCAGAGGATTAACCTCTGTGCCACAGGTTTTCATGAGAAGTGTTTTCCCTAAGTGCTTTATAGATGTCCTCTGGACTTGGCTGGGGGCCTGGCTTGTGCCCAGCCCCCAGACTCATGGAGTAAAACCCTCAGCCTCAATGCCATGGCAGTCAGAAACAGGGCCTTTGCAGGATCAGTGCCCTTATAAGAAGGAACACCACAAGTGCACGAGCTCCAGCTCCGTATCGTCCCCCAGTTGTGTGACTTGGCCTCCCTGGGCAGCTGCTGGGGATGCCAGAGCCTTGGCAGGAGGGCTGGAGCAGCCCTCAACCCTGCCGGCTGGCCCTGACACAGGGACTCCTCAATCTGTGACCACCACACCACCAGCAGGCAGCTTTGGGGGCAGGGGGTCACTGAGGCCACTCGGGCCAGGAGGCCAGGCAGGGGGCTGAGCCTAATGGCTCTGAGTGGGTGGAGAACAAGGCCTGTCCGCCCTTCCCAGCATGTGCTCTGGGGTGCAGGGGTCCCTGCTCACTCCCTCCCTGTCCCTGGTGCTCAAACAGGGCCTGCCCCAGGGGGGAGCCTGAGTGCCAAGGGACTGGGTGGACACCTGTCCCTTTGGGTGCTGTGGCACTGTGTTTCTGTGCAGTTCAGGCTTTCAGAACAAATGTTTCTGAGCACTGGACACCACCGAAGAGCACACTGGTCACTTCCAAATGCCTGCAACAACCAGGGCTGGGCCAAGCCAAAGTCCAGAGCCAGGAGCTCCTTCCAGGCCTCCCACTTGAGAAGCAGGAGCCCCGGCACTTGGGCCATCCTCCGCTGCTTCCCCAGGTGCACTAGCAGGGAGCTGGCCCTAAAGCGAGCAGCGAGGACTCAAACCAGTGCTTTGATGTGGAATGCAGGCATCCCAGGCAGCAGCTCAGCCCACTGTGTCACCACCAGCCCCCTTATTTGTTCTTTAAGTGAAAAATGAGCATGCTTCTGATCTGGTTTGCCTTGTGTGTGTATGCAGTATAAAGCTGATAAAACGGATTTTAGAACTCCCACAGGTGCCTAGCATCTGAACAGCCTGCCTGAGCTGCAGGAATCCCCAATGGGGGAAACAGAAGGGAAGCTTTGGAGGAAAGGGACGACCCTCCTGCCCCGCCCAGCCCAGTGGGCTCACAGGCTGAGAAGAGCTGGTGAGCACCTCCTCGATGGCGTCATCCAAGATGCCCGGTCACTGGGGAGTGGTGAGGACAGGGGTCAGGCCTCCCATGGCCAAGTAGCCGGTATCTGTGGGGCAATGTAGAGAAGAGTCTCCTTCCCAGGCAGGACCGTGGCTGGGCCTGGCCCCCTTCACTCTGTCCAAATCTTGCTCCAGAGCCGGCTCAAGCCCAGGAACTTCCTGATGTCCTTCTGACAGATTCCTTCTTGGGTTCGTGAGAACTGGTTTCTGAGCCAGACCTGCCCAGCTGAAGTTAATTCTGCTGTTGAATGGCTGTGATGAAAAGCTCAAAGCAGCTCAAACCAGTTGAAGGCAGGTTCCCTCTGCAGGGGGGACAAACAGCAGCCCCAGGCTAGAGCAGGCCCAGCCTCTGGAGCCTGCTCCAGGTGTGGTGGGTGCTGGTGGGTGACCTTCTTTCAGGGTCAGGCACAAGCTGTGTGTCTGCCTGCAAGAGGTCAGATTCTTATCCTCAGGGATTGCCAACGGGGCCTGCCTTACTCCCTCCACCTCTCTGCACCCACCCTGAGGGTCTGTCCCCCTCCTCTCCCTGCACCTTCACAGCTCTGCCTCTGCTCAGGTGGGCTCCCTGGGAGCCATCCCCCCTCTTTGCCTAATGGGAACGCAGGTGGGAAAGGCATGAGCCACCTCCATGGAACACTGCCCACCTCCACCTCCAGAACTGACTTCCCTCTCCCCCCACCCCGTGTTCTGTTTCATTGCTTTTTGTGCTGATGGTGCACACCATCGCTTCTGTGCCCTGAGAGATTGTTTCAAAGATATATTTATTTATGTATTTGAAAGACAGAGTGACAGACAAAGAGGGAGAGACAGAGACATTCTACCTGCTGGTTCACTCCCTCAGATGGCTCTGGGCCAGGCGGAAGCCAGGAGTTTCATCTAGGTCTCCCACGCAGGTGCAGGGGCTCAAGCACTTTCCCAGAGGAGCTCCTGGTGTTTTGGGTCCCCAGGATCATGTGAAGTTGATGTTCCTTGAAAGTAACAGAAATTGGGCAGCATTAGAACCTTAGGTCTATGGGTGGGAATTGTAAAGCCCTGTCAGTTGGCAGAACCAGGAAGAATAGTCAGAGAAAGAGGAAAGGAAGCAGAGAAAGTATGAGGGTAGAAAAGTGGGGAGGGAGAGCTGAGAGGGAGAGAGAGAGAGAAGAAAACAGTATTAGCAACAACAATAGTAGAATGAATAGAGTTAGTCTGGAGCAAAATACAAGTTGGGCTTAAAGTAAAAAATAGGCTTAAACTTCAATCCCCCCTTTTTTTGAAAATAGAGTAGTGTATTTTGATCAGCCTGTAATAGGAGTTCCTGTGGTACAGTTCTAGGCAGAAATCATGTGTATAGCTGTGGGGAGCAACTCGGACTAGACTGTTACTGGAATTAAGACTTATTCTATGCATCTGCTCTCCCACAATATGGCGCTGGGAGAGGAGGAAACAGCTTCTACACAGCTGCCTCCAGTTCAACCAATAAACAGCAGGACCTGCTCCTGATTGGAGGAAAGCAGCGTACTCGGCGTGTGGGTAGCAGAGCACGGATTGGTGGAGAGGACTATAAAGGAGGAGAGAGACAACATGCACCAGGAACATCTAAGGGGAACATCTATCTGAAGGAACACCTGTGCAGCCCCCGAGAGAGCCGGCCGGCGGTGTGCCGCTCCCCCGCAGAAGTGGGGAAAGTGGCAGGTGGAACCGCCCTTCCACGGAGGTGGGAGGGACGGTAGCCAACCCGGGAAGAACCAGCAGCAAACCCGGGGAGGGCCGAGCAGACCAATGAACAGTGCAGGGTCCTGTGTCGTTCCTCCACGAAGAGGGGGAGCGACATATAGCTCCAACCCTAGATGGAAAATCTTGGTTTTTATTATTTATATGAGAAACTGTAATTAAAATAGTAGAAATTAAACATTGCTCTCACTTGTCTGTGAGATTTAAAACTAAAGTCCTTAGGATTTCATATCTGAGACTTCTATGTGGATATTCTGATGGCATATTTCTTTTAGATAAAGGTGTATCATAATATCCCACGAGTTACTGTGAAAATCAAATGGAACAAACTGCTTCCCAAAGTCTCCTAATGATGATAGTCATGTGAACAGTTATATTTTGGGAAAAAATTGGGGAAGTCACCTGGAACACTTACTAACCACACAGTAAGAATGCCCGTGACTGGAGTCAGTAGTTGTTTGATAACAGTCCTAGGTGATTCTTATCATGGAGCAAATTTGGGAGAACAGTGAGTTGTTGTGAAAGTACCTTAGAATGCAGTGAACATACCCTGATGGAAGAGAGGTGAGCTGAGTGAGGAGATCATGTGCTGACCATTAGATCGGGGGGGGGGGTAACTTTTTGCTGCTCAGGGCCATTTGGATGTTTATAATATCAATTTGCAGATCATACAAAATTATCAACTTGAAAACTAGCCTGCTATAGATTTTTTTTTTAATTTCTAATCCCACCTGCCAGTTTCTTGGCAGGGCCAGACCATGTGATTTCCTCGGATGTTTATGGCCTGTGGGCCAGACACTCCCTACCCCTGCTTTAGATGCATGATTTTAGCAAACCATCCCAAGTCCCTTGGCTCCATCTTCTTAACGTGTTAAGAGGAACAGCACTAGTGTCAGTTACCGTGAAGACATCAGGGGAAGATTGGAGTCTGTCACTGGAAATTGTTCTGAGCTCTCTAGAAAGTAAGCGCTGTATAAACACCAGCTGTTAGGTTTTATTGGTTCTTTTGAAAAGTTGAGAAATACCTGTTTCAGAGAGAACTTCTCAGGATTGTGTGCAGAGGTTGTAGGGAACATGCACAGTAGGGAAGAGAAGAGACCACATTAGGGCCCAGCAGCCATGCTGGAGAGCAATAGGTCCTGTCCCAGTGACAAATGTTTGCAGGAAGAAAGGACGCTTGAATTTTCCAGGTGAAATAATGTAGTCCCCAGGAAGAGGATCATTTTTTATGGCCCGGGACACTTCGCTGACAGTCCTCTCCAGGGAGTCATGAAGAGGCTCAAAGACAGGCGTTCCTGAGCCTGCACCCTGCACCATCGGCAGCACAGGATGGAGTCAGCAGAGTTGAACCTTGCCTGGGCTGGGTGAGGACAGCCTACGCCAGGTTCTGCAAGGGTATCTCTATGCTTCAAATACGTTATGAAAACATCTACCAGTGGGGAGCAAGTCTTTTCTGAGCAAGGGTTAATCACCACTGCCTGGACAGACATCTCTCTTCTCTCTGCCATTTTTTTCCTTTCTCACCTGCCTACAAAATCCAATTAAGCACCTGTCTTAGTCAATTCATGTCTCTCTAACAAAATGTCATAAACTAGGTAACTTATACATATCAGAAATTTATTTTTCTCAGATTTGGAGTCTGAGAAGTGCAGATTAAGGAAGAAGAAGATTTGGTGATCAGTGAGCAACAGCTTTCTGATTCATGGGGTCACTTTTATGTTGGGTCCCACCATGGTGATGGGGCAAGGCAGCTCTATAGGAATCCTTCTATAAGGCATTGATCCCAATCTTGAGGGCATCATCCCATGACCTAATAATTCCCAAAGTCTCCACTTACTGATACCACTGCCTGGGGGTTATAATATTAGAGGGAGACAAGCATTCATCCCATAAAAGAACCACTGTCTCTGAATGCCTTCTCTGATGCTTCCTACCTCAGTGTTGTTCTTTTCCCTGGATTCTACTCAGTTCTTGTCACATGGTTAAATTCATAAGCCATAGAACAGTTTAAAAACCAAGGTCTAATTCCAACTTTGAGTTTTCAGCCCCAAGCACATTATTACCTCTTTTTCATACAACATTGTGTGTGTGCGTGTGCGTGCATATGTGCTTCAGTTGTGGTTTGTTAGAAACCATTGTATACACAGGAATCATTTTCATCACTTTCCTGTGGCCTCCTTCCAAAGTGGTGGATTAATATGGTTTCCTCTTTATTATCCAGCTGGAGGCATGATATGAGTCATCCCTACATATCAAATGAGTCAAAATGAGGTGCTTAAAATTCTCGTGGTTTAGTTCAGTCTGATACAACACTGGAGATTTCCATAAGCTTTCATGCCGGTGAGGAAGTGGAGAATGGCTACTAGAAACATGCTGCAGAATAGAGGGACCCAGTCAATACAATGGGATTAGATGTGTCTGTTGGCCATGGGAAAGGCGAAAAAGAGAAATTCATCTGTTTATCAAGAGTTCAAAGCAATAGAATACTGTTTCCTCTCCTCTGGGAATCTCCTAATCATGAATAATTTTCAAATATAGCAAGTAATATGGAAGAGATGCTAAACATATTGCTTGGATTTTCCCAAAGAGCAGAGAAATAGTACAATAAAATCTTAATTATTCAGAATTTATGATTATTTGCCTAGAAAATGATCTAGCACTTACCTTTGTCCTCACTTATCATTAAAGGGCAATCTGAATACAAATGTTGTGTAGTGGGAAAATCACCTGGTACTAGTAGAATTGCTTGAGAAAATATTTTGAAGGCCTGTTTGATTATATGTAAAAGTATACTGTGAATCATCTTTACCTATGCAAAGATCCTTAGGAAAGCAGGTAATTGGAATAATTTTACAAGCCTTCTTAGAAGGATTCCTATTCTGTTCTTTTAAATGCTTCCACAATTTAGCTTTCTTCAGATTTCCCCAAATTAGTTTGTCTTTAATATATTTTACAATTCTTCCCACACTTATATCAATGTAATAGCAAATTTGTAGTTGACAGAAATAAGAAAAAACCATGCTAATGGTGATAATGCAAGTGATACAAATAATTGCTCTATCTAAACTAACTGTTCTTGAAATTTACATTAAACTTATTATTCTCTGATAATCTAATTTCTTTAGGGCCTCTATGACATGTTAGGGTGCCTGGTTTATAGGATTAATGTAATAACCCTGAGACGTTGTCTGACCTGGAGCCCCTGTTCCTATTAAGGGATTAGTATGTTGTGTGAGTCCCAGTGGAGAGAGCTGGTCTGAATCATGTCAGAGGTGATGGGAGGCTTGTGATAGAGAGGGTGCAGAAGGAAGGCATGTAGATTTCATCATTGCCCAGAATCAGCTTGAGGAGGGGGATAACTTACAGCATGCAGCGAACCAGAGGCACCAAGATCAAAGGCTGACTGCCATGCATCCAGGAAGCACAGGACTGTGCAGGGAAGAAAGAGGAGAGCAGATGTGAAAATCAAAGAAATCTGAAAAAGGTTTGGTAAATGGCTCCCAATGGGCCACATGGGACATCTTCATAGGACAAGTTGAGAGGGGCCATGACAGGTTCAGGAGATTAGTTGATTTCTTTTTCTCATCTCTTCCTTTGCTCCTTACTCTTCTTCCACTCACCTTTCCCCAACAGGGCCAAGACTTAATTGACTGAACCACAAGAGGTCCCTAGGTGGATGTCGACTTTCATCACTTCATCTTCCTCCCCATCAGCTGGGCCAAAGAGTGTGGCTGCAATGAAAACCAGGTCATGCCCTAGAGAGGGAAGGAAAACTGTTTCTCCAAGGAAGAGAGAAAATTGTGGAGCTGGCATTTATAATCTAGCAACAGATCCAGGAGCATTTCTTAACAGTCTACAGATTTCATGTCAGCTTGGAGGATCTCTGCTTCAGTGCTCTCAGAGGTTTACCAGGAGTGAAGAGGGTTCCTTTCTCCTTTTGTCTCATCATTACCTTGCACCCCTTCTCTTCCTGCCCCAATAATGAAGGCAACATAGGGTAGTGAAACCTAGTTTTTCCACCAAACCCATCTCAGTGTTAAGCCTGGCTCCCATGCCTGCTGGTTCTGTGACTTTGAACCAGTTATTCAATATTGGGTTCTCAGTTTCTGCCTTGTAGCATTGCTGTGAGGATTAAGAACAATGTTCAAAATACTGGTGCAGTGTTGGGAAAATATCGGTAGGCAAACACTAGTAGGTAGAACAGTGCCTGGTATATAATAATGCTGTATAAATGGCTTTTAAGTTGAGAGAGAAATAGAGAGCCAGAGATAGAATATTTTAAAAAATTCAATAAGTACCTCATATATAATCAGACTTTTAATATTAGTGATTATTAAATTGTGAGTTAAACATTAAGCGGCTTGGTTCACATGATTTTTGAAAACCTCTGCAATAGGCCGGCACTGTGGCTCACTAGGCTAATCCTCCCAGGTTCTAGTCCTGGTTGGGGCGCTGGATTCTGTCCCGGTTGCTTCTCTTTCAGTCCAGCTCTCTGCTGTGGCCCGGGAGTGCAATGGAGGATGACCCAGGTCCTTGGGCCCTGCACCTGCATGGGAGACCAGGAAGAACCTCCTGGCTCCTGGCTTCAGATCGGTGCAGTGTGCCGGCCATAGTGGACACTTGGGGGGTGAACCAACAGAAAAAGGAAGACCTTTCTCTCTCTCTCTCTCTCTCTCTCTCTCTCTCACTAACTGCCTTCCAAAAAAAAAAAAAAAAAGAAGAAAGAAAAAGAAAACCTCTGCAATAAAATAAATCACAGTATTATAAATTCCCTGTTGGTGTAACAGACCTAAACCAATGTCTTGTATGGTGATTTTTTCAAAAATGAACTTGGGGCCAGCAGAGCAGTGTAGTGGATAAAGCTGCCGCCTGTAATTCCAGCATCCCATATGGGCATCGGTTTAAGTCCTGGCTGCTCCACATCCAATTCAGAAGGCAGTGGCAGATGGCTCAAGTGCTTGGGCCCCTGCACTCACATGGAAGACCTAGAAGGAATTGCCTGCTCCTGGCTTAGGGCTGGCCCAGCTCCAGCTGTTGCAGCCATCTGGGGAGTGAACCAGCTGATGGAAGATCTCACTCTGCCTCTCCCTCTCTGTAACTCTGCCTTTTAAATAAATTATTTAATTAACATTTTTTTGAAAAATGATGTTAAATTCCTTTTGCTCTGATCCCAAGAAAAGGTGGTATTTACTCTCCTCACATTGGATCTTGGCTCTGTAACTACTCACAGGATATGGTGGTGTGGAAATAATGCTTCGACCTCCTGCATCTTGGGGTGCTTGCCCTTGGATCCCAGATACTGTGCCCTAAGGAAGGCAGTCATGGAGAGGACTCTGTGAAGAAGAGCAGACACCAAGGAAAGCTGAGCTCTGAGGTGACACATGAACGACCCATCCTGAAAGTGCATTCTTCCCCCAGTTGAGCCACCTGCTCTGAACCTGCACGCAAGCTCAGAGATCGGTTGATCCTTTTGAGCTCTACCCAAGTAGATCTGTGAGCAAATATTTTGTTTTCAGCCAGTAATTTGGGGGAGGTTTGTTATGCAACAATAGAGAGCTTGTTTTCCCATCTGATGCTTGTATCTCCTCTACCTTATTACTTCAGTCATCTAACTTCCACTTAACTATTCTGTTTTCCCATCTGATGCTTGTATCTCCTCTACCTTATTACTTCAGTCATCTAACTTCCACTTAACTATTCTGTTATTCGTCAAACATTTGCTGAATATTTCGTACAGGTATTTTTCTAAGCACCAAGGTGTACATCAATGAATAACACAGATGTCTTGGCTGCATAGTTCCTCGTCTGGGGAAGAAGAAAGGCAGAAATGCAAAAAAATAGAATAAATATATCTGAAATTGATGTGGGTTATGAAAGGAAGAAGAGATAATGATAATGGTGTGTGTGTGTGCGTGTGTGTGTGTGTGTGTGTGTGTGTTGGGGACAGGTGTTACTATTTCCAACAGGACATCAGGGAGTCAGGGAACACTGTCTGCTGAGGGAACATGGCAGCAGGGGTCAGAAGTGAGGGAGCTGGTTCCATAGAGAAGCTGGATCCACAGAGAAGGAGGAGCCCTTGCATAAGAGAGCAGTATAAGATTTTTTTTAAGTTTTTTTTTTAAGATTATTTATTTGAAAGGCAGTGTTACAGAGAGGCAGAGGCAGGGAGAGAGAAAGACTCGACCTTCCGTATTCTGGTTCACTCCCCAAATGGCTGCAACAGCCACAGCTGGGCCCGGCTGATGCCAGTTGCTTGGAACTCCACAGGTTTCCCATGTGGTGGTGGAGGCCCAAGCACTTGGGCCATACTCCACTGCTGTAACAGGTGTGTTAGGAGGGAGCTGGGTCAGAAATGGAGCAGCTGGGACTCAAACCACTGCCCATGTTGGTTGTCAGCCTCATGGGTGGCAGCTTAACCCACTGTGCCACGTCAGCCACGACTTTGGATTGGCTGCAGTCAAATTCTCTACCTCTGATTTATGAGCCCTCTTTTTAAAAGTATGAATAACATTTCATTTCAAAATGTTAGTATTGAAATCAGCTATCATACATATCAACCAATTCTTTTATTCAAAATAAAGTTAATTTGATGGAGCACTCTCCAGAAATGTAAGTCAAGGTACTTCATCTCCAAATTTAAGTCAAGTCCTTTGATAAATGACTTATTACTAACTATGTTGTAGTACTTGCAAAGTCCTTTGATAAATGACTTATTACTTACTATGTTGTAGTACTTGCATCTGTGAAATGAATTCATGGGAGACATCACTGAGTGTCATTTACAAGAAAAATATTATGTAGACTTGGATTTGTCTTCTCAATTCTTTGGCATTCTGTAGTGTAAGTGTCATTAGAGTCATCTTCATCTTCTGACTTATGGCCACTGAATTGAGTCTTTGCTCGCTGTGCAGACAAGGGCAGTCTCCACATTGCATTCCTTTGTGTTTCATATACACCTTCCTTACAGAGCTCGAAGGTGATTTTATACACTATTTTTACAGTACATGTGCTTTCACTGCATCTTGTCACGTGAGGTTAGATAAGGAATCTGCCATTTGTGGCATCATGGTGGTGCTCAGAAATCTTCTGATGTGGGAGTATTTCAGGTTTCCATTTTTTGATTTAGAGACATTCAGCCTGTGTCACAGGTGGTTTCTCTGCTCACCTCTGTGTGTTTGCATGTTGCCAGTTTTTATTCATGATGAATTAAGCGTCTGTTGACTCACAGGCAAGTCTTTTTGTTGACACGTGATTCTGTTTCCTGTGGGCATACACCAAAGAATAGAACTCCTGAGTCATGGGATTTATATAGTTCAACTTTGTAATCATCCCAACAGTCTCCTAAACTGCTGGTGCCATTTTATGCTTTCACTGGCAATGCATGAGTGTCCCAGTTGCTAACATTCTGGCCAACATTGGGAGTTGTCAGTTCTTAACCTCTGCCCTGGATCGAACATTCATAGCAGCCAAACAACTTGTGGTTGCCACGCTTTACCATAGGAACAAGATAGGAAAAAAGGTCTTGAGAAAGGACAGGAAGTTCCTAGAGAGAATTTCAACATCTCCATAGTTGTCCACATGGTTAAGATATCTAATGAACTGAAACGAGATCTGAATCCCCACTTTTTAAATGCAGTTCCATATTTGACCAAGCTCCCTTGGCAGGATGAAGTTCTGTTATCTAATGCCACATGCACCATCCTTATTCCATTGTCAGAAAATACAGCCTATCATCTTCTACAGTTTAACTGCTTGTATATTTCAAAACTGAGTTATCCCTCCATTTTCTCTTTTCCATGTTTTATAATCCCGATTTCTTTCTCATGTACACTTAATAGTCTCATAGCTGTAATCACGTTTGTGACATCCTCAACAGTGCTTCCAAACGCACTGCATCCCCTTGGTGAATCGATTGTTCCAGATTTCAAAGCGGCATTTTCAGCTGTGCATTCACTTTACATCTCTCTCTGCATTTTGTTTATAAAACCAGCGTGAACTGGTTTTCATGGCATATACAATCTTATCCTTACACTCTTTCCAAGAATGAAGCTATGAATGATTTCCAGCCACTCGCATGCTCAATGTGTATGTGGAATGTTACATAGTTAAATACACACAGCTGCACTTATTAAATCATATGCCCACACAATCACACATACACACATGAACACACACACAGTTTCATACACATGAAGCATTCAGAAGATCATGGTGTGGTCACTCATAATGGTGTGTCCTTTTTCTTGGTTTATTAGGCTCTTGTGTTGTGTGGTGACATAAACATCCTGCCCTAGATTTGTGAGAGTCCTTGATACAGTATTTTTCCCCATTTTAATTCTTTATTTTATCTTCCATTTCAAGAAATTAAAATGGGCTGATAACCTCATACAGATATTTTAAGAATGGGGTGGTACAATAGCCAATAATTGCAAAGCAAGAAACCATTTTGCAAATTTTAGATTATTACATGTTAAATCATTTAATGGTTTTGGTTCCTTTTTTAAAGTATCTTACAAAATCTAGGGAGAAAAGAACACATTTTGATGTGTTTCCTAAGTCTCTGACAGTTTTCAGCTGGGTTAAACACTCACAAAAGATGATTGAACACCTATCAGGTATGTTTCATTCCAACAACAACAAAAAATCAATTTTCTGTATTAGGTTATGATTTTACCATTTTGCTTGTCTATGTTTCTGAATGAGTGATGAATTACATGCTCAGTGCCTCATTAATCTATTTTATCTGTAGTGAGACTCATGGTCCCTGGTACAGAGTAACTTCCAGGATTTTAAAAATGCTATGCTGGATGAATGAATTTCTTAAGAATCTCAATGCAAAATCCTGAAAGAAGCAGTGGGTAGTGAGTTGCACAAAAGATCTGTCTCCACCTATCTTAAAAAAAAAAACCTTTTCTGTCAAAATCACCAATAATTGCCATTATCAGCATTTATTATTCCAGCTTCTCCTACTCTTACAATATTTCCACTCTTGCTTCCACTACCCAATTCCCATGCTATAGTCTTTGCACAATAGTCAGGAGTTTTCTTCTAAAACACCAATCAGTTTATGTACATCTTCTCCTCAAAACCTTCCAAAGTTCTTATATTGCATGCAGGATTCAATCCATAGTTCTTACAATGACTTTTCAGTCTCTATATTTTGTACCTCTCAACATATTTCCAAATTCATCTGCCAATTTCCCCTTGCTCACTCTACTCCAGATATACTGGTCTCCTTGCTGTTCTGCATGCAGAGATCCAATTTTTCCAACGCCATTTGTTGACAAGACTGTCTTTTCCAGGGAAAGATTTTTAGCTCATTTTTCAAAGATTAGTTGATTGAAGGTGTGTGGATAAATTGCTGGGGTCTCTATTCTGTTCCATTGGTCAGCATGCCTATTTTTATGCTAGTACCAGGATGCTTTGTTTAAACAGCACTGTACCATGTCTTGAAATACACTATTGTGACACCTCTGGCTTTGTTTTCCTAGTTATTTGGCATCTCTCATGTTTCTACATAAATTTTAGGATCTCTGTTCTGGATCTGAGAAGAATGTCCTGGATATTTTGATTGGAATTACATTGAATCTGTAAATTGCTTTGGGTAGTATCCACATTTTGATGACATTAATTATTTCAATCCAGAAGCATCAAAGATTTTTCCATTGCTTTATGTCTTCCTCTATTTCTTTCCTTACTCTTTTGTAATTTTTAATCATAGGTACTTTTCACATCTTTGCTTAAATTCATCCCAAAGTATTTAACATTTTAGTAGCTATTGTGAATGGGACTGATCTTACAAGTTCTTTCTCAACCATAGCATTATTGTTAGTGTATAAAAATGCTGTTGATGTTTGTGTGTTGGCTTTATATCCTGCAACTTTACCAAATTCTCTTATAAGTTCCAATAGTTTCTTAATGGAGTCTTTTGGGTTCCCTATATTTAGAATCATGTTATCTGCAAGTAGGGATAATTTGACTTCCTTCTTCCCAATTTGTATCCATTTAATTTCTTTTTCTTGACTAATGGCTCTGGCTGAAACTTCCAGGACTGTACTTATAATAATGGTGAGAGTGGACATCCTTGTATGGTTCTGGATCTTAAATGGAAATGCTTCTAGTTTTCTCCATTCAGTATGATGCTGGCTGTTGGTTTGTCATGTATCACCTTGATTGTATTGAGGTATGTTCCTTCTATATCCAATTTATTTAAGGTTTTTATCATGAAAGCATGTGGTGTTTCATAAAATGCTTTCTCTTCATCTATTGAGATAATCATGTAGTTTTTATTGTTCAGTTTGTTAATATTATACATCATTTTTATTGATTTATAAACGTTGAGCTATCCTTGCACCCCTAGGTCAAATCCCATTTGGTCTAGATGAGTGATCTTTTGGATGTGTTGCTGTATTCAATTAATTAGTATTTTGTTGAGGACTTTTGCATCTATGTTCATCAGGGATATTGGTCTACAGTTTTCCTTTTTGTTGTATATTTTTCTGGCTTTGGAATTAAGATAATGCTGGCCTCATAGAAAGAGTTTAGGAGGATTCCATCCCTCTCAATTGTTTTGAGTGGTTTAGAAAAAAATAGAGATTAGTTTGTTAAAAGTTTGATAGAATTCAGCAGTGGAGCCATCCAGCCCTGGGCTTTATTTTTTAGGAGGACCTTTGTTATTCATTCAATCTCTGTCTTGGTTATTGATCTATATAGATTTTCCATGTCTTCATGCCTCAATTTTGGTAAGTTGTATGTGTCCAGAAATCTGTTCATTTCTTCTATATTTTCCAATTTGTTTCCATACAGCTGTTTAACTATTTCTGATGAACCCTCTCCTTTTTCATCACTTTTTCATCATCACTGATAATATTAATTTTGAGCTCCCCTTCCTTTTTTTGATTAGTTAGGCCAATGGTTTATCAATTTTATTTTTTTTTTCAAAAAAACAGCTATTCATTTCTTTGATATTTTGTATTTTTGTTTCAATTTTGCTGTTTTCTTCTCTAGTTGTTATTATTTATTTCATCCTACTAATTTTGCATTGTGTTTGTTCTTTCAAAATTTATTTAAAGTGTGGGCATTGTGGTGCAGTAGGTTAAGCCACTGCTTATGAAGTCCACAATGCACTATAGAGTGCTGGTTCAAGTCTCAGTTACTCTGCTTCTGAACCAGCCTCTTGCTAATGCATCCTGAGAGGCAGCAAATGATGTCTCCAGGACTTGGACACTTGGGACCTACTTGGCAGACCCAGCTGGAGTTCTGAGATCCTGGCTTCAGCTTGGCCCATCCCTGACTATTGTGGGCATTCGGGCAGTAAACCAGCAGATGGAAGATTCTCTCTCTCTCTCTTTTTCTCTGACTTTAAAGTCAAAGAAAATAAACATTTTTAAATGTAGCCTTGCTTTAAATAGAAGTACAAAATTTATTTTAGTATCTATTTTCTTTTTTATGGTCCCCATTCTTCCAGCATTTTAATCTATTGGTAAATTATATCCTTTTGGAAATTAGCAGTATACAAGAACAAGTTTCTGATAATTTAGCTGGTCTTCCCCCCTTATGATTTTATGATTTTTATTTAAGCCAAACAAGAAGTCAATGGAAGATATAAAAATCAGATTTGGGGGTTCATAGATTTAAGAAGTAATAAAAAGTGTGCATTTTATGTCATTTCTCAATCTTTCACATGGAATTTCAATCCTTAATTATACTCAACCACTTCTATTGACTGCAAAACAGTCTATTATGCCATTAACAAAAGGCTATTTAGATGTGTATAGCATCTCTTTTAATGCAACCTTACACCTATGGTAATAGAAGCTTTGTATATTGTTAGCAATAAATCTTGCAACCTTGATTTCCTAATTTCATGGGTGTGAAGAAAAATGTGTTTTTATGTAGTTCTTAATGTGGGGACCATTTCAAAATGGCCCATTAAGACTGGGAATCTCAGCTGGCTAGGGTCTGACTATTCTGAATAAAAAAAACCATAGAAACAGCATGACCACATCTGTATATTGCAGCAAAATCATCCATTGAATATTTGATACAAACCTCAGATCTTCTTGCTAATTGTTTTAAGAGTCAGCTGGTGGTACATAGCAATACATGTGACCCTCCAGACCTCCACAATGACCAGGTTGTCTAAAACGGTAGTCTTTCACTATGAGGCCGCCCGCCTGTCTCTGCCCGTGCCCGGGTGTGTGTTGGGGGTGACACTAGGAGGCCGCCCGCTTGTCTGCTTAGTCAGGCCAGACAGCTTACTCCTGCATTTCACTCAACCCGTTCCGGTCTCAGCTCCGCCGAAAACCAGCCCTTGTACCCTGCGCTCCATAGCAGTCTCTGCTCCACTCAGCGCTGGGGTTGGCTCCCCCGTTCTTCCTGACCCTGTACCTGGAGCCCGAGCCCTCCATGGGTTCCACTCCCCCTGACTCACCGTCCCTGACTGTCTTGTGGAGACTCTCGCCGGGACCCTCTCCCCATCCCCCAGCCTTGCGTCCCCTCCACCCCTCCACCCTCCTCAGTTTCGAGGGTCCCGGGACAGCATGGGCACAAAAGGATCCAATACCTCCTTACTGCAGCAGACGCCTCCCCAGGCTGGTGAAACCAGTGATCCCGCGTCCACGCAGCCTCAGTGGTACCGTGCCCAGATCGCGTCTCCCACCCTCCATGCACTCGGACACCGGGCCGAGTCCTCAGCTGCCTTCAGTCCCTGGGAGTCCCCCGGCACCTCCCAGCCCCTGTCCTCCCCACTCCTCGGGCAGGGTTGAGCACGACAGTGGGTTTATTAAGATGCACCTCTCAAAACTGGGTTCAGAGCTTCACCCACCTGGCCCCAGCTGCTTCCTCCAGCCCTGCCCCCGGCACCAGGGCTGCCCCGTGCACCCCATCCTCCCTCAGCCCCTTGGAATTTCCGAAAGGTCACCCCTTCCTCTTGGACAATTCACCCCTCCCCCACCCCATCCATCATAGGGCCGCCTATCTTTCTTCACCTTCCTCTGAGTTTGCTCCAAGAACACCCTGATCAGAGCCTCCCACGGCCTTCCTCGGGGCCCTGTACCCACGGCATCAGGCCAGGGGACTGGGTACTCCTAAGAAATTCTCGCCCACAGGCCCTGGAACCCTCACCTGCACAGATCCTCACCTGGCAGCAGAGTTGACATCCCCACTGCCCCTGGGTTCAGCTCTCCCGGCCCGAGAGGTCTCCGCCAGTGGCGCCCTCTGCTGGCCTGCCGCGATCCTCGCACGATGTGGAGCCTGGCTCACTGCCGCCTCCTCCTCTTCCTCACAGGCTTGCTTCCTCTCTCTGCCCCAACAGCCTGCCTCCGTGCTCCTGCACCTCCCGCTACACCTACCTTCCTGCCACCTGCTGCGACACCAGAAAGCCCCCAAAGCGCTGCTCCTTCGCGGGCCAGCGGGCCATCGAGGTCAAGATCCTGGCCACACACAGGTCCCCGCAGGGGTGCGTGGCGCTCGGCTCGGCACAGTGGCTTGCCTGACGCCCGCCACTCACTGTGGCTACTCTGACGGCGGAGGGCACCAGGACGCCAGCAGACAGCGAGAGCTTCGCAAGGTGAAGCAGATCTTGAAGAGTGCGGGCTGAGACGTGATGAGGCAGCACCCGAGGGCCCCCTCCCCCAGGCCTGCCACCCGCCAGGCCATGGCCAGAGCCAGCCACTGACTGCGGGTCTAGATGGCCCGCAAAGGTGCCATGAGGCATCTTCCCCCCCCCAGGGGAACATCCGTGCTACTGGAGTTGGAATATGGCCCAACAGCTTGGGGAATGAGTGGCTCAGAGGCGGAGGCAGAGGCAGGATGGGCTCGCAGCTCCTTCTGAGCATGGGACCGGTGATACCCACCCGTGTAACTCTTCTTGTTCCCTGCCAGACCCGCTGCCTGCAGGACCTCTCTGGGACCATCAGAGGATCCCCGGCCGCTGCTGATGACTGCTCCGGCCCACCCCTCCTGTCTGCGCCCTGCCCCACCAGCCCACCCCTCCCGTCAGCACCCCCAACCACCACCACCAGCCCACCCCTCCCCTTGAGCCCCCCAGCAGGAAGTAGCCGGAGCAGAAACTCTGCACCCCTTATTAAACAAAAGGCTGGAATAACAGGGCTTATAAGGATGCCTGCCTTCAAGGAAGCGTGCTTGTGGCCTTTCCCAGGAACCTCCAGCCCCAGACCCTGTCCCCTGGCTGAAGCCAGCACTGCTCTGAGACAGCCCCGTAGCTGTGCCTCTAATAAAGTCTCTCACTCTGGGAAAAAAATAAAATAAAATAAAATAAAATAAAATGGTAGTCTTTGTTATTGTTATCTAGTTGTAATCTAGTAGAATTAAACTAAGAAGGCTGATGCCACAGCTCAATAGGCTAATCCTCCGCCTGTGGCGCCGGCACCCTGGGTTCTAGTCCTGGTCAGGGCATCGGATTCTGTCCCGGTTGCCCCTCTTCCAGGCCAGCTCTCTGCTGTGGCCAGGGAGTGCGGTGGAGGATGGCCCAAGTGCTTGGGCCCTGCACCCCACGGGAGACCAGGATAAGTACCTGGCTCCTGGCTTCAGATCAGCGTGGTGCACCAGCCGTAGCGCACTAGCCGGAGTGGCCATTGGAGGGTGAACCAACGGCAAAGGAAGACCTTTCTCTCTCTCACTGTCCACTCTGCATGTCAAAAATAAAAAAATAAATTGAAGTCTCGCCACCACCGCCGCTCGCGGGCCTTGGGCTTTCCTCCCCCTGAAGCATGAGCCTCCTCGCCCGCAGAGGGCGGCGCTGCGCGGGCCGGGGACGGTTTGCGCCGGCGCCCCGGTTGCACAGCCTCAGGATTCCTAGCGCCCGCGGCAGACTCTCTGTGGCTGAGCTCATCTGTGGGCGACTGTGGCATCTGTCCGCTGGAACCTGGCGACACGGAACCAGCAGTGCACCACCCCCTCCTCTTTTGTCACCGCTTCGGACCCCCAGCAGGGACTCGTCTGGGGGCTCCCACTGACTCCCAGGAAGGACGCGAAGCCCTCTCGGACCCCAGCTCGGGCGGCCACCTGTCTTTGCAGCGGTGACCCTCCTCCCATGACCCTGCGGTGCCTCGAGCCCTCCGGGAATGGCGCGGAAGGGACGCGGAGCCAGTGGGGGACCACGGGGCCGCCGGAGGAGCCGTCCCCAGAGGCGGCGCGTCTGGCGAAGGCTCTGCGCGAGCTCAGCCAAACAGGCAAAAACCCCAGGATGGTACTGGGGCAGTATGACTGTTAATGAAGCCAAAGAGAAATTAAAAGAGGCACCCGAGGGAACTTTCTTGATTCGAGACAGTTCGCACTCAGACTACCTACTAACCATATCTGTTAAAACGTCAGCTGGGCCCACCAACCTCCGGATCGAATACCAAGATGGGAAGTTCAGGTTGGACTCCATCATATGTGTCAAGTCCAAGCTTAAACAATTTGACAGTGTGGTGCATCTGATCGACTACTATGTTCAGATGTGCAAGGATAAGCGGACGGGCCCGGAAGCCCCCCGGAACGGTTCACCTGTATCTGACCAAACCGCTCTACACATCGGCGCCACCCCTGCAACACCTCTGTCGACTGGCCATTAACAAGTGCACCGGCACCATCTGGGGACTGCCTTTACCCACCAGACTAAAAGATTACTTGGAAGAATATAAATTCCAGGTATAAGTGTTTCTCTTTTTCTAAACATGCCTCATGTAGAGTATCTCCGAATGCAGCTATGTAAAAGAGAACCAAAACTTGAGTGAACTGCTCTGGATAACCACGCGGGATTCTTTGTAAGAACCGCTGAAGTCAATCTAATTAAAGGAAAAAAAAAAGGCGTGAAGAGGTAGCTAGGTATTTGCACTTTCCCCTCAGCTACATTCACCTGAGTGATACTTCCCTTCCTAAGGCTGACCAAGGCCAATTGATCCTTTCGAACTAAGGATAAAATGTCCCAAGTGAAGGCCGAAGGAGCACTGGGCCAGAGTGCCTGGCCTCTCTGAGGTCCCCTGGGGTTAGGCCTGGGGGCCGTGCTCCAAAAGCAGAGGAAGGAGCTACACGCAGGGTCCTGAAGAGGTGGGAGGAACCAAGCTGACGCAGGCTGAGACGTTCTGTAGAAAAGGCCTGGTGGTCTGAGCTGGTTTCAGGACGTTTCTGTTTTGCTTTCTGATGTACTTAAGAGTTTCGTTAAACAGATTGTGCTTGTGAGTATGTACCCCTCATTTTATGCAATTACCTATCAGCCAAAAAAAAAAAAAAAAAAAAGACCATGAAATCCTGTATTTGTCTTTTTACTACACGTACGAACTCTCTCCGTTGAAGGAGTACTGTAGTAATCCGTTAAGGGAGCCTTATTTAAGAACTATTTCAAACTGGTGCAAATGGAAAATACTTTTCTCTTTTCCTTTAAGGCTAAAGACAAGAATGTCATGCTTAAACAGGTGCAACTCAATCCTTGTTCATGAAAACCGACACAGACAGTGTATCCCTTGAGGTAGCTGTGTCCCAAGCCGTTGCCATTGAGTTTTTTTGGAAATGGCTTTAGAAATTTCCAAGCTGTCCTGAATTGTCTAACTATGGACATCAGCAGTTGTCTCCCTTCTACCATGTAGAATAAATACTCGGACTTAATTTTCTTCCAGAGATAGGGGGATACCTGCCTGTTTTTCAAAGTGTTTATTTACTGCTGTTACTCTTTGATTAGAATGTATTGAATAAAAAAAACAAAAAACCCAAAAAAATAAATTAATTAAGAAATACTCTACAGTAAGTAATAACGTAATAAAATGAATAAATGCAGATGTAGGCATTTGTACTAACTAAAGCAAGAGGAGAAGGATAGTCTTATAAAACCGCACTTGCTCATATGGATTCCAAAAGAGAGATACTGGGTAGTAGGATAAGATAATTGAGTAAGCAGTAAAAGAAGGAGAGAAAGAAAAAGGCATCCAGTGTGCTCCAGAAAGTGCTTCATTGCTTAAAAGCCATAAGCACAAGCACTTAATCAATTACATTTTTGCAGTAGTATTCCAATTTTTGTCCCATTTTCCCCCATCATCTTAAATCTACCCCCATTTCTAGTTTAATGTTCCCTTTATCATATCTACCTTCTCTTAATAATTATTAGTGAGTAATCACCTCCTTTAATTCCCTTTTTGAGGTCCCAGAAAAATGAATTGTGACTTAACTAATCAGCAGTAATAACCAGTGACAGCCACAATCAGTAAACCTTTAGCTGTGTCCTAAATGAAAAATTAGGAAGAAATCTATTCTGATGATTTTCTTCAAGAAAGCAAACTAATCAATGGAGTAAATGAATAGAAATTATGGAAACCATACTCAGAGTTAAACAATCCATTTTACTATTTCTGAGCATGTACTCAAATGTAAATCCAGGATTGCATCCTGTAGGGGACTGACTCTGGCCTTTGTCCAATAGCCTTTTGTATAGTGGGTGAGGCAGACCATAAATCATTAAGAGGTTAGAGTAGAATGGCACATTCGCCATTTCACCAACTGTGCAAGTGTACATTCACTGGAAAAAATAGAGAAAACTTTTTAAAATAAACTAGCGCTGGCTGTGGGGAGCAGCCCGGACTGGACTGAGTTACTGGAATTAAGACTTATTCTATGCATCTGCTCTCCCACAATATGGCGCTGGGAGAGAAGTAAACAGCTTCTACACAGCTGCCTCCAGTTCAGCTAATAAACTGTAGGACTTGCTCCTGATTGGAGAGCAGCGTACTCGGCGTGTGGGCAGCCGAGTTAGGATTGGCGGAGGAGGACTATAAAGGAGGAGAGAGACGGCATGCACCAGGAACATCTAAGGGGAACATCTAGCTGAAGGAACACCTGTGCAGCCCCCGAGAAAGCCGGCCGGCGGTGTGCCGCTCCCCTGCGGAAGTGGGGAATGTGGCCAGGGGAACTGCCCTTCCACGGAGGTGGAAGGGATAGTAGCCAACCCGGGAAGAACCAGCAGCAAACCCGGGGAGGGCCGAGCAGACGAAAGAACAGCGCAGGGTCCTGTGTTGCTCCTCCACGAAGAGGGGGAGCGACATAATGGTGCCGTGACTCGGATATGAAGCCTAGGCAGGGCTTAGTGTCGTTCCTCCATGAAGAGGGGGAGCGACAGCTGGCACCGTGGCTCAATAGGTTAATCCTCCGCCTTGTGGCACCGGCACACCGGGTTCTAGTCCCGGTCGGGGCACTGGATTCTGTCCCGGTTGCCCCTCTTCCAGGCCAGCTCTCTGCTATGGCCCGGGAGTGCAGTGGAGGATGGCCTAAGTGCTTGGGCCCTGCACCCCATGGGAGACCAGGATAAGTACCTGGCTCCCGACTTCGGATCAGTGGGGTGCGCCGGCCTCGGCGGCCATTGGAGGGTGAACCAATGGCAAAAGGAAAACCTTTCTCTCTGTCTCTCTCTCTCACTGTCCACTCTGCCTGTCAAAAATAAAAAATAAAATAAAATAAAATAAAATAAAATAAAATAAAATAAAATAAACTAGCTTGACTGACTTGACCCATAAGGCAAAAAATCAAAGAAAGAAATTTAGCAAGTAAACATCTATAGATCTATACCTGGAAGTATCATTCATTAGTACTATGTTACATTTGTAACTTGATCAATTAAACACATCAAGTCAGAGTCAGTCAGCACATATTATTTAGTAGGTACTAAATAAACATGGGCTGAGTAAATGAAATAATCTAATCCATTTCCTCTCAAATTTTAATGCAGATAGAAATCATATTCTAGTCACATGGAAATTCAGTTTCTGATTTAGTGTGGCCTAGAACCTGAGATCCTGCATTTCTCACAAACAACAAGGATATGCCTATGCTACTGATTAATCAATCTTACTTTAGTGACAAACATCACAACAATGATGTATCGAAACCTACTCAACATAATGGCTCCAGCAATACAATCTCATTTCAGTCATTTATTAGTGAAGCAATCTTGAGAAAGTTATTTATTCTCTCTGAATTCAACTCTCCTCATCTTTTAAATACTTTCACTGATTATGTGAATTGACAGAATGAGTGCAAAAGTATTCTAAATTTTTATTACACGCATAATCCCCTTTAATTTTTGTTAGAATTATCATTACTAGTTCCTACGGGGAGGCAATATGTTAGCTTTATCCACAAACCAGTGCAACTGAATATTCTGAGATGGAAAGCCTCAGTGAAGTGCACATGAGGACATATAAGCACGTTCCTTAACTACAACAGCAGCTAAACATGTGCTCCAATTGTGCATGGCTTGTAATAGGACACTCTTTCATTGCACTGTATTAATTATTATGCACCAGGGCATTGGAAAAAATGAGATGGTCTTTTATCACAAAGACCTATAGCCAATATGTTATGGAAAGCACATGAAAGTTTGGAAATTGATGATTTATAGGTCAGAAAAAGCTTGTGCTTTACCAAAAGAATTCACTTTGGGGCTTTTTCAAGTAACCAACTCCCCAATGAGATTTAATATCTGATTCAACTAATCAAAATTAGATTTATTCCCATTTGGAAAACATATCTGCAGTTCTGCCTCACTTTATGGAACTGTTGTGTTCCTGAAGTATTTGAAGATCAGATCCTTGTGAGCTGAATGACAGTTCAAATGTATTTATTTGCTAAGAAAGTAAAAAATACTTTTAAGGGTAAGTAATAAACATCTAATGCCTGCATTGTGTGAGTTTTGATTTAATGCACTAGATGTACTTGTTTTGAGGCACTCTTGCATACTCATGTACAAGACAAGGAGGGAGAGAGATTAACGCTTGTGAAGGGACTACCAGGTGTCAGGCACCCAGCCAGGAACTGGGGGCTCCGCTTACAAGAGCACATAGGTTTGGTTTCACAAGAAAGAACATAGGCCAAAAAAGCAATATTATTGCACAGATCCAAGTCCAAGTGCTTTTGACTTCCTTTGAGTTTGCTGTTTCCTTACTGCCATGACCCAGAAAGTTCACATCAGACAGATTTCTGCATGTGTTCTCTAGTTCTTTCCACTCAGTCCTTCCCATCCCTTTCACCTTTTCTCAGATAACACAAAAGGACAAATCCCACAGCCAAGCTTATTTCCTAAATATGAATTATTGGTATAGAAATAGCTATAAACATGCACAATTTAGGACATAGTGTATGTGTGTGTTTGTGTGTGTGCACACACGCTCCTGCTAATGTTACAATTCAAATGAGAAACTTGAGGACTTCTGGGAACTGACTCCTTCTGTGTCAGGCAGCCTCTCAATTCCACGGTCACAGAAAAGGGGTGGCCTGGGAGCCAGGGCTTCCACTGTTTGACAAAAGCTTCTTAACTGGAGCTTAATGAAGCACGAAGGACTCTGGAGAGTACGTGGCTGCATTACATCTTAGAGAAGATGTCACAGCTGCCCTCCACGCCTGGTCCCCTCCCAACTCCTCCCTGCCCAGGCCCCCACCCCACACTCACGTGGGCCCACAGACAAGACCATCCACACTTGTGTTAACAACTTGGCGGCAGCAGGGAGCCAGACGCTAAGAAGCAACAGATCTTTCCCTCAGGGAAGCCCTGGCTGGGAGCTTCCCTTCCTTTTCTATGTCGACAAAGTCTTAGTTTCCTAACTCACAAGCCACAGAATAAGCCAAATTCTTGGTTTTTCGCCTTCACTTCTGGATGGAAAGGACCCTACCAGACAGAATTTATATACCTAGGTTGTGTTGATTTTACTCTCATTAATGACTCCAACTCATAACAGAAAAGCACTTGGGATTTTTAAAAAATGTATCTGAAAAATAAACAAATACATGAAATCTACCTCTTATTCCAGAATATAGCACAAACAAAATACCCTGAGTAGGAGTGTCTACGTATGTTTCACATAGTATAAGGAGTCCTGATAAGTCATACACCAGCTATGAAAATATGTCTAAATCCCACATGGAGGATAGTTAATAAACCAACGGCTAATGTAAATGCATGTTTTCTTATCAAATAACAAGAATTCTGAAATAATACAAAATGGGCTGACCAAAATTTTCAGGAATGTAAAAGTAAAGCCCTCATCATGTTTTTTCTTCAGTGGAGAACAGAGTAGAATGATGAATTCATAAGAAAGTGCCAGATACATCGCATTTCATTAAATGTGCAAAATCCCAGCTGAGCACAGGCATAAAGAGACATGTGTATGGTCCATCCCTGAACCCCTCCAATCCCAGTTCTTCCATTCAAAACACAGGAAATCATTTGCCTCATATGGAGCCTCCACTTGACACCATGGCCTTGTTTGCCGTGTAGTTGAACACAAATCCATCACTCCCATCATATATCTCCCAAACACCTTGCAGTTTTTATATTTGCCACTTAATCATATCACTGTTCTCAGCTTTCTCCCACTTATATGCATTTCCCTACCAAAACTGATTTTCTCCATGAGGCCTTATCTTCCAATGTCCAGGGCTTTTTTTTATTATTTTTTGCTTTGAATCCCTAAAATCTCTTTCCTTTGACATGCCATTTTCTGTTTCCTACTGTCATTTCTCTATATGTTTAAAGATTTTACCTCCTCAAAATAGATTGCTTTTTAAATGTTTATTTATTTATTTGTTTTTTTTATTTTGACAGGCAGAGTGGACAGTGAGAGAGAGAGACAGAGAGAAAGGTCTTCCTTTTGCCATTGGTTCACCCTCCAATGGCCACCACAGCCAGCGCACCGCGCTGATCTGATGGCAGGAGCCAGGTGCTTCTCCTGATCTCCCATGCGGGTGTAGGGCCCAAGCACTTGGGCCATCCTCCACTGCACTCCCGGGCCACAGAAGAAAGCTGGCCTGGAAGAGGGGCAACCGGGACAGAATCCGGTGCCCCGACCGGGACTAGAACCCGGTGTGCTGGCGCTGCGAGGTGGAGGATTAGCCTATTGAGCCGCGGTGCTGGCCGGTATATTTATTTATTTGAAAGTCGGAGTTTCAGAGAGAGAAGGAGAGACATAAGGAGAAGTTTTCCATCTGCTGGTTCACTCTTCAAATAGCCACAACAGCCAGGGTTGTGCCAGGTCGAAATCAGGAGCCTGGAGTTTCTTCTAGGTATCACACATGAGTGCAGAAGACCAAGTACTTGTGCCAACTCCCACTGCTTTCCAGGCACATTAGCAGGGAGATGGATTGGAAGTGGAGCAGCTGGGCCTTGAAGCAGCAGCCATATGGGATTCTGATGCTGCTAGCAGTGGCTTAACCCACTACACTACAATGCTGGCCCCTCAAAATTGGTTCTAAACTCTGGAAGATGTGATGAATATCTTGCTCTTTTCAGAATGATGTCATCATTTGGCACACAGCTGTATAGAATTGGTGGTGAGTCAGTTGATGGACAAGGGAGGGTCATCACCAGAAAGAGTTGTGTATTGAAGGACTTTTAAGCTAGACCATTGGGCCAGAAAATCTAATGAAAAAAGTACCCATTGTCATAATTTTTGTTACTGAAGATGGTAAATTAATCTTAAGGGGATGGATTTCTGTTTGTCAGGTAAAAGAATTATAGTCAGAATCTTAGGCTTTACTGCTCTAGATAAGGGGAACATAGATTAAAAGAAGTGGAGAGAGTGTAAGCTCAGGGAAGAGTTAGGGAGAAAACTGCAGGGGAAAGTCCACAGAAGGAAAAGAATGCTGTGGCTATACATGGAGGGTGTGGATGTGCAGCATGAGCACAGAGTCAACACATGACTCCAGCAGCCATGAGCCTCAGCACCAGATTTGAAGAAGGGGATAAACTAGACTGAAGCAGCCAAGGCCACTGGTCTTACAGCTACGGGGAGAGCCTGGAGCGAAAACGACTTGGAATCTGTGGGGGACAGAGTACCTGCAAACTTAGAGGTAAAAAGGGGGCACATTTCTCTTTCTCCAGCCCACAGACAATGGTGCTGTGCAACTGGCTGAGAGAAGGGGGCACCGTTTTGGACATATGTAACACCTGCACCTCCTTGTCTGTGTGCCCAGCAACCAGCCAGAAAAGACACCTGAGTCTGGCTGGGAGGATTGACAGGGGGCTGGGCATCCATGTAGGACTGTGAGGTTCCCCAGCCTGCCAATGCATCCTAGGCTCTGGAGCTAAAATGGGCTAGGTGGAGCACCCACAGGCAGCTGGCTCTGGAAGTGTCTCCACCTCTCTGTGGATAGCACAGACTGGCAGGAGGCAGTGGATCCTCATCACCCTGGGACTGTAGAAGCCTTGTGTGCTAGAACTGTGGAAGTACTGTGGCTAGAGGAGAGGGTGTGGTGTGGCTGTGTCCCTGGGTAGCAGCTGTTGAGGCTCCACATGCTCAGGGCTCCGCGATTGCCTGGGGAGAATCATTGCAGCAGGATCTGTCCTTGCGCTGAGGACTGTATGGATCATTAGTGTGTTCTTCTGGCAATGCTGATGAATATTGCACCAACCAGGGCTAGCACCCAGGCATTGATCACCTTGAAAGAGAGGAGGTGAGGGTGAGACTGTGCCAGCAGAGTTGATGAAAATACCCCCTTTATAAAAAATGAGATCTATGCCCAACTTGGGTGGCACCTGGGTACTCTCCCTACCCTGGAGCACTGAACAGAGCTCTCTGGCCACAACTACCACATATCTCTGGGTATTCACTGAAAGAGCGAATACTCCACTAAGCCACAGAGGCATAGTTCAAAGATAGAAGCCCTCAGAGGAGGAAAAAACCAACAAGTATCTTGACAAATGCCTACAAGTAAATAAAGAATTCAAGAAACAATAAGGAAGACAACATGATGCCCTCAAAGGAGCACAAAAAACTTCAATAATAGAATGTGAAGATGAAGATATTGATAAAATGCCTGAAATGGAATGCAAAAGAATGATCATATGATAACTCAGAAGCAATCAGAAGTAAATCCACTAATTAAAGAAATCCATACATGACATGAATGAAAATTTTTCCCACAAAATTGAAATTATAGAGAGAAATCAAAATGAAATATTCAAAATGAAGAATTCAATAAAGAAAATAAAAATGCAGTAGAAAGCCTTAACAACAGACTTGGTGAGGCAGAAGAAAGAATATCCCAGTAGGAAGACAATCTCTGGTAATTTTACAGTAAGACCAAAAAAATTAAAAAAAGAAAAATTAAAAAAAGTGTTGGAGATCTATGGGATACTATCAAATAACCTAACATATGGATCTTAAGAGTTCCTGAAGGTGTGGAAAGAGAGAATGGATTAGAAGGCCTATTTAGTGAAATAATCACAGAAAAATTCTCCAATTTGGAGAAAGAATGATATGTCCAAGCACAAGAAGTGCATAGAACTCCTGAAAGCATGACCAGAAAAGAGCTTCACCACAACACATTGTAGGCAAACTTTCCATAGTAAAACATAAAGAAAAGATTCTAAAAGATCCATAAGAGAAAGTCCAGATTATTTCAGAGGATCTCCAGTTAGACTCAGAGCTGACTTCTTGGCAGAAATCCTACAGGCTATGGAGAAATAGTGAGATATATTTGAAGTCTTAAGAGAAAAACCTGCATCCTGCAAAGTTCTCATTTATGAATAAACTGAGATAAAGGCATTCGATAACAAACAGAAATTGAAAGATTTATTATCAATTGTCCAGCCTTCCAAAAGATGCTTAAGGCAGATAATCATTAATGAGAAAATGTGAAGGCAGAAAATTTCCCTGTAAAAATACATGGGGAATGAAAGTATACAATAGAAATATTTATGGGAAAATGGCACTGTCAGGTCATTACTTATCAATAGAAACCTTGAATGTAAATGGCCTCAATTCTTCAGTGAAAAAATAGAGACTGGCTGAATGGATTAAAAACAAAATCCATCTATTTGCTGCCTATAAGAAACATATCTCACCAACAAACATGCCCGCAGACTTAAAGAAATATAAGAAGACACAAAAAAATGGAAAAAATCTGGGTGGCACTGTGGCTCACTTCACTAATCCTCCACCTGCGGCTCAAGCACCCTGGGTTCTAGTCCCAGTCGAGGTGCCAGATTCTGTCCCAGTTGCTCCTCTTCCAGTCCAGCTCTCCGCTGTGGCCAAGGAGTGCAGTAGAGGATGGCCCAAGTGCCTGGGCCCTGCACCCGCAAAGGGAGACCAGGAGGAAGCTTCTGGTTCCCAGCTTCGGATTGGCACAGTGCACCGGCCATAGCGGCCACTTGGAGGGTGAACCAATGGAAAAAGGAAGACCTCTCTCTCTCTCTCTCTCTCTCACTAACTCTGCCTGTCCAAAAAAATCAGTGGAGTTCAAATGTGTTCAAATAAAGATTCTAAAAAAAAGGGTGGGGAATCTTCCATGTTCATGGATTGGAAGAATCAATATAGTAAAATGTCCATAGTATAAAAAGCAATTTATAGATTCAATGTGACTTCAATCAAAATCAAATTACTAAGAACATTCTTTTCTTGTCTAGAAAAAATGATGCTGAAATTTATATGGAAACACAGGAGATCCCTAAATATCTAAAGAAGTCAAAAACAAAGTACAATGCATCCAATACCAGATTTCAAGACATATTACAGTGCAGTTATAATCAAAAACAGCCTGGTACTGGCAAGAAGGAGGTGAGTATAGAATGGAACAGAATAGAAACTCCAGAAATCAATCCACACAACTACAACCAACTTATCTTTGAAAAAGGAGCTAAAACCAATCCCTGCAGCAAAGACAGTCTCTTCAACATACGGTGTTAGGAAAATAGGGTCTCTGCATGCAGAAGTATGAAATATGACTTCTACCTTACATTTTATACAAAAATTAACACAAAATGGATCCAGGATCTGAATCCATGACCTGATGTCATCAAATTACTAGAGGAGAACATTGAGGAAAACTCTGCAAGATATTGACATAGGCAAAGGCTTAGTTCAAAATACATCCATGTTTATTGCAGCTCATTTCACAATAGTTGAGATATGGAATCAACTCAGATGTCCATCAACCAAAGGTTGACTAAAGAAATTATGATATATGTACACTATGGAATACTTCATAGCATGAAAAAAATGAAACCCTGTTTTTGCAATAAAATGGATGCAACTGGAAACCATTATCCTTAGTGAAATAAGTCAGTCTCAAAATACAAATGCTATGTATTCTCCCTGATCTGTGGTAACTAATAGAATACATAAAAGACAATCTATAGAAGTGAAATTATTACTTGAGGTGTGATGATTTTAACAGACCTTGTCTCAACTGTTGAGGAGCATTTTTTATACTATTTTTGAACTCTTTACTTACTTTAGGGTTAATGTTATGTGTATAATGTTAATTGAAAATATCTGTAAAAAATAAGAAACGGAATAGGAAAGAGGGGAAGAAAGAAGGGTGGGAGTGAGAGCATGAGGGAAGGTAGGATGGGAAGAGCCATTGTGTTCATAAATTTGTATATAAAATGCATGAAATGTGTAGACCTTAAATAAAATGTTTTCTTAGGTTGAAAAAAATCTTAGTTAAATAATTTTACTGACAGCACTCTCCTGATCAGCCACTACAGATCTCACTGCACTTATTTCTCTTTACACCTGCCTCATATGCCCCAAATCATAAAACACTGCATATAATTTTATTAAAAGCAGCCTACTACTTAACACATTCATGTATTGTTCATGTGTTCCTCTGCATGCAGTCTCTCCCTTGCCTTCCCTGTACCATCACTGCACCTACTGAACTTTTCTTGATCCCTTTTCCCACCACAAAGAAATGATCAATGTTATCTGTATTTTTGCTATACTTTCAGTATACTTTTTGCATACTTTCAGTCAAAAAAAAGTATTTTTGTGTGTATTTATTTATATAAACCTATTGGAGCAAAAGCATTTAGAAAGGAGCCATTGTCTGATGCATCATTGCAAATTGGTGCTTTTTGTGTAATAGATGTGTATTTAATTGTTAAGACAACTATTGTTTAGTATTGAGCCAAAACTTGGTCTCTGTAGGATTAAAATATTTCTAAGGCATGTCTCCAGAACTGAGAGGGGCAGGTATTCCAAGAGGCTATTCTAATGAGGATGAAAATGATTACTGGCCTGCTATTTATGGAGAGGCATGGAAACAAGGTTTGTCTAAAAACTTAGCTCCATTCATTAGAGTATGTGTTTAATTAGTAGAGAATAATGTGGTCACTCTGATGGTTATTTGAGTGGACTCCAGGTTCTTTTTTGGCCCAGGAAAAGGAACTATAAGCATATATTAGATTGCCTAAATAGAGTACATGGGTCAGAGTGCAACTTCTTGGACAACACAAAGGTAGAAGACATGAATTTCTTTCAGTTGATAAGCAAAATGTTATACAATACTTATGTTAGCAGAGGATCTGGTACCTGGTCTTATGCTATTATCTGTAAGAACAACAAAGCAAATTTGCAAGAGGTCTTGGTATCCATGGGTAACTTCAATAAACATCACTGTAGGAACCCAGAGAAGAAATAGGAGAAACATGGAAAAGAAAATCATATTGTAGTAAACTGAGCTATATGTAAAAGCTACATTAAAAAGCTGTATTAATGAATGCACATCTAGCATTTAAAATTTACTTATTTATTTTGATTTATGCTTATGTGTTATATTTGTATATCTTTTCTGCCAACTGGCTCAATACTAGGCAACCTAGAGTTTCAGCAATAGCTTATATCTACCTGTAGTTCTTTTTCATTGAAATCAAGTTTATCTATCTATTTTTCTTTTGTTCTATCTATCTTTCTGAGGACAGAATTAGAGAGAGAGAGAGAGAGAAATCTTTCATCTGCTGTTTCATTTTCAAAATGCCTACAATAGCCAGGGCTGGGCTAGACCAAAGCAAGGAAACTGGAACTCCATCTGGGTCTACCACATGTATGTCAGGGACTCAAGTACTTGAGGCATCGTTGGCGGCCTCTCAGTTGTATTAGCAGAAAACTAAATTTGAAGTAGAGATGGAAGTAGAGACAGGACTCATTTCCAGGCACTCTGATGTGGGATGTGGGAACACACAGGCAGTTTAACCTGTGCACTACAATGCCTGCCCTTACCAAAATTTTTAATTATTGGTTATAAACTGACTTACATTATCCTTCTCTGGCTCCAGCTATAATTACTTTAATCATGTTTACTTAACTAAACTACATTTGCAGATTTTTTAAAAAAAACTTTTATGCATCAACACATATAGAATTAGAAAGAGCAGAATAATGATGTATCCTTCATCTGTCTTGTTTGAGGATGAACTAATGGCCAAACTTGCTTCCCAAATTCTCTTACTCAGTCCCATCCCACTTCCATATTACTTTTTTTTAAAAAAAAAAAGATTTATTTGTTTATTTGAAAGGCAAAGTTACAGAGAGAGAGAGAGAGAGGATACATACATACATATATATATAGAGAGAAAGATATATACCTATATCTATAGGTAGGTAGGTAGGTAGATAGATAAATAGATAATCCATCCACAGGTTCACTCCCCAAATGGCCAAAATGACTGGTGATGGTCCAAGCCAAAGCCAATAGCCAGGAACCTCCTCTAGGTTTTCCCTGTAAGTTCAGTTGCCCAAGGACCTAGGCCATCTTCTGCTGCTTTCCCAGGTGTATCAGCAGGGAGCTTGATCAGAATTAGAGCAGCCAGGACTAGAATCAGCACCCATATTGGATGCAGGCACTGCAGAGACGGCTTTACTCACGGGGCCACAGCACCACCTCTCCCTCCCACCATATTACTTTGAAAGTCAAGTTTATGTAAGTACTGTCTTCATTCAATAAAATCCTTAATTTTAAGTATATAGTTGTATGAATTTTGACAAGGTATACAGTTACATAAGCCATCAAGATATCGATTCAAAACTTTCCCCATCACATTCATATTTTCTTTCATATTCAATTTCCTGCCTTCACCCCTGTTCTTTGTTAATACTATTCTCTGCCCTTACAGTTTTGCCTTGGTAAGAATGTAATATAAATGTAAATATAAAATATATAGTCTGGAAATTAATTTGGCTTTTTTCACTCAGCCCAATGCTTTTGAGATCCATCTATGTTGCATTAAATACATGTAATTCATTACTTCTATTGCCAAAGAGTATTTCATGTATGACAGAACCCTCACAGTTTATCCATTCATTACCTGATGGATATTTATATTTTCCAGATTTTGCTAAGTGTCAATTGAGCTACTCTGACCTTTCACATACAGATTTTTGTGGTGATGTAAATGTACCATTTTTATTGAGTAAGTACTTTAGAGATTGATGGGTTATGCTTTATATAGAGATATAGATACAGATATAGATATAGATGATACAGATATCTTTAAAAGAAATCGCCAGTGTTTTCCAAAGTGGCTGAAGCATTTTGCATTTCCACCAGAAGCATGTTAAATGTTCAGACATGCTGTATTCACAGCAGCAATCAAAAAGGAAGGCACTGGGATCTCATTGTTGTTTTAATATGAATTTTCCTAATAAATAATGATGTTGATAATCTTTTATTGTGCTTGTTTGCCAACTGTATCTCTTTTTTATTGAAGTGTTCAAATATTTTGGTTATTTTAAATTATCTGTTTTATTAATATTGAGCTTTGAAAGTTTTTATATAACATTACCAGACATGTATTTTCCAAATATTTCTCCTGTTCTGTGAATTATCTTCCTCTTCTGAATGTCATTCAAAGAGAAGATTTTTTTAAAAACAACTGGTTAAGTATATTTTGTCCATTTTTAATTTTCATTCATGATTTTTGTGTCTATAAAACCTAATTCTCTTCTATGTGTTTTACAGTTATTTCATAGTTGTACGTTTCATATTGAGATCTACTTAATTTTGTCTATAGTGTGAGATATGATCCCAGACTCTTCTTTTTTTGCATATAGGTAAACAACTATTCCATACTACAAGTACAAAAAAGCTATAAATTTTTCATTAAATTTCCTTGGTACTTTTTTAAAAAAACTCAATTGGTCATAGACGTATGGGTATTACTTCTAGAATCTCTATTTTCCACTTAGCTATACATGTTTAACATTTTACCCATGTCTCCTGTTTGACTAATCAAGATTTATAATGTTATTGACAGCTTATTGTGTGAGTCCTCAAACTTTGGTTACCCTTTTCAAACTTTTTTTTATTTATTATAAGTCCTTACTGTTCCTATATAAATTTTGGATTCAGCTTGTCATCTTCTACATTAAAACCTTCTACTGTTTGTATGAGAATTACATTGAAATTATCAACTCAATTTAAGGAAAGTTGGAAAGCTACTATCTTGACAATATTGTGTCTTCCAAATCATGAATATGAAATATTTCTCTGTCTAATATTTAATTTATTTCAGCAGTTATTTTTAAGTTTTTTGTACACCTTGCACATTTGTTAAAATTATTCCTAAGTATTTTATTTTTTGTTGCTGTTATTAAGAAATTCCCTTGAGCAGCAGCCTTTAACCCCTACCTGATCTATTTGTCCACTGTTTTCTTGCTTCGGTATGTTCAATAAATCTAGCTCTGTTCACTAAAGAAAAGCATTGTCTTAAATTCATTTTTGATTATTCTTTGGTGATATGAAAAATGATCTATTTTTGTGTATATGTCTTGTATCTTACAACTTGATAAATGTCACTTCTTAATTCTATTAGATTTTTTGTGAATATTCCACCAGATTTGCTACTGTAGACTGTCATGTAACCTAGAAAAAATAAAACTCTACTTCTTACATTCCATATGATATCCTTTACTTCTTGCCTTATTACATTGACCAGAAACACCACCATGATACTGATCAGAAATGATGATGGCAATCTTTATCTTGTAGATTGAGTTTGGAGTATTTCCTCCTCCTCTGATGCACAAAATATTTGTGAATGATTGGAATATTTTCTTTAAATATTGGAAATAAATTGCAATAAAGCTAAGTAAGCCTAAGTCCCACATTGTGGTAAGAATTTAAACTACCAATTCTTTTTTTTTTTTTTACTTATTTGATAAGTAGAGTTACACAGTGAGAGAGAGAGAGACAGAGTCTTCCTTCCATTGGTTCACTCCCCATGTGGCCACTATGGCAGGCACTGCACAGATCTGAAGCCAGGAGCCAGGTGCTTCCTCCTGGTCTCCCACGCAGGTGCAGGTGCCCAATCACCTGGGCCATCCTCCACTGCCCTCCCGGGCCACAGCAGAGAGCTGCCCTGGGAGAGAAGCAGCCAGGACTAGAACCAGGTGCCCATATGGGATGCCGTCACCACAGGTGGAAGATTAGCCAAGTGAGCCATGGTGTCAGCCACTTTTTTTTTCCTTTTAGTAGATCTACTCAGATTTTCTCTTTATTTTTCATGTCATTTTTATAATTTGCATATGTCTTGGAATTTGTTTCTTTTTTTTTTCTTCCTACTTGTTTAATCCCAACTTTCTGTCTGTCCGCCACCCTTTGGATAATTTCCTGGGAACCTTTTATTGAACACTTCCCCGGTGTCAGCCACTGTAAAAGCCACTTAACAGACATCACCTAATTCACACAAAAGTCCTCCTACCGCATACCGAGTGCTGTCTCTATAGACAGAGGAGACACTGGGGTAAAATCAGAGTGATGTGTGCAATGTCTACACTAGGGCAGCCTGCTAGTCCGTGAGCAGGACCACTCTCAAGTTCTGCCTGTGGCTCCCCCCACCGCTCCTGGATGGCATCCGCCCGTCTGAAAGACCTGGTGGCCAAGGACTGAAGTGCTCATCCAGCCCTCGGCGCTGTCAGTGTGTCCCATAGGGCAGAAGACTCTCCCCATTTCAAGGCCACTCCTAAGCGGGCAGGCGCGTCCTAGGCCCCCTCCTCCAATGCACCCTCTGGGGCTCCCTGTGGTGGGGGAAGTGTCCCCAGAGTGGGGCAGCCTGCATCAAAGCCATCAGGGACCCCTGCTGAAAATGCAGACCCCCAGGCCACTAGAGTCCGCTTCACCAGGTCTGAAGAGGGGTCGGGTTCTGCCCACCCCCGACCTCACTTTGAGAAGAAACTGCTGAGGGGCTGGCACTCCTCCCCCGAAGAGGCATCAAAGGGAGGAGTTAAAGAACCACGAAAGCCCTGCCGGGTATCCCAAGGCCTGTGGACCCCAATCGGCCCGAAGCAGGAGCCTGCGGCCTGGCCCCTTAGGGCTCCCCACCGCCTCCCGGGCCCGCAGCCCACCCGGTGCCCAGATTCTCAGCACGGGCTGGGGGGGGCGGCGGCCTCCCCAACTGACCTGCGGCCGGCCTGGCCCTCTGCACAGCGGCCAGACGCCGCGGGGCCTGATGCGGAAGTTGGAATTTGTCGGTTTCATTTAAAGGCATGAAGTTGCTTATATTGTCTTACACTCCTTTTAATATTGATGGGTACAATAGCAATGCCCTTTCTTTCATGCCTGAATTTGGAAAATTTTTGTCTTTTCTGATTTTTTTTCTCTTGGTCAGTCTAGCTGAAGTTTTATCAATCAAATTTTTTTTTTCTAAATACAATTTCGGAGCCATTTTTTCTCAATAGTTTTTAAAATTAAACTGATAATCTCTGCCCTTGATTGGCAGTAGTCTACACTCACTTAATGTAATTACTAAATTACTAATGATTTATTCCTATATCCAACAACTAGACACACCCAGAGATATTTTCATTTAGTACTTCAAAGTCACACTTTATTTCTTTTTTTTAAAGAATTATTTATTTGAAAGTCAGAGTTACACAGAGAGAGAATGAGAGGCAGAGAGAGAGAGAGAGAGAGGTCTTCCATCTGCTGCTTCCCTTCCCAATTGGCCGCAATGGCTGGACCTGCGCCAATCCAAAGCCAGGAGTCAGGACATTCCTCCAGGTCTCCCACATGGGTGCAGGGGCCCAAGGACTGCGCCATCTTCTACTGCTTTCCCATGCCATAGCAGGAAGCTGGATCAGAACTGGAGCAACCGGTCTTGAACTCGCACCCAAATGGGATCCTGGCACTGTAGGCAGCGGCTTCACCCACTACACCACAGTGCTGGCCCCATCACACTTCATTTCTTTGTATGTCTCATAATTCCTGTAAAATCAAAATGTTCAGTGACTCTGAATTCTGATGTTTTACTGTGTGTTTTTATCATCACAACTTCTTTTCCCTTATGAGTCTGATTCTGTTGCCCAATAGGTAGCATCTGTCACCGCCATCATGTGTGGTTGCTGGTGCTTCTGCTGAGTGTATTTTAGATTCTTATTTTTAAATTTAGCCCTACTTCCTGGAAAGCACCCTGTTTTTAAAGACTTTGGTGACCAGTCAGTGATTAACCAGTGACTGTGGTCAAACATCTCTGCCACAGGCTTCTGCTCTCCCTCAATGGTTGTGACTGTAGTGTGGGGAGAACAAGGCTCAGGCAGTTTTCAAGTCTGCCACTGTTGCTATTTTCTTTTAGAAAATCTCAGGTCTCCTTTGTATGTGACCAGAACACCAATTGGCCAGGGTGCCCAGAAGCAAGATCTTTCATTGCTTTCTCAGGTCAAGGATTTCTCTGTTGAATTTCTGACTTAGTCCTCTGGCCTGCCACTCACCGAACTCATCGACCTAAGGCTAGCAGGGCTGTAGGTTGAATTCTGTTCTGTTCTTGCTGAGTTTACTACTTTTACGAACAATACTTCCAAAGTAAAGTAGCTCCCTCTGATAGAAAGCTGTTGGTTTTAGAGCAAGCTGGAGTCTGGCAGAAGCCACTGCAGGTGAGTCAGTTACATAATGTCACTGTTCTTACCCAAAGCTCAGCAGTTCTTCATTAACAAACCCTTCTTGGTTTGTTGATTGCTTTTGGTTAGTTTCAAGAGCCCATAGTAGATGTGTCTGACAATTTTTTCCAGTTTTTATGTTCTTTGTTTGAGGCAGGATTTATGGAATTCCTTGCTATAACAAAGATAGAAATCCTGCCTACATTTATCAATTAATTAATTATGCTGTATAACGTTGGGTTTTTAACATTTTGTCATGAAAAATAATGTTTTCTGGAGGTATTTTTGTTTTTGTTGATATGTACTATTAAAAATAACTCCTATTCTTAGTTGATTTTTTGTCAAGATTGGATGCTGCTTTATCAAATATTTCTTCAACTTTTATGTTCATATTGTCTTTAAATTTTTATTTTATTAACATTTGTAATTGTACTGATTGTTCTCCAAATATTAAGCCAATCTTGTATTCCTAGAATAAACTCAGTTTGGTCAAAACACATCATACTGTGGTGTATGTAACTGGGTTCCTATTATAAATATCTAGTTTAAGATTTTTATATCTATATTCATGAATGTGATTAGTTTGAAATTTTAGTATTTTGTGATGCCCATGACAGGTTTTTTTTTCAAAGTTAGTCTGGCTTCAAAATATGTTGGGTATTGTTTCAAATTTTTCCATTTTTGGAAGGTTTCATAAAAGATGTAATTCATATTTTATCATATTTCCTATTAAATATTTTTAAAGATTTACTCATTTATTTGAAAGGCAGAGTTAGAGAGAGAGGGAAAGAAAGAGACCAAGAGATCTTCTGTCTGTTGGCTCACTCCCTAGATGGCTACAACAGCCAGAGCTGGGCCAGGCCAAAGCCAGGAAACTCCTTCTGAGCCACTCATTCATTCATTCACTCATTCATTCATTCACTCACTCACCCGCCCAGGAACCCAGCCCAGCCCGCCTCCACTCAGTGTCCGGGGCGGGGGCCAAGGAGGGGCCCGTGGCCCTGTAGCCCCGCCTGAACCGACCCACCCCCGCCGACATTCCCGCCCGGCTCCGGGACACATTCCATGGTTTGCAGCCGACTGGCCAGCTCCTCAGAGCCTCAGATGTGGGCACAGTGGGCAGCGGCCGAGGGCCGGGAGACAGAGCACCCCGACCCCCACCCCAGCGCCGGCACACAGCAGGGGATGCGGCGGGTGGCACTCAGATGGGCACGGGGACGCCAGCCCACCTAAACCTGGACATGGCTCCCTACGGCCTCGCCCAGCCACCCTCAGCTCCATCCCACCCCAGGGCCTTTGCACAGCCGTGCCCTCGGCCCCCAGACCTCAGACCCTCTGCCAGCGCCCCCTCCTCAGCGCTGGTCCCGTGCCCACGAGCCCCCGGCCTGGCTGCAGATTCACAGCAGAGACTCCTGGGGGGTCTGACCACAGCGCCCCCGCGTGCCCGTCCTGCAGATCCAGCCTGGGCAGCGGCCTCACGGCGGGCAGGGGAGACCAAGGCTGGCAGTGGCCGGTGCCTGTACTTAGCCCCGCGCGCTCGCGCTCTCGCTTCCTCCGTGGGCCCCCCATGGAAAGGACAAAGCCACGAAGCGGCTCTCGAGGCCACGCTGGCTATGGGTCCTGTTTTCCCGCCCTGGATCCTGGCTAGCCCAGTGTAGACGCTGCTCCTGTAGACGCCATGGCACCACTGGGCTGGAATGCCTCCCTCCCGTGACAGGGACGCACAGCGAGGCTGGCATGTATCTGGCGGGGACGTGTCCCCTCCCCGGCCCCAGGGCAGCCACGCTGTGCTGGGGGCCTGGTGGGGGGGTGACGCAGCTCAGGGCTCCTGCAGAGGGCTGAGAAGGGGCGAGCATCCAGGTGCTCCCAGGCCACACCTCTGCAGACCCCTGCAGAAGTGCGCCCCTGGCTCGCTGGCGGGGGGGGGGCATAATCCCCCTGGAACTGGAACTCGAGCCCGGGCTTCTGCTTTGGGGCCGCCCTGACCCCCTCCCCGCTCTGATCCAGCCACGCCGGCCTCCTGGCTCCGTGCTGCCCCAGGGCCTTTGTACTGGCCGTGTTTTAGCCCCCGTTTCTCTTTGTCCATTTTGCCAGCTGCCAGGACTCCACTCTGGTCGCCCAGGCCCACGAGGGCCCCTGCCCCCTGCTACCCCCACCTGCCCTTCTCTTGAGCACCCAAGATGCGGCTGGGATACAGTAGGCATATGATAAATGCTGGCCAAGGGGAGACCAAGAGCTGAAGCTGACCCCGGAACTCGCACCGGGGACTGGGGACACCCACACCCACCCGGGGGCTGCAGGGGACAGGGCCCTGGAGCCACGGCCGTGAGACCCAGGCCGCTTCCCGAAGGGGCACAAGACCGGGCCCCCAGCCGCAGGCTCTGAGTCCCCGGGTGGACGGCCCGGGCCTCTCCTGGCCCCCAGCTTGGCCCCACGGCCCCCAGCCGGACCCGGAATCTCCCTCCCCCAAGTCGCAGTCCCAGCCCCGAGGGCTATGGCCTGGCCCCCTAGAAGAATTCTGGAAGGGCGCCCAAGCTTAGCGGAGCTGCCCCAGCCCTGCTCCACGCCACCGCCCCCGGCCCTGCCTGGAGCCCCAGGGGGCCGTCTGCCCACAGACCCCTCCCGGGCCTCAGGGGCCCAGCCGAGCCAGCCACATGGCCCCGGGGCCACAACGCCGGCCCACGTGGGCCCAGCACCCACTCACCATCCACCACATCTTGGCCTTCACGTGGTAGCACAGCTCTCACTTCACCGTGGCCTCTCCAGCTTTGCTGGGCACTGGGGCACCCAGCACCTCCATGCTGGCGCAGGACGCCTGGCCAACCCTACCCCCGCCCGGCCGCGGGCTCCGAACGCGCGGTCCGCATGGCCTGGGACCCACGGAGCTGGAGGGGGAGAGGGAGAGAGAGATGGGGGGGACGACTGTGATGGGAGCTCCCTAGGGTCGGTGAGTGGCCATCCATGGCACCGGGATGCACGGGTGGCCGCGGTTCTGATTGGGAGCAGGCCCCCGCCCCCGCCCCCTGGAGGAGCAGCTGCTCCCAGCCCCGCTGCCCACTCACCAGCTCCTGTGTCTGGCCAGGCTCCCAGGGCCCGTGGAGCCGCCGGACCCCTCCCACCACCTCCCATGGCCCCTTCCTGGAGGCCAAGGGCCGGGGCCTGGGGAGGGGGCACCCTCCGCGCAGGGAGGAGGGGCCAGGACCCTGGGCTGCAGGTGCTGAGGCGGCCATGCATGCATGGGGCGCCAAGGGTGTGCTCGGCCTGCAGGGCAGGACCTCAGGGACTCCGGGGGCTCTGGAGTGGCCTTGGCTGCCTCTGCGTTGGGCAGCGGGGCGGCCACGGGGCTGGGAGGGGTGCGGCTGGCAGCTGGAGGGCGCCCCCTCCTCCAGTGCCCACCCCGCGTTGCGACTCCCCCAGGAGGGCGCCTCCTCCCTCAGGCCCGGGGACTCCCACGCGAACTCCAGAGCTGGCCCGCAACCGGCACTGGCTAGGAAAAGCCTGGCGAGCCGCTGGTGCCCGGGACAGCGCAGACGCGGCGCCTGTGGGACTCCTTGCGGAGGCCCCGCCCCGCGCCTTCATTTGCCTCTGAGCCTCATGGTCGCTGCAGAGGACGACTCCTGGGCTGTGCGGGATCCAGGGCTGTGCGGCACCCAGGGCTGTGCGGGTCCCGGGGCTGTGCGGGTCCCGGGGAGGCAGGGACGAGGCGGGAAGCGGACGCGGTGGGTGGGAGAGGAGGGGAGAAGGGCGGAGGCCGCGGCCGCCCCCTCTCACCCGAAGCCCCCCCTCCCCGGGCGCATTTACACCCGCGGAGGCCGAGGCCCAGCGGCCGGGCCAGGCAGAGTGAGGACCCAGGCCCGGAGTGTCGCCAGAGCCGCGCGTTCCCCCGCGTCAGGGCTCCCGCACGCTGCCCAGGGAGACCGCGAGCAGTGCTTGGTAGGGAGGCGGGCGGGCAGACCACACTCTGCTGCCTGAAGCCCTTGAGGGGCGGAAGTCCCCAGGGCCGCGCTCAGGGCCCGGGGTTCTAATGGCGCCCGGACTGAACGCAGGCCCAGAGCAGATCACAGGGTGGGCAGAGGTTTGATTAAAGAGAGGACAGCGCCAAGTGCGTCCCACATGGGCGCGAGTTCGAGTCCTGGCCGCTCCTCTTCAGGTCCAGCTCCCTGCTGTGGTCTGGGAAAGCAGTGCAAGATGGCCCAGGTCCTTGGGCCCCTGCACTGGCGTGGGAGACCCGGAAGAAGCTCCTGGACCCTGGCTCCTGATAGGCGAAACTGTGGACAGCTGGGGAGTTAACTAGCAGATGGAAGACCTTTCTCTGTCTCTCTCTCTCTCTCAACTCCCACTTCCAAATCAATCTCTTTTAAAAAAAGTCAGATCACGGCCAAAAATTCCCAGCCACAGACCCCAGAAGCCGCGGACACATGGACGGCGGAGGCAGGAGAGAAACTTCTGGGAGGTGGGGTGGGGGACTGCGGTGGGCATTTGGTGGGGGAGGGTGCTCCACTGGGACCCCAGCCCCCTCCCAACCAGGGCCCCACCCGGACCGGGAGCCCGCAGGGAGGTCGGGGGTGACCACGGCCAGACAGGTCCTGGCGGGGCAGGTGTGCAGTGGGGGCAGAGAAGGGGCAGGTGCGCAGCGGGGACCAGGGGCTCCTCCCCACCCCGCGGCCGGCCCAGGGCCCTTTGGGGGAGGGCAGCAGAGGTGTCGATGGGCGGGGTTGGCTTCCTTGCAACTCAGGCATCGTGGGGCTGGAGCCGGTGTGGCCAGGGCCCGACCGCCGGCCTCTCTCTCCCCGGCTCAGGATGCGCTGGATGGCGGCCCCCGGTGACCACAGGCCCGCAGCCGGCTCTGCTCAGCCTCAGCCAGGGAATGGATGCCCGGGCCCTTTAAGGAAATGCTGGTGGGGCCGCGGGGAGGGCCCAAGCCCCCTCCTCAGGGTGAGAGCCACTAACCCAGCCCCGGAGCCCACACAGCCAGGGCATGCGGATCCCCCAGGCTCAGCTGGCGGGGATGCTTCCAGAATGCTCCACGCAGCCACAGCAGGACGCACGTCCCTGTCAAGTCAGCATAGCCTTGCCCGGAGCCACCCCCAGCCAGACTCACCCTCCCCCTCCTCAAGCCTCAGCTTGTCTGTACAATGGCCTAATGGAACCTCCGCCAGACGGGCTGGGCCGTGATCATGTACTTGTTCTCCCACTCAGACTCCCGGGGCCGTGGCGGCCCCGTTCCTGCACTGAGCTCCGCGTCCCAGCAGGACCAGCGTGGACTCTGCGTTCTTGCTTGAGGACGCAGACACTAGGCGAATTCCACGCAGCCCTGTTCACATGGCCATGAACCCTGCCTGGAGGGCCCCCTCCGGGCCCGGCCACCACGCATGGAAGCCGGCACGGCTCCCTCGCCTTCGCGTCCCCTGCGGGGAGACATTTTGGTTAATGTTAAGTTTGTCCACGCTCTCCAGCAGACAGGGCCCGACTCCGAGGCTCGCGCGCCCTCTGCTGTCCACCGCGGGGAGCACAGGCCGGGCCGGGCAGGTGCGCGCCCAGGGGAGGGGAGAAGTGGCGCGCTCGGGACCAAGTGCGGCCGCAGAGCGACAGGACCTGGCGGTGGACTGGACCTGGAGCTGATCCGGAACCAGAGGCGCCCCGGACAGCAGCCCCGATGCTGTGACAGGCAGAGATCAGCGCTTGTCCCCAGGGGCGGGCTGAGGGCCTGGGCTCCGTCCTGAACCGGTTCGCAGGCTCCCTGGAGCTGTCCGCGACCCCCGGAACAGAACACTTTGGCGGGCAGTGTGCGCCCACCGCGCCTGCCAGGATTTCACTCAGGGCGGCAAAGCCATCTTGGGGTCAGGGAGGGTACTGCGTCTTTAAGGATAACTTCAGACGTCACTCCTGACGTCACAATCGCCTAGGCTCTGAAGAGGAAGGCAAGTCCTGGCTGTGGGTCAGCTGGCGGCCTCATGAATATGTAGATCATCCCCACCTCCTCCGCGCTCTGATAGGCTCGGGAAACAGAGGGGGCAGAGCGGAAGCGGGGCTGGGTGGAGGGATGGGGCGGGGCGAGGTGCGGGGGCCTCAGCTCCTGATACCAGCTTCCAGCCTATGCAGAGCCTGGGGAGCTCAAGTAAGTGGATTCCTGCTACTCATGTGGGAGATCTAGAGTGATTTCCCGGCTCCCAGCTTCAGCTGTTGCGGGCATTTGGGGAGTAGACCGACAGATGGGAGGTTTCTCTCTCTCCCTCTCCTCCTCTCTAATAAAATAAAAATCTAAAGAGAAATAAAACCTGAAAAATTCCCAAATTAGGTCAAAGCTTCAAGAGGCAGGATACAGTTTCAAACAGAATAAACCAAAGACATCCATGTCAAGAAACAGCATAATTAATCTGAAAACTGAAGCCAAAGAAAAAATTTTGAAAGCAACTGAAGATCACATATTTATAAAGGAACACCCAAGTGAATACTGTGGATTTCTCTTCTAAAACCATGGAGGCTTAGAAGAAGTTGCAAAACATGTTCTAGTGTGGAATGGAAAGAACTATCAACAGTGAACTGAAAATATCTTTCAGGAATCATGAGAAAATAAAGAAAACAGGGGGCCGGCGCCGCGGCTCACTTGGCTAATCATCCACCTGTGGCACCGGCACCCTGGGTTCTAGTCCCATTTGGGGTGTCGGATTCTGTCCCAGTCGCTCCTCTTCCTGTCCAGCTCTCTGTTGTGGCCCGGGCAGGCAGTGGAGGATGGCCCAGTTCCTTGGGCCCTGCAGCTGCATGGGAGACCAGGAGGAAACACCTGGCTCCTGGCTTTGGATTGGCTGCAACGTGCCGGCCATAGTGGCCACTTGGGGTGTGAACCAACGGAAAAAGGAAGACCTTTCTCTCTCTCTCTCTCTCTCTCTCTCTCTAACTCTGCCTGTCAAAAAAAAAAAAAAAAGAAAAGAAATAAATAAAAAGAAAAACCAACCCTTAAAGAACAGAAGGAAATGTTTAGAATGATAAAAGAAGGCTTGGAACTTCAGAAAACACCACCAAAATGGGCAAAAACAGGAGTCAATATGATTGTCTACCACTCTCATTTTACAACACGTTCTCTGATGTGGTTCTCTGTGTACGTACAAGAAATACTAACTAAGGATAATTGAATTTTAAAATTGGAGAGGTTAAGAACTTCATTTCTTACACTTGAAGTGGCAAAACAGTGGTGCAAGGAGACTGTGATAAATTATATATATATAAATATATATAGCATAACATCTAAAGCAATCACTAAGGAAACTATACAAAGCAGTATGTTAAAAAGTACTGTAGGGGGCAGGTGTTGTGGCACAGTGGGCTAAGCCACAGTGTAGATCACTGGCATCCCTTTAATTGTTGAAGTGCCAGTTGACTACTCTGCTTCTGATCCAGCTTCCTGCTAATACGCCTAGGAAGGTGGTGGGTAACTGCTGTTGTACCTGGATCCCTGCCACCCACTTGGGATACCTGGGTGAAATTCCAGGCTCCTCCCTTTCCTGGCTTTGGGATGGCACAGACCTGGCAATTATGGGCATTTGGAGAGTAGAACCAGTGGATGAAAGATCTCTGTCTCTGTCTCTCTCTGTGTCTGTCTCTGTCACTCTGCCTCTAAATAAATAAATCTTTTAAAACATACTATAAACAAATCAATATGGAATTGTGAAAATTGTCCAAGTAACCGCCAGGAAGGTAAGATGCAGAGCACCGAGAAACAGAAGAAACATACACACTTAGAAAAATAACAAAATGGTTGACCTAAGCCCCAATATATCAACAATTTTATTAAAGGCAGATGAGATAAGTTGCCAACTGAATCACAGATTGGCAAGTTGGATTAAAAATGATCCAACATTATGTTGTCTCTGAGAAACTCACTTCAACATGATACAAGTAGATTGAAAATAAAAGGTTAAGGAAAGATAGGCCATGCAACTTTTCTTCAAAAAAGCAGGAGTGGCTGTGTCTATAGCAGATAAAAAATGCTTCGGAACCAAGAAAATTGTCAGAGTCAGAGGGAGATACTACATAATGACAAAAGGATCAAGTTACCAGAAAGACATAATGATGCTGAAAATAAATATGTCAAACACAGAACCTCAAAAAAACATGAAACAAAAAACTGATAGAGTTGGAAGGGGACAAAGTGAACTTCAGAATTACAGTTGAGGCTTTCAAAAACCCACTGTTAGTGACTGACAGGACTATTGGTCCCCAAATCAGCAAGGATACAGGGTGAACTGTGAACAGGATTTAACCGAAATATTTAGAGAATACTCACCCTGACAGTAGCAGAATATACTTTTGATTTTCAAGCATCCATGGAACATTCCCCATAATCTGGATTATAAAACAAACCTCAAATATGTAAAAGAATTGAGAGATGGAGTATATTTTATGAACATAATATGATCAAATGGGGGATCAGTGACCAACAGACAACAGAAGTATCTTGATATTTGGAAACCCGACAATAAACTTCTGAATAATCCAGAGAGAAGATCCCAGAGGAAATATGAAAACAGAACCAAATGAGAATGAGCACACAACACACTCAATTACGTGGGATGCAGTTAAAGCAATATGAAGAAGATGCCAGTTCTCAAATTAACCTATAGATTCAATGCCATGCCATTCAAAATTCCTGCAGGTTTTTTTTTTTTTTTTTGAGGTGGGTAGAAATGAATAAGCATTTTCAAGAGTTTTATGGGTAAGCAAAATGTGGGGAGCAACTGGGAGCAACTCGGACTAGACTAAGTTACTGGAATTAAGACTTATTCTATGCATCTGCTCTCCCACAATATGGCGCTGAGAAGGGAGAAGCAGCTTCTACACAGCTGCCTCCAGTTCAACCAATAAACAGCAGGACCTGCTCCTGATTGGAGGAGAGCAGCGTACTCGGTGTGTGGGTAGCAGAGTTGGGATTGGTGGAAGAGGACTATAAAGAAGGAGAGAGACAACATGCACCAGGAACATCTAAGGGGAACATCTATCTGAAGGAACACCTGTGCAGCCCCCAAGAGAGCCGGCCGGCGGTGTGCCGCTCCCCCGTGGAAGTGGGGAATGTGGCAGGGGGAACCGCCCTTCCACGGAGGTGGAAGGGTCGGTAGCCAACCCGGGAAGAACCAGCAGCAAACCCAGGGAGGGCCGAGCAGACAAAAGAACAGCGCAGGGTCCTGTGTCGTTCCTCCACGAAGATGGGGAGCGACAGCAAAAGATCTGGAATAACCAGCATGATTTCTTAAAAGAGCCAAATAGAGTCCAGAACTGGAGCCACATGTGAATGGTCAATTGGTATTGACAAAGGTGCCAAGATGGGAAAAAGCCAAGTTCCCACAAATGGTGCTGCATCACCTGATGTCCAAGGGCAAACACGGCCATGAGCCCTTACCTCATGGCCTCACACACGCTAACTCACCATGGATCCTGGCCCTTAGGTAAAATCCCAAACTTGAACATTTCTAAAAGGAGACATACTCATCGAATGTAATCTTTGTATACTTGGGACAAGCAAAGGTTTCTTGGATAAAACATAAAAGACACGAACCAGCTGTTTCACCCCAAGAAAGAGCACTGTTCTCCTGGGCCCTCACCCCTGATCGCTTTCTCTTGTGCTGTCACCATGGGCGCAGTGAGACTAAGATCAAACACCAGGGTGTGGCTCAGGGGAACCCGGGTGTTGGATGTCAGCCAGCACCTGCCATGCAGAGTAGGGCCAAGCCAAGCTGAGATCCACAGCACAGAGGCCTGGTCATGGCTTTCATTTCTCCTTGTTCTTATTCTTTTCCTGTCTCTCTAGGTTTAGTTTGTTAAGTTAGGTTTTCACCAGAGTTAAACATTGGAGGGAAACTACCTTTAAAAAAAAAACATTTATTTATTGATTTAAAGTCAGAGTTACAAAGAGAGAGGGGGAGACAGAGAAGGAGAGTTCTTCCATCTGCTGGTTCACTCTCCAGATGGCCATAAAGGCAAGTGCTGGGCCAGGCCAAAGCCAGGAGCCAGGAACCAGGAGTCAGGAGCCAGGAACCAGGAGCCAGGAGCTTCTTCTGGGTCTCCCACATGGGTGGCAGGGGCCAAACTACTTGGGCCATCTTTCCTTGCTTTTCACAGGCCATTAACAGGGAGCTGGTTGGGAAGTTGAGCAGCCAGGACACAAATTGGCACCGATTTGGGATGCCAGTGTCACAGCTGATGGGTTTACCTGCTACACCACAATGCTGGCCCCAGGGGAAAATATCTTACAAACAATTATGTGTGGAGAAAGCAAGTTCCAAAAGGATATGTACAGCAGGGTATATTAAAACCATATACTGCTAGATTTTGCTTAGGAATAATAAGGGAGTGGAAAAGGCAGAGATGAGAAAGATGCCCCCCAAAGTGGATTGGCAGCTACCTCCATGCTTGGAAAGAAGGAAAGGACAGTGTGCATGGGGGAACTATTAATTTATTTCTATGAAAAAAAGAAACTTACCTAAAGCAGATATAGGTTATATAAATAATGTTTAAGTGGTAAATACACACATGCCTGTTTTACTACTTTCTGTGTATAAATATACACATACAAGTGAACCATTTCATAATTTAAAAATTGCTCTAAAAAAGACATTTTCTTACACTTCCAACTATCAAATTTATACTGCATTCTTCTCTTGAAATGGCGAACAGAGAAAATGAAAATACTTACTTGGCTTAGAATATGACTTCAGATGTTCAAATTCGGGTTCATCATAGATATTTTGCAATGATCCATGGTTAATTTGCTGAGGCACATCTTTTTCAAGAGACCAAATAGATGCTGATTCATGAATTGTCTTCTGCTCGTTTTTTCACATTGTGGTGGAAATATCTGAGCTTCCACTATCCCAAATGTAAAGAACTCATATAATAAATATTGAATGATAGGTTTTCTCATTGTAGACCTAGTATTTTTGAAGATCCACTTTTCAGCTTTCTAAGTCAGGAACAATTTAAGAGATGCAGTATTAGATAATTCAATATATGTAATTCGGTTACATAGCTTAAATTCAATTGTCAGTATTTCAAAAGCTATCATTTTATATCAGTCCTCACCATACACAAGTATACAAAGTATATTTTTCTACTAAAAATACTCTTAAAAACTGATATTTATAAGATTATCTAACATAAAAATATATAACATGCTTATAAAATATACAATATGGTTTAAAGTCATTGGCCCATACTCCTGAGCATACAGTTCAAGGCACTATGAAAGAAGGTAACCCATCTTGGAGTAACAGTACAGTCTCTAAAAATTCTGATTGAATACGAGTCAGATTGTTAAAAATTTAAAAACAGGGGCCAGCATTCTAGCATAGGTTGGACTGCAGCCTGTGGCACTGACATCCCAAATGGACACTGGTTCATGTCCTGGCTGCTCCTCTTCTGATCCAGCTCTCTGCTTGGGGCCTGAGAAGACAGCATAGGATGGCCCAAGTCCTTGGGCCCCTGCACCTGCATGGAGACCCGGAGAAGGATCCTGGCCCCTGGCTTCATATAGGCCCAGCTCTGGCCATCGTAGCCATTTTGGGAGTGAATGAGCAGATGGAAGACCTTTGTCTCTGTCTCTCCCTCTGTCTATAACTTTACCTCTCAAATAAATAGATAAAATATTTTTTAAAAATGTAAAAACATGTGAGGTTACATGCTGGAGAAAAAGAAGGCAATGAGACCTAGGGTCTCCTGCGGATGTACTGTAAATTGGTACAATCATTTTGGAAATATCTAGCTAAATTAAAGATATAGCGGCTGGAGCTTTGGCACAGCAGGTTAAAACCCTGGCCTCAAGTGCGAGCATCCCATATGGGTGCCGGTTCAAGGCCTGGCTGCTCTACTTCCAGTTCAGCTCTCTGCTATGTCCTGGGAAAGCAGTAGAGAAAGGCCCAAGTGTTTGGGTCCCTGCACCCAAATGGAAGACCCAAAAGAAGCTCCTGGCTCCTGGCTTTGGATCAGCACAGCTCCAGCCATTTAGGCCAGTTGGAGAGTGAATCATTGGATGGAAGACCTCTCTCTCTCTCTGTCTCTCCTCTTTCTGTGTAACTTTGACTTTCAAATAGTTAAATCTTAAAAAAAAAGGTATATGAGAGCACCTCCAAAAATTCAGACTCTTCCACCAACTCTTACTTCTCTCCAAGGCGAAGTCAAAGCAAAGTCTTTGAATGCAGAGGAGGCAGTGCTGAAAGGTATTCACAGCACACATACCCACACACGCACATGATCTACAGGTCACCCACTTTCTGGTGGCCCAATACACTAAAGCTTGGGCAGCAGCTCAGATCTCGGAAGAGTACCCCCAGGAGAAACAAGCTTAACCGCCACACCATCATCAAGTTCCCCCTGACCACTGAGTCCGCCATGATGAAGACAGAGACAACAACATCCTGGTGTTTGTCATGGATGTCAAGGCCAACAAGCACCACGTGAAATGGGTGTGAAGGAACTCTAGGACACCCATGTGGCCAAGGTCAAGACACTGGTCAGGCCAGATGGGTAGAAGTAGCCATGCACTTGACTGGCTCCTGATTGTGATGCTTTGGGCATTGTCCACAAAATTGCTATTATCTAAAATTACTTCAGCTGGCTGATTCCAAATATATATTTTATCACCATAAAAAGTTCATAGAAAAATGGAATTAAAAGATAAATTTATTTTTGTGCATTTTTTGAAGTTCATGCAGTTTTTCATAATATGCATTTTCTGTGAACTTTTTGAAGACCCCCCATGAATATATATATCCTATGTATATGATGTGGTGAAGCAGTTCCATCTCTAGGAATGTATTCTAAAGAGACATCCAATGAATTGGATGCATCTCTCATCTAAAGATGTATAATGGGAATATGTACAAGAATTTTCATTGAATCATGGTTTTATAATGGTGAAACACTGGACACTAAAGTTTCAACAGGTGCATTGACAAAATGAGACTCTTCTATCAATGATAGAAGTGCATCAACTAGAAATATATTTAAAAATTTTTGTAAAATCTAAAAAAAAAACATGCTGTGCAAAAAAGGAACAACGTGGGATGTGAATTTGTAAAGCATGAAAAACAATGCCATTGTGTGTGGATACATCTATATGTGGACAAAACATGGAAAAACCATGCACATGAATGACAGAGAGGGCACTGGGAGAACCTGGGGCTCCTACTGTATTTTCAATGGTGTTTCTTTCTTTTTTAAAAAATATTTATTTTATTTATTTATTTGAAAGAGTTACAGAGAGAGAGAGAGAGAGAGAGAGAGAGAGAGAGAGGTCTTCTATCTGCTGGTTTATTCCCCAAATGGCCACAACGGCCAATCGAACCCAGGAGCCAGGAGCTTCCTCTGGGTCTCCCACATGGGTGCAGGGGCCCAAGGACTTGGGCCATCTTCTACTGCTTTCCCAGGCCACAGCAGAGAGTTGAATCAGAAGTGGAGCAGCCAAGACTTGAACTGGGGCCCATATGGGATGCCAGCACTGCAGACAGTGGCTTTATGCGCTACGCCACAATGCCGGCCCAGAGGCCTCTGTCTTTTAATTAAACTTGTTTCTGACATGATGAAAGTTGTGGTAGAGGCCTTCCCAAGGTCAGAAGAAGACAGGGAGGCATCTGTCCTGGAATGAAATGTGACTGTCATCTGTTTGCCTATGAATGCTTCCAGTATAGTCCCTATCTACTTGTATGCAACCATTTCAGGTTCTGCTTGTTAGAACAGAACAATGATGCTAACTTTCACCAGAGAGCTTACAGCCCAGTATGTGTATAGGAAAAAAATCTTAAGTAACTACGTTCTCATGCTGCAAATAACATTAGAATATCCAATCAAATGTGTGCAGGTAACCATGTGGTGGAGACAAAGAGGCTACAACCATACATCAGGAAAAAACTCTTCTTTGCTCTGAGATCAGGATTTTGGGTAAGAAATTCCACCTTATAAAAGACTACATCCTGTTAAGTGGCCTTGGTGTCTTGTTTCAGTATGTAAATCCTGCTATAGTGGCTTAACTTGCTGAGCTACACAGTACATACCACTAAGCATCTCTCTTTTTTTTCTTTTTAAAGATTTTATTTATTTATTTGAAAGTCAGAGTTACACAGAGAGAGAAGGGGAGGCTGAGAGATAGAGAGAGAGAGAGAGAGAGAGAGAGAGAAAGAGAGACAAAGAAGTCTTCCATATGCTGGTTCACTCCCCAGTTGGACGCAATGGCTGGAGCTGCGCCAATCTGAAGCCAGGAGCCAGGAGCTTCTTCTGGGTCTCCCATGTGGGTTCAGGAGCCCAAGGTCTTGGGCCATCTTCTACTGCTTTCCCATGGCATAGCAGAGAGCTGGATAGGGAGAGGAGCAGCCAGGACTTGAACCGGCACCCATATGGGATGCTGGCACTGTAGGTGGTAGCTTTACTCACTACACCACAGTGCTGGCCCACCACTACTTCAGTTCTAATGAAGACTGTGGCTGACCACTTGGGCACTCTTGTGGGCTCTTTTTTTGCCTTGCTCATGCTGAAGGAAACCAGCTCCCCCATCTTGAGTAAGGTTGGAAGCAGATCTTTTGAGGCTTTGCAAAACACCATGTGAATGAGCTTGGAAGAAGTTTCTTCCCCATTTAATGCTGAAATGACTACAGTTTCTGCCAGCCTCAGTTTCATAAATGACCCCAAGCAGAACCACCTTGGCTGAGAGACTGCTGGATTCCTGACTTGCAAACATTGTGAGATAGCACATGTTCTGTTTACAATCTTTTGAGTTGGTGTTGCATAGCAGTTGATAATGAATGCACTGAGTTTTGCCATTTGCCTGCCCAGGCCATGTACACTCTGAGTCTCTGTCTTCTTACCTTTATCATGAGGATAACACCATTTACACCTGGGAGTTTTTACCCAGATGGGAGATAACACATGGGGAGCACCCAGTCCAATGTCTTATACCAAAAGGTCTGGTTAAACCCCAGCTCTGTTGTCATAATTTTCATAAGAATACTGCTATATGATTATCACTTTGCAGATGTGGAAATCTGTTTAAAGATGAACTGTTTGTAGAACCATGTCATCTACAAATAGGGATAGTTTGAATTCCTTCTTCCCCATTTGTATCTCTTTGATTTCTTTGTCTTGCCTCATGGCTGCAGTTAAAACTTCCAGGGCTATACTGAATAGCAATAGTGAGGTGGGCATCCTTGTCTGGTTCCAGATCTCAATGGGAATGCATACAACTTTTCCCCAGTCAATAGGATGCTGGCCATGGGTTTGTCATAAATTGCCTTGATTGTGTTGAGGAATATTCTCTCTATACCCAATCTACTTAGAGTTTTCATCATGAAAGGGTGTTGTATTTTATCAAATGCTTTCTATGCCTCTACTGAGATAATCATATGTTTTTTTCCTTCAATTTGTTAAGGTGATGTATCACATTGATTGATTTGTGAATGTTGAACCATCCCTGGATACCTGGGATAAATCCCACTTGGTCCAGATGAACGATCTTTCTGATGTGTTGTTGGCTAGGATTGTATTGAGGATTTGGGCATCTATACTCAGCAGGGAAATTGGTCTGTAGTTCTCTTTCTTTGTTGTATCTTTTTCAGGTTTAGGAATTAAGGTGATGCTGGCTTCACAGAAGGAGTTTTGGAGGATTCCCTTCTTTCAGTTGTTTTGAATAGCTTGAGAAGAATTGGAGTGAGTTCTTTAAATGTCTGGTAGAATTCAGCAGTGAGGACATCCAGTCCTGGGCTTTTCTTTGCTGGGAGGGTCTTTATTCCTCATTCAATTTCCATCTTGGTTATTGGTCTGTTTAGGTTTTCTGTGTCTTCATGGTTCAATTTAGGTAGGCTGTATGTGTCCAGAAATCTATCCATTTCTTCCAAGCTTCCCAATTTATTGGTACACAGCTCTTTGTAGTGAGTTCTGATTATTTTCTATACAGGGGATTCCAAAGACTCCACTAAGAAACTATTGGCCCTCAGAAGAGTTTGGTAAAGTAGAAGGATATAAAATCAACACACAAAAATCAAAACTATGTTCCTAAAGTTGTATTTATGAAATGCATGAAGTCTGTATCCCATAAATAAAAGGTTTCTGGGGAAAACCTGCATATTAATATTGGTACATTAGTTTTAACAAAGGTACAACGTTTATGTAAATTGTCATTAATGGAGGACATTGTGCAAGGTGAGGCTGAAATGGGATCAATCTTATTAGTGCCTCAATTTTCTATAGATATACTATTTTTTGTTGTTTGGTTGTCATCCATATTTTTTAAAATATTTATTAAGGAACACAAACTTCTATTTTTAAGAATAATTCATTAATTTTTAAATGGTTCAATAATTTGCATGCTGAAAAAATCTAATAGCGGGACTGGCACTGTGATGCAGGGGTTAATGCCCTGGCCTGAGGTGCCGGCATCCTATATGGGCCCTGGTTCGAGACCCGGCTGCTCCACTTCCAGTGCAGCTCTCTGCTATGGACTGGGGAAGCAGTAGAAGATGGCCCAAGTCCTTGGGTACCTGTATCCCCATGGGAGACGCAGAGGGAGCTCCTGGCTCCTGGCTTTGGATCAGTGCAGCTCTGGCCATTGTGGCCAACTGGGGAGTGAACCAGCTGATGGACAGAACTCTCTCTCTCTCTCTGCCTCTCCTCTCTCTTTGTAACTCTGACTTTCAAATAAATAAATCTTTAAAAAAATCTAATAGGAATGTGCTCCTTTTCATAATTAAGTCTATTTCCTTGCGTAGTCAAATTAAAATGTACATATAGGAATTTTTGATCCTATGCAGTTATACACTTGGCCTAAAGTGATCATAAGACCACACTCCTGGTACTGATTTGGGATCCTTACATTGTGTATAGTCAGCAACTAAACTGCAGGTACATTAATGTTTACTGTTAAAATTGTTTTTCATACACTCTAACATTATGAGATTTAATTCTTTTGAAGATTTTTTCCTTCAAGAAGCTGAGAATATTTCTGAAAGAAAACTGAAAACAAAAATAAAGATCACTGGGGCTGGCGCTGTGGCTCACTTGATTATTCTTCTGCCTGTGGTGCCAGCATAATATATGGGTGCCGGATTCTGTCCCAGTTGCTCCTCTTCCAGCCCAGCTTTCTAATAGCGGGACTGGCCCGGGAGGGCAGTGGAGGATGGCCCAAGTACATGGGCCCCTGCACCCGCATGGGAGACCAGAAGGAAGCACCTGGCTCCTGACTTCGGATTGGCACAGCTCTGACCATAGCAGCCATTTGGGGGGTGAACCAACAGAAGGAAGACCATTTTCTCTGTCTCTGTCTGTCTATAACTCTAGCTGTCAAATAATGAAAAGAAAAAAAAAGAAAAGAAAGATCATTCACTTTGCTGATTAAAAAAAAGATGAACTGTTAATTACATTGTGGAGTTGTCACATTTTTGGAATTGCACTGATTAATATAAGCAACTGGGGCTTCGAGACCCATCAGTGAAGGAGGTGCTAGACCAGCAATGCAATTGATGACTTCTCTGCATCTGACACTGAGAGGAGCTGCCGGTCTGCTCCTACCTAGGCTCACAGCCACTGACTGGCAGAGTCGGAAGGGCACAGGTGGGGACTCCTTGCATTCTGGCGTCCTGTTTATGGCTGTGTGACCTCAGGAACCTTGGCTGACCTCTCTGAACCTTGGTTTCCTCCTATGCAAAATGAGGACAATCTAGCTCACAGAGCTGTAGTGAGGATGAAACCAAGGGAGATGTGTAGGATAAGTCTTTGTAGCAGTTCCACAAAGAACTGTTACAAAGAAGCACCCCTCTTCCTGCTTCCCGCAGAGCCTGCCTGGGTAGAATTTCTCTGCTCTCAGGATCAGGCAAACAGGAAGGGCAACACATAAACAGAAATAGGGCACACCAGAGGACTGAGTGCTGGTCACTCTTGTGCAGATTGTCAGTTATGCCAAAAGCCTGGAAGAAGGCACATTGCTGCCAGGGGTGTGGCTCACTAGGCTAATCTCAGGGGTATGTGCGTTCATAGAAACAGGCGTGCTGCGGAGTGGGAACAGTAGGAGAAGGCCGGGATGAGCTACCCCAGGATATCTGTACTTTTGTCCCTGGAAAAGTAAGAGCCCTGAGGGTAGGGGGGCTTGTATCCTTAGCCACAGCAGGACAACAGGGACTCTGTAAATGGTCCAAAGACATCAGGGAGACCTTAGAGACCTTAGTCCCCTCTGTGGTGGCTTGGCTGATAATGCAGAATGGTTCGAGTCTGTTCCACTTTATTATACCCAAGGGTCTGTTAGCAGGACCTGGCAGGGTCTGGTATTACCATCTGCATGCAGATATCATGTGATTAAGCTGCTACAAATAGTCTGTTCCCATAAGAGCTCTTTCAATATTACTCCTAGTCTGTCAAATAGAATAATCTTGAAGGCCACTATCTATCAATTGTACCATTCTTAACATATGTGCAAAATTAGTTCAGTTTGGGGAGAAAGAAAGCCCAGAACTGGATGGCTGAATTCTACCAAACTTTTAAAGAACTAATCTCAATAATTCTCAAACTATTCAAAACAATTGAAAAGGAGAGAATTGTCCCAAACTGCTTCTATGAAGCCAACATCACATTAATTACAAAACCAGAAAAAGATACAAGAAAGAAAGAGATCAATACAATAATGTCCCTGATGAACATAGATGCAAAAAAATGCTCAATAAAGTACTAGCAAATAAAATCCAACAACACATCAAAAATATCATTCACCTGGACAAAGTGGGACCCATCCCTGGTATGCAGGGATGGTTCAACATATGCAAATCAATAAATGTGATGTTTTACACTAACAAACTGAAGAATTAAAATGATACGATTATCTCAATAGATGCAGAGAAAGCATTCAATAAACCACAATGTCCTTTCATGATAAAAACATTAAGCAAATTGGGTATAGAAGGAACATCCCTCAAACAATCAAGGTAATTTACGACAAACCCACAGCCAGCATCATATTGAATGGGGAAAGTTTGAAGTATTTCCACCCAAGATCCAGAACCAGACAAAGATGCTCACTCTCACCACTACTATTCAAATGGAAGTCTTAGCCAGAGCCATCAGGCAAGAAAAAGAAATAGAAGGTATACAAATGGGAATGATCCTATATGTAAAGGAACTAAAAAACCTACTAAGAGATTATTGGAACTGTTAAGAGAGTGTGGTAAAGTTGCAGGATATAAAATTAACACAAAATCAATTGCATTTGTATACACAAACAATACCATCGCATTGAATTGAGCTTGTAAGATCAGTACCACTCACAATAGCTACAAAAAATTTAAATACCTTGGGATAAATTGAACCAAGGATGTGAAAAATCTCTACAATGAAAATTACAAAATATTAAGGAAAGAAACAGAAGAAGACACTGAAAAATAGGAAAATCTTCCACATTTTTGGATTGGAAGAATTAACATCATCACAATGTCACCGGGTTCTAGTCCCAGTTGGGGCACCGGATTCTGTCCCAGTTGCTCCTCCTCAGTCCAGCTCTCTGCTGTGCCCGGCAAGGCAGTGGAGGATGGCTCAAGTGCTTTGGCCCTGCACCCACATGGGAGACCAGGAGGAAGCACCTGGCTCCTGGCTTTGGATTGACACAGCACACTGGCGTGATGGCCATTTGGGGAGTGACCCAATGGAAGGAAGACCTTTCTCTCTGTCTCTCTCTCTCACTAACTCTGCCTGTGAAAAAAAAAATGAAAGAAAAAAGAGAAGGAACAGAAAATACATTTGAATAAATAGTAGCTAAACTATTTCTAAATTTCATGAGAAACATGAATACAGACATCTGAGAAGCCCAGTGAATTTCATGTAAAGTAAATGCGAGAAGCTATTATTGGCATATCATAGTCAAGATCTCTAAACAGAATTTCTAAACAAAATCTTGAAATCAATAAAGGAAAATGTGATTCATGTTTAAGGCAGCCTGAATAAGGTTAACAGCTGACTTCTCATCAGAAACCATGGAAACCAGAGGGCAATAAGACATAATCAAATCTACGATGATATAAATACCACTACATACGTACCCAGATGCCTATAATCGAAAAGAGACAATAAAAAGTTTTGGGAAAAAATTCAAGTAAACTTAGAAACATATTGTTGGTGGGAATGTAAAAATGTACCTTTTATAGAAACCACCTGGGCAGATTATCAAAATTTGAACATCAAGTTACCATAAGGTCCAGAAATTGTACTCCTAGGTTCATACCCAAAAGAACTGAAAACACATATACATAACAATCTCTGCATATATATTCTTAATAGTATTAATCAAAATATAAAAAAGCAATCTACTGATGAATGGATAAATAAATTGTGGCATATCCATAAATAGAATATTATTTGCCATAATGCAGATAGAAGCACTGATGCAAGATGCAACATGAAAGAACCTTGAAAAGATGCTAAGTGAACAAAGAAACAAAAATCCACATATTGTGTGAATCTTCTTATGTGAAATATCCAAAATAGGCAAACACACAGAAATAAAAAGTAGTCTCCAAGCAGCAGTAATAAGTGCTATTTGGCAGGGGGGTTTCTTCAGGAGGCTAAGGAAAATGTTCTGAAATTATATATTGTATTTCCACAAATATATATGTGTATAACTTTATTGTATACTTCAAAGGTGAAAGTTTTATGCTTCAATTTTTTAAATGAGGCAAAACATCTTCCTAGATAAATATGAACTGAGAAAATACATTGCTAGCAGATCCCCCTTATAGTAAGCACTAAAACAATATCTTCATGCTGAAAGTAAGAGACATCAGACAATGATTTTAAATGCACAAAACCACACATACACACACACACACACACACACACGAGTCAAGAAAGTTAATTCTGTAAATAATTGGAAAATACAGTATAATTGCACATTTCTTTTTTCTCTATAATAACTTTAAAAGAAGTTCCAAGATGGCTGAATAGGATATAACCACAATTACTTAAGCTGCTCTAAGGCATGAAAAGAACAAAGGAAGGACTGCATTACAAGTGGTCTAATGGAACTTTTCAGCAAAGAAGTGAAAAATAAATAGATAAATAAACCCAAGACTCTGTGAAACAAGATAAGACAAAGACATTGGTGCAGCCAGCCATGTGGCACAGCCAGATTCAGGCTATGAGCCAGCATCTTACCATGCCAAGGTAGGAAGCTATCACTGCACACCTTGCAGCTTGCAGTTTTAGCTGAGAGGGAAAAATAGAAAAAAGGCAGAGGAAGTGCATTCCCAGGGGAGAGTTGGAGAGAAATTTGCAGTAGAAGTTCTACAGAAGGAAGAGGGATACCACGGAACAGCATGCAAAGTGCAGACATGTAGAAATGAGTGAGGACACCACAGCCCCCACATGACCCCACAGCCAAGAGCTGGAGCATACACCAGCTTTGGAGAGTGAGGTGAGAACAAACTGTGGCAGCCCATTTTACTAGCCCTATTGCAAGACAGAGAGCCTGGCAGATTATGCTGTCTTCAAGTCAAACCCTAAAATAAGCAGGGTACCCACCTGATCCAGTGAAAGAAAAGCACATTTCTTTATCCCCATTCTCCTACAAAGGCTCCAAGCGCTGGAGTGAGAAGATGCCATTTTCAAAACTGTAGCAGCTCTTGGGCACATTGGTGATCACAGGATTTTACAAGAAGGAAAATTCAATTTGCCCCAATTAGTTTGAGCCTAGCTGGGAAGTTGACAGGGGCTGAGCACCCAGAGAAGACTGTGAGGCACCCCCATCTTCTAAACATATCACAGGCTCTGGAGTTAGAACTGCCTAGGTGGAGCAACACAGGCAGTTGACTCTGGGTACACGGCTACTCTCTCCAAGGATGGGACAGGTCTGCAGGGCAGAGTCAGCACCCCATGACTGTGGGAGCCTTGCATGCTGTGACTGTAGGAATTCTGACTGCATGTTAGGGTTCAAGGTGTAGCTGAATCTCTGAGCAATCACTGTGTCCAGTGACACAGGCTCAGAGCTCCCTGAATACCTGGGGTAGGACATGGCAGAGGGATCCATGCTCACACTGAAGATTGCACAGTTCCTTTGTGCAGTTCATGCTGCAGGCCAGGTGAGTGCTTTACCTACTGTGGGCTAAACTTAGGCTTTGATCACCTTAGAAGAGAGGAGGTGAGGGAGTGATGATGTCAACAGAGGTGACCATACCCTTCCCCCTCTGAAAATAGAGGAGATCTACCATGCACATCTTGGGAAGCACACTGGATACTCACCCCAAACTAGAATGCTGACCAGAGCTCCCTGGCTAGACCCAGCATGCCTCTGGATATTCAGTGAAAAATATTCTGCACAAAATCGCAGAAACAGAGTTCAAATAAAAATCTATCATAGGATAAAACCAACAAGTATTTCCACAAATGCCTAAATATATGGAAATTGAAGAAATAAGATTAAGGAAGACAACATGATACCCCAAAAGTGAAAAAAAAAAACCTTAATTATTAGAATGTGAAGATGAAGAGTTTGACAAAATGCCTGAAAAGGAATTCAAAAGAACACTCATAGGATTACTCAGAAGAAAAGAGAAGTAAATTCACGAGTTAAAGATTTGCATGCATGGCATGGAAAAAAGTTTCCCATGAGATTGAGATTGAGATTTTGAACAGAAATCAAACTGAAATGATTGAAATGAAGGATTCAGGAGATAGTGCTGTGGTATAGTGGGTAAAGCTATATCCTGCAGTGCTGACATCCCACATGGGCTCCAGTGTGAGTCCCAGCTGCTCCACTTTGGATCCATCTCCCTGCTAATGTGCCTGGGAAATCAGAAGATGGCCCAAGTCCTTGGGCCCCTGCACTCCACATGGGAAGCTTCTGGTACCTGGCTTTAGATAGGCTCAGCTCAAGGCAATTTATTACAAACCCACTGCCAGCATCCTATTGAATGGGAAAAAGTTGGAGGTATTCCCACTAAGATCTGGAACAAGACAAGGATGCCCACTCTCACTAGGCTAACCCTACACCTGCGGCGTTGGTACGCCGGGTTCAAGTCCTGGTTGGGGCACTGGTTCTGTCCCAGTTGCTCCTCTTTCAGTCCAGCTCTCTGCTGCGGCCCGGGAAGGCAGTGGAGGATGGCCCAAGTGCTTGGGCCCTACACCTGCATGGGACACCAAGAGGAAGCACTTGGCTCCTGGCTTCGGATCGGTGCAGCACGCCAGCCATGGGGGCCATTTGGGGAGTGAACCAACGGAAGGGAGACCTTTCTCTCTGTCTCTCTCACTGTCTAACTCTACCTGTAAAAAACACAGCCTGGTATTGGCACAAAAATATACATATAAGCCAATGGAACAGAATATAAACTCCAAAAATTAACCTACACATCTACAACCAACTTATCTTTAACAAAGGAGCTAAAAATAAGTCACTGGAGTAAGGACAGTCTCTTCAAAAAATGGCGCTGGAAAAACTGGATCTAAACATGCAGAATTATGAAACAAGATATCTATCTTACACCTTACACAAAAATCCACTCAAAATTGATCAAAGACCTGAATCTTTAATACCATCAAATATTAGAAAACATCAATGATATTGGCATAGACTTCTTGGAAAAGACCCCAGAAGCACAGGAAATAAAAGCCAAAATTGACAAATGGGATTACATCAAACTGAGAAGCTTCTACACTGCAAAACAAACAGCAAGGTTAAGAGGCACCGACAGAAAGGGAGAAATTATTTGCAAACTCTGCAACTGATAAAGGATTAATATCCAGAACCTATAAAGAGTTCAAAAAATTCAACAACAAACAATAAAGAAATGGGCAAAGGATTTGAACACGACTTTTTCAAAAAAGGAAATTCAAATGGTGACAGACACATGAAAATGCTCAGGATCACTAGCCATCAAGGAAATGCACATCAAAAACACAATGAGATATCAACTCACCCCAGCTAGAATGATTCTTATACAGAAATCAACAAACAACAAATGCTGGCAAGGATGTGGGGGAAAGGTACCCTAATCCACTGTTGGTGAGAATGTAAACTGGTGCAGTTACTAGGGAAGAAAGTATGGAGATACCTCACATATATGATCCAGCCATCCCACTCCTGGGAATTTACCCAATAGAAAAGAAATCAGCACATGAAAGAGAGATCTCTACCCACAAGTTTATTGCAGCTCCATTCACAATAGCTGAAAATTGCAATCAATCCAGCTGTTCATCAGTGAAGGCTGGATAAAGAAATTATGGTGTGTACACACGCACACACACACACAGACACACACACACACACTATGGAATACTATACAATGGTAAAAAATGAAATTCTGTCTTTTGCAACAAAATGGATTCAATTGGAAACCATTATATTTAATGAAACAAGCCAGGCCCAAACAAATACCATATGTTCTCCTTAATAGAGTACCTAAAAGCTAATCTATTTGAGTGAAATTGACACTATGAAATGTGATAATTTTGAACAGCTCATCTTGACTGTAAAGGAACAATGTTTTTTTCTTCACATTATTTGTTGAACTTAGTGTAGGGTTAATCTTACGAGTATAAACTTAACTGAAGATAGATCTTTGTGAAAAATAAGAATGAGAGAGGAGGGAGAAGAAAGAAGGGTGAGAGCGTGAGTAGGAATGAGGGTAAGGTGGAAAGTCTCACTATGTTACTGATTCTGTATATATATAAAATGTGTATACTTTAAACAAAATTTTAAAAATATTTTGAATCCATAATATACATTTTGTGTGAATATCTTGAAAACCTCTTATAGGCATTACAAGATCTGATGATTTTTTAAACAGTGCACTACTTACTCCCTGTTACAAAATTTCACATTGTACTTGCAATAATTTTTACTTTCTTACCTTATAATGTGAAGAGAAAGCTAATATGACAATTTATACCATTCATTGCATAGTAAACAATGAACATACAAATGCTCTAGATTTCTAAAAGTGAGAAAAAGTAACACATTTTCACCTAAAAATTTCTTACCTGTTAGACCAAATATCATTACTGATCAAGATAATGTAAAACATATTTGCGTATCCTTATGCTTTGTATAAATCTAAGGTATAAGTATTCTGACTAATGCTGCAATAAATAACATTTAAAAATCGACCTGCGCGAGACCGGTCTGCGGGGCCGTGCGCCGAGCCAGGGTTGAGGAGGGGCCGCAGGGTTGGCCCCCAAAGGGATGCTCTCGTCCGAGCGGCGAGACCAGCCCCGCTCGCCCTTGGCTGCCGACAAGCCGCACCCGCCCGCCGACATGGCCCTCTACTGCGGGGACAACTTCGGCGTATACTCGCAGCCCAGCCTGCCCTCGGCCGCCGCCACCACAGCCCCGGGCGCGCCCCCGGCCGCCAGGACGCCCTACGGGCTGGCCCACTACACCGCGCCGCCGGCCGCCGCCGCCAACCCCTACCTGTGGCTCAACGGCCCGGGTGTGGGCGGCTCGCCCTCCTTCACGGCCGCCGCGTTCCTGGGCGCCCCGCCGCCTCCACCAGCGCCACCGTCCCCGGCGCCGCGGCCGGGCCCTTCCTGCAGCCCGCGGCCGCCACCGGCCCCTTCGGCTGCGCGCAGCGGCCTTTCGCGCAGCCGGCGCCCGCCGCGCCCGCCTCTCCCGCGGGGCCCGCCGCCCCGGCAGATCTGGGCTGGCTGACCGGAGCCAGCCGCGAGGACTTGATGAAGATGGTGCGACCTCCCTACTCGTACTCGGCGCTGATCGCCATGGCCATCCAGAGCGCGCCCGAGCGCAAGCTCACCCTCAGCCACGTCTACCAGTTCGTAGCCGACAGCTTCCTCTTCTACCAGCGCAGCAAGGCCGGCTGGCAGAACTCCATTCGCCACAACCTGTCGCTCGACGACTGCTTCCAGAAGGTGCCCCGCGACGAGGACGACCCAGGGAAAGGAAATTACTGGACTCTGGACCCAAACTGTGAGAAAATGTTAGACAACGGCAACTTCCACCCGAAGCCAGCAAGGCCTCTACTGTGGCTGCAGGGACAGCAGAATCAGAAGAGGGGCTCTTCTCCCGATCCGGGGCTGGCGTGGGCGGGAAGCCCGAGGGGACAGCCCCTCTCTGTTGAGGCCCTCCCAGTCCCCGGAGCCTCCCGAGGGCACCAAGAGTACTGCCTCGTCTCCCGGGGGGGCCATGCTCACCTCCACGCCATGCCTCAACACTTTCTTCAGCAGCCTCAGCACCCTGCGCGTCGGCAGCAGTGGGAGCACACCGCGCGCCATGCCTGGCGGCTGCCACCTGGGCCTCCAGGGCGCCCAGCTGGCCCCCGGCGGCCCCTTCCCCGCCACCTCCATCTCCGAGGCCTCGCCCGATGCTTTGCAGCTGAGCAGGGCGGCAGCAGCAGCAGCGGCCAGCGGCCCTCCTACTACAGCCCCTTCCCTGGCGGCAGCGGAGGAGGCCAGAGCAGCCCGTTCAGCAGTCCCTTCTACAACTTCAGCATGGTCAACAGCCTCATCGACCCGCGCGAGGGCTCCGAGGTGTAGGGCAGTGCCTCTGAGGCTGCTAGGCGCACCTGAGACTGGAGAGAACCCAGGGGCCAAGCCAGCAGCTCTGGGCTAGAGCCCAAGTGGGTCCTGCAGCCCTGGCAAGCTCCTGGGGTGGTTGTGCGGCCGGTTGGCTGTGCTGGGAGTGACATGGGGTATGGTCCATAACTTCCCGTAGCCCTGCGAGCTGCTTCTACAGGTCTCTCTGGATACGGCCCTGTGTTCTGTGAGGGCAAGGGATCATGTCTCGTTCATCACTCACTGCATGCCAGGGTTGCGTAGGTGTGCAGGGGACTTAAAAACATTAGCCCGTAAAGCTGTGGGGCGGGGGGCCGCGGAATCCATCAGCAGCCGGCAGCTGAGGCAGTCGGGGGTTTGGGGCTGGCACGCTCTGATTTCTCTAGGAAAGCCAGCTGCCTGGGATTTTAATAGGAAACCCCAGCTTTGTGTCCTTTGTCTCAATTCAGTTTTGCTCCTACTGTCGTAGGACCAGTTCACAGGTCACCTCTGCTCATTCCTGGTGTCTGGTACAGGGTCATTACTAATAGCAGTGCAGCAGGAAGCCACGCTGTCTGCCAAGCAGCGCTGTAGACACTTGACAGGTGTCGACCCACTAAACACAGCAGCCTTGGGAGTCCGGGGTGATGGTGCCCCCTCATTTTCCACCCCAGGGAAGTGAAACCCTGAGATGTTAGATAAACTGGCCTGGGGTCACACAGGAAGCTAGAGGCAAGATGGGATGCAGGCAGTCTGGCTTCAGAGGCAGCAGCTTGGAGCCTGTGTGTTCTAGTTCCAGAAAAACAAGCCAGCTTCCTCAGGCAGGCACAAGTGTTGAAGGGGCAGGAATGGAGCATAGCTCTCCTTGGACCAAGGATTCTGGTTGAAATCAACATCCTGAGCCATAGGCAGCCCCGCTGTAAGAACTGCTGGGGCTGGGGTGGCCACTGCCTGCTTCCCGTCTCAGCCTGCCATCCTCACCCTCCCAGCTTGTGTCCTGGATATCTCATCTTCCGACCAAGTATTATCAGAGTTTTATTAACAAACAGCTTTTAAGTGGGATTTTTAGTTTTTAATGCAGTAAACCATCTGATCAAATTTGTGAAGAATATACATGGTGTTATTTATTTTAGCATTCCCTTTTACTCCTCAGAGCTGTCTTCAAATCATTTTTATAGTCACCTCCCAGTGTCCCAACAGAGTTCCTGGGACCCGGGACCCACTCAGCCACTGGCAGGTGACATCTTCAGGTCTGTTAGGATGCAGATGAATTTCTGGGGACATTAAGATTAGTCTTGTGAGTTGCCTTTCCTACCATGTGTCTGAGTCGCTGTGAGCATTGCTAGTTCAGGGTTTAAGTTTTTTTAGAAACAGGAACTCAAGTACATGGTAAAAGTTACTTTAACTCTTCCCCGTGAATGATTGTTGGAGATTCACAGCATTATTTTTTAAAAATGCTTTATTTTGAAATATACAGGAAATTATTTTTTTAAACAGCTTTTTGAGGTGCAAATGACATCACATTACTGGTATGCAGAAAAATGACCAAAGAAATGACCATACTATGTGTAAAAAAATTGGTTTCTATGGATATTTTTGTATGTGAAAATTATGTGGACTTTTATAAATATTGTTTCTAGCAATTCTATATTTGTACATTAATTTATAATGTGAATGGGGCAGTAAAGGTTTTTTTTTATTTCTGAAGAAAGTGTACTGCATGCTAAGAAGAATCATGTGAAATAAATTTTAAATGAGAAAAAAATTTAAAAATCAAGGTGTCCATTATCAGATGAATAAATAAAAATGTGTTATATGTAGACAATGCAATATTAATCAGCCATAAAAAATTAATCCTTTCATTCGCAGAAAAATGGATGAAAGGAAAACATCATGTTAAGTGAAATAAGCTAGTCACATGTTTTCCCTCATATATAGAAACCAAAAAATAAAAACTTAATTTAAACACACAGTTTTATTACTAGAGACTGGGAATGGGGAGCAGCAAGGAGGTGAGGGACTTTAGATATCAGGTACCAAGTTAAAGTTAAAGCAAAGGAATAGGTTCCTAGTAACACAGCATGTTTGTGGGACTATAGTTCACAATAACCTTTTATGTATTTTATCAAAATAAAATGTGGCTCCACTCATTCATTGAAATGTCACACTATTTTCTGTAAATATGTACAATTACATTGACTTTTAAAAATTTTAAAACCTGTGTTTGTTAATCCAGAATTTCCCACTGTAGCAAATTAGAGATTACTTATACATGCTTTGCTAACTAGGATTTACTGTTATGACTTGAAAGGCATCCCCATAGGAGTTATATGACCAGCCAAGATAAAGAGAACATAAGTATTGAGAAAAGCAGTGTAATTTCCATTTTTTAATTGTTGCAGTCTAGAGATGCTCAGTAATCCACACATTAAAACAAGGAGAAAACACTAAACTCTTAGTTTCAAATGTGTGTCAGACTTTTTATGAGGTTTCATCTGGGTTCAGTGCCCAAAAGACAGTAGTTTTAGTGATGTTTTAATGCCTTCAGGTATTTATAAACTATTTTTTACAATAAGTATTTAGGGTCTTCTTCAAACAAAGCATTAAAGTTGCATACAGTCATATTGCAAAAATCCATCACCTACAGTAGTTGCAGGACCTGTCGTTGGCGAGGTTTTCTAGCATCCAATCTCACCAATTTAATAGAGTAATGGAAAATCCTGTTTTTAACAGTAACAGCACCAAAGAAGTAAGAAGGAACAAAGCTCTATGGGGGTGATCATATTACATCAGATGGCTGACCATCTCTTCTAGAGTGTTCTCTAAATTCATCCCAAGACAACCCATGCATTCCTGTCTTTGAACTAGTACTGTTGGGAATAAATCACCTTGAGTTTCGTAAATGAAATCTTGATCAATTTAACCTCACCTTGAATGGGAAGAATCAAGTTTAGCCATTTGCCCTTTTTTCATTTTTTTGAAATCTACCTTAAAAATGTATTTCCTAATAATCAAAGAGAAAGAGTAATAACTATTATACCACATGATACTTTTTCCTCAAACCCCTTAAGGGCTTTATGTGTATATAATATGTATTAGCTCAGGTAATCATCCAAAACTACCATAAGGGGGTAAGTATATTTCCATTTCCAATTTCTTTATCATATGAAGAAAGACTAAGTGACTTGTTAAAGGTCATGCAGTTAATAAATGGTAAAGACAGGGTTCTGGAACTCAGGTCACCTAGTTCCAAAGTTACATTATTCCTTTCCTTCTATTCCATTCCTCACTGTCGCTCCCTGTCTTCGTGGAGGAAGGACACAAGACCCTGCGTTGTTCTTTCGTCTGCTTGGCCCTCCCCGGGTCTGCTGCTGGTTCTTCCCGGGTTGGCTACCGTCCCTTCCACCTCTGTGGAAGGGCGGTTCCCCCTGCCACATTCCCCACTTCTGCGGGGGAGCGGCACACCGCCTGCCGGCTCTCTCAGGGGCTGCACAGGTGTTCCTTCAGATAGATCTTCCCCTTAGATGTTCCTGGTGCATGTTGTCTCTCTCCTCCTTTATAGTCCTCTTCCGCCAATCCCAACTCTGCTACCCACACGCCAAGTACGCTGCTCTCCTCCAATCAGGAGCAGGTCCTGCAGCTTGTCAAGTTGGTGAGAGGCAGCTGGGTAGAAGCTGTTGCCTCCTCTCCCAGCGCCATATTGTGGGAGAGCAGATGCATAGAATAAGTCTTAATTCCAGTAACTTAGTCTAGTCCGAGTTGCTCCCCACACTCACCACATGTAAACACCCTGCATTTAATTCATACACAGTAACTCTTAAAAAAAAGGTAAAATAAGTGAGGACACAAAGATACATAAAATAAAAGTATCAAATAGTTGAAGTAGAACAGAAAGAACACTTAATCATGAGGAAACAATTTTAGAAAGTGTAAAGAATTACAGTAATATAGATTAAAAGTTACATATTTATATTAAGTGAATTACAACATAATGTTACAAAGAAAATATGCAAAGAGTGAAAATTTGCCATTAATATCACTCGGTTTCTTAAAATAAATTGCTATTTTCACTTTTTCCATCCCTTCTTCAATAAGTGCTTGGCAAGGTACAAAATACAGCTCTCAGGTCCTCATGGTCCTCACAAAACTTGCTATCAGTCTGGAGTCAGAATCACATAACTGCACTCAGCTGTCACACAGGGTAATGGAGGAAGCACAAGAGGCCACTGGGACACAAGGCAGATTACCTAAAATAGATTGCATGTGATTAGGAAGGCACCCAGAGGAAGTAAGACACAAACCAGATCTGAAGTATAAATATGAGTTGACAAGGTTTGGAGTAGTTCAGGATAAAGCATGCATTCTGGGCAAAGACTCAGATGTGAAAGAGGACAGTATTTTACATTAAAGACAAGTTCATAAAGGCTGGTCACTAACATGCATGTATTATTCTATCCTCATATTTACCACTTTCCATTTCAAAGAAACATGATGTGGAGAAAGATCCCAGGTTCGGAACCAGACAAGTTCAAATTATGATTTTGATTCTGCCACATGCATCTTGGTATTACACAGTAGCTCACCCTCCTTAAGCCCCAGGCTCATTATTGACCAAACAATAATACGAACACTGAAACTGAGAAATTCTCATTAAAATGTATGAGTCCTATTTGGGAAAATGGCCAGTAAAGAAATATTCAATAAATGATAATCCCCTTTCCTAATAAATAAGTATATTCATAAACCACCTTTGCCTCGGGTGTTTTATAAAAACTTGAAGTGCTTCTTTGTGTTTATAGTTCTGGATTTATGCAACCTGATTTTTTTAAGATAATCTACTATTGTTTTTATCATTTGTGTAATTTGAACGTGGAAATGGAAGAATCCTTGAGAATCATCTGCCACTACCTCCAACTTGGGTCCTGATTACAGGCAGTGGAAGAACAATCCTTAATTATGTTAACCTGGTCCTGTGCATTGCAGGATGTTTCACAATACTTAGATTGGTAACCAGAGATTGTCACTAATAACCTAAGTCACTGCCACAAGTAAAAATGGTCCCACTTTTCCCAACACCTCATAATGAAGTGGTATCACCATATTTCAGAACCCAGTGATTATCTCCCCTGACCCCCAACACACACTCTGTTTGCCAGTGGAAAACTTGATAAGAGGCTAATAAAAGTATTTTGACCAAGGTAAAAAATGATCAAATATCAGAAATAGGACTTGATTCTACTTCTTTCGATTATTAGAGGTTTCTTCTAATTAGTTCCATGTTGTAATTAATTTTTAAATTTATATATCAAACTGTATATATTTCACTTCACAAATGCATGGGAGGATTTCCAAATAGGAGAGAAAGGGAAAGACAATGGGGCATTGTTTTACTCCATCAAAAGGAACTTAACTAACCTGTTTAATTTTCCATTAAGAGCATTCTGCTCTAAGATTAAGAGACATGTGGACACAAAAAGCCTGAGAACTTTTAGAGTCTCCTCCTCATCACGAATAATGTCATGCACAACCTGTGCCCCTTGGGACCAAGCTACTATTGGAGGAAATTCAACCTAGCAGTGCACCACAGCATACTACAAAAACATCACTCCTTAGCTACTGCTCAGACAAGTTTACATAGCATATTGTACTAACATTAAGCAATTGTAGTTCCCGAGGCTACAACCATTTCATATGTTCTCCACATACCACATCACATAAATGTTTATGTGCCTTGGGTGCATAATATAAGACTTGTGTTTTCAGGTAATACATCTTAAGGTGTCTACTCTGGGTGGGAGAGCCACAATTGGTGATTGGTGTCAGAGTTTTTAAAAACATCTCCAAACTCCACTGAGTATCTGAATATTATGTGCATGCATTTGCTTAAAATCAGAATACCTGAGAACAGCTGCCTTTCTCCAATTCCCAAAGTCTTGAAGGATATGAGTATTCTTGAGTGTCAGTGAACTACAGAATCTATGGAGATTTTCAGAAGACAGAAGGTTAGTGTTAACTCCATGAATTCAGAAAAAAGATATCAAACTGCTTTCCATTTTCCCCTAAGATTGAAAGAGAGGAATACTTAAGCAACACACTGCTAACAAAGAAAGATTCCCATAATTTCACTGATAACACACAGAAGGAAGTTTGTAAGAGCTCTATTTAGAAAATTCTATCTTCATCACAAGACAGACCCCATCTTCTCAAATAATTCCCAATACCATGATTCTGGGAGACTTTATGGGTCTCTCCATCAATAATGCCATGAAATTATCTTCAGGACAAAGGCAGACTATGGACTACATTTGTTATCTAAAGTCACCACACCGAGGTAACTTCATAGTAACATAGTAACATGAACTTCATAAAACATAGTAATATGTTTTAAAACATATGTGGGCCAAAGGTCTTTCAAATTCCTCATTTTCTTCGAACTTTGACACTGACATGTGTCTCTCATTAGGCTTCCTATCCTATCAACTTCAAAAGCAGAGGACGGGATAGAATCATTCTAACAATTAAGTGGTTTTCCTCCAAATTTAACTCTTACCAGTACAATGAAATCTAAACAAAGAATGTGAAAGTATAGCTCATATCTTTTTTTCTAGTGGTACATTAAGTGTAAATGTGATTTTCAAAATATATACATCTCATATTTGTGTTTATATTGTATAGGTTCTTTTAAATTTAGCTTTAGCCTTTTAAAATGCAGGTATTCAGCCTAGTGGTTATTATGCCCGTGTCCCCTGTCAGAGTACCTAGGTGAGATGCCCAGCTCCAGTTCCTCACTCCAGATTCCTGCTAATCGGAATCTGAGAGGCAGCAGTGTTGCTTGAGTAATTGGGTTCCTGCCACCCACATGGGAGACCTGGATTGAGTTCCTGTCTGCCTTCTTTGGCCCCAGCCCAGCCCTAGTCATTAGAGACATTTGAGGACTGAACTAGCAGATAGAAATCCATCTCTCTGCCACTCTGCCTTTCAAATAAATAAATCTTAAAAAAAAAATTGTAGACATCAGCAATGAAGGCCGGCACTGTGGCTCACTAGCCTAATCCTCCACCTGCGGCGCCAGCTCACTGGGTTCTAGTCCCAATCGGGGTGCTGGAGTCTGTCCCAGTTGCTCCTCTTCCAGTCCAGCTCTCTGCTGTGGCCTGGGAGTACAGTGGAGGATGGCCCAAGTCCTTGGGCCCTGCACCCCATGGGAGACCAGGAGAAGCACCTGGCTCCTGCCTTCAGGTTAGTACGGTGCGCCGGCCACAGAGGCCATTGTGGGGTGAACCAAAGGAAAAGGAAGACCTTTCTCTCTGTCTCTCTCTCACTGTCCACTCTGCCTGCCAAAAAAAAAAAAATAGAAGAAGAAGAAAAGAAAAGAAAAGAAAAAGAAATCAGCAATGAAGCCATCTGCCCTTGGGTGTTTGTTGGGAGAATCTTTGGTAATGATTTAATCTCCATGTTGAACCTATTTCAGTTGTCTATGTCTTCATGATTCAATGATGGTAGATTATATATTTCCAGAAATCTAGCCATCCCTTGTATATTTTCCAATTTGTTAACATATAGCTATTGGTAGTAATTCCTGATGATTCTTTTTATTTCTGTGCTATACATTGTAACATCTCCTTTTTCATTTCTGATTAATTTGAGTCTTCTCCCCTTTTTGTTTGATTAGTTGGGCCAATGGTGTATCAGTTTTGTTTATTTTTTCAAAAAAAAATCAGCCCTTTATTTCATTGATCTTTTGTACAATCTTGGGAGGGTTCAATTTTGTTTGTTTCTTCTCTACTCTTTATATTAGCTCACCTATATGCATATGCATTCAATATTAATATATAAAAGTAATATTATTTTATATCAATATATGTACAATAAATGAGATATCTTTAATTCAAATGTTTAAAAAAGCAATAAATTAAGGTTAAAGTAGCCATAAAAGGCAGAATAACACTTCATACCCATTACGATGACTATTATAAAAAAAGACAGTAATAAATGTCAGTGAAAATTTAGAGAAACTGTAACCTTTTTTCCTTGTTAGTATGAATGTAAAATAGTAAAGCTTTTGTAGTGGATACCAGCATAGCAATTCCTCAAAAAATTTGGGCCGGCGCCGCAGCTCACTAGGCTAATCCTCCGCCTAGTGACGCCGGCACACCGGGTTCTAGTCCCGGTTGGGGCACCGAATTCTGTCCCGGTTGCCCCTCTTCCAGGCCAGCCCTCTGCTGTGGCAAGGGAGTGCAGTGGAGGATGGCCCAGGTGCTTGGGCCCTGCACCCCATGGGAGACCAGGAGAAGCACCTGGCTCCTGGCTCCTGCCATCGGATCAGCGCGGTGCGCCGGCCGCAGCGTGCCGACCGCGGCGGCCATTGGAGGGTGAACCAACGGCAAAGGAAGACCTTTCTCTCTGTCTCTCTCTCTCACTGTCCACTCTGTCAAAAAAAAAAAAATAAATAAATAAAAAATAAAAAAAAAAGAAAAAGAAAAATAAAGGGCATCTAAATTGGAAATGAGTAAGTCAAATTGTCAGTTTATAGATGACATATTATACATAGGAAACTCCAATGATTACACCAAAAAGCTGTCATAACTAATAAGTCAATCAAAGATGAGGATACAAAGGCAACGCACAAGAATCAGTAGTGTTGTTTTACACCAAAAGTGAATCATCTGAAAAAGACATCAAGAAAATAATTCCATATCCAATGACTGCCAAAAAATAAAATACTTAGGAATGAATTTAACCAAACAGATGAGTGATCTGTATAATGAAAAACTTCAAGTCACTGATTAAAGAAATTGAAGAACATACAAAGAAATGGAAAACATCTCATGTTAATGAATAGGAAGAATCAATATTGTTGAAATATGTATACAACCCAAAGCAATTTATAAATTCAATACAATTCCTATCAAAATTCCAATGAGACGTCACAAAATTAGAGAAAACACTTCTAAAACCTTTATGGACCCACAAAAGATCTTGACAAAGGTGCTATGAACATGCATTGGGAAAATGCAGTCTTTCTGATAAATTATGCTGAGAAAACAGGATATCCACATACAAAAGAAATAAACTAGACCCTCGTCTCTCACTACCTATAAGCATAAACTCAAAACGGAATAAAGATCTAAATGTAAGACATGACATGTTGAACTGACTACAAAAAAACATAGAGGAGTCACAGCAAGACATTAAAATCTGTGCCCATTTCATGGGTCAGTTTCCAAAAGGCCAGGAAACAAAAGCAAAAATAGGCAAATCAGATTTTATCAAACTGAAGAGCTTCTGCACAGCAAAGGAAGCAAGCAACAGAGTGAAGATTCAACCTACAGAATGGGAGAAAATATTTCCAAGCTATATGTCTAACAAGGGGTCAATATCCATAATGTGTAAAGAACTCAAAAACTCAATAGCAAAAAAATTTAAAAAAAAAATGCAATCTAATTTTTTTTGATAGGCAGAGTGGACAGTGAGAGAGAGAGACAGATAGAAAGGTCTTCCTTTGCCATTGGTTCACCCTCCAATGGCTGCCGTGGCTGGCGCGCTGCAGCCAGCACACCGCGCTGATCTGAAGCCAGGAGTCTGGTGCTTCTGGTCTCCCATGGGGTGCAGGGCCCAAGCACTTGGGCCATCCTCCACTGCACTTCCAGGCCACAGCAGAGAGCTGGCCTGGAAGAGGTGCAACCGGGACAGAATCCGGCGCCCCGACGGGGACTAGAACCTGGTATGTTGGTGCCGCAAGGCGGAGGATTAGCCTTGTGAGCCGTGGCGCCAGCCTTGTAATCTAATTTTTAAAGTGGGCAGTAGAACTGAACAGACATGTCTCAAAGAAAGACATGCAAATGGCCAACATGGAAAAAATGCTCAACACCAAAAATAATCAGGGAAACCCACAAAACTATAATGAGATATTGCCTCACTTGAGTTTGTTTTGCTATTTTTCAAAAGATAAAAGATAACAAATGCTAGCAAAGAGATAAAGGAAACCCCTGCATGCTATTGGTAGGAATGTAAATTAGCATAGCCATTGTAGAAAGAAGAATGGAGGTTCCTCAAAATACTAAAAATAGAACTACCGTCTGATTCAGAAATCCCACTACCAAGTATATACTCAAGGGAAATAAAATCCATCTGCTGAAGACATGTCTGTACTCCCATATATATTGCAGTATTATTCACAATAGTCAAGAAAAGTAAAAAACCCAAGGGTGCAACCAAGGATAAGTGGACAAAGAAAATGTCATACATATACATAATGGGATACTACTCAGTCATATAAAGGATATTTGCAATAGCATTGGTAGAACTGGAGGTTTTTGTGTTAAGCAAAATAAGCCATTCATCTCTGTAGTCTAAAAAAAGCTGATCTGATAGAAGCTGAAAGTGTAATAGCAGATATCAGATGCTGTGTAAGGGATGCAGGGGTAGTTGACAAAGATTAATAAGCCCCAACAGTTGCAACACCACATTGGACACCCACATCTCATATTAGAATGCCTAAGTTCAAGCCTCATCACTACTTCCAATTCAAGCTTCCTACTAATATGCACTCTGGAAGGTAGTGTGTGATGGCCAGATACTTGGCTCCCTTCCATTAATGTGGCAAACTCAGGTGGAGTTACAGACTCCTGACATCTGCCTGGGCCAGGCCTAGTTGTTGCAGGCATTTGGGAGTGAAGCAGCAGAAAAAAAAAGTCTCTCCCAGCCTGTCTGCCACTCTCGCTCTCCCTCTCCCTCTCCTGTTGTCTCATTAATTAATAATTTTTAGAGCATGTGTAATTGACAAAATATGAACCAGATGAACTGATGGTTGACTGATTACCCTTGCAGAGTTCTACTATCTCACTTTTTTAAATCAATACTAGATGTCTCCGAAAAACAACAGGAATGGACTGCAATATGTAATTATCAGTTCTATAAGGATAGAATAAATCAAGGATATTTTTCAATGCTTCAGAATGTAGGAGCTCCATGGTGTTAATAACTAGCATCAACTCAAGGAAACATCAAGAGAGAACTCGCCGTATCAACCTGTGCTAAGAAAAAAAAATGATGCTCAATACACTTGGTCGCATGCAAAACAGATTGTGAAGATCTTGTTATTATGGAGAAAACAATGGCCAAGGGGCTGAGAATCAGGTTCTAGTTAGTTACAGGTCACCAAAAAGTTATGTAATCTGAGTGGTCTTTGTCCAGACTGGGCCTCTTTCCTCGCTAGTGATAATGAGACGACTCATACTAAATAAACTCTGAAATATTTTCCATTTTCTTTAAAATGGTTATTATAGATTTAAAAATGAGGGCTCAACTTTTTTTAACTGCATACATTGCCCCTCAAATTATTTATGCTGATCACATTTTCAGCTGAGATAAATGTCATTTTCTCAGAGAAGTCCTTGTGACAACTTAACTAATGAATCTTTTTTCCTGTCATCTTTTCTCTGGTTACTCCATGTTATTTTCCCTAGCACTTTCCAAGTAGATGCTTGTCTATATTCTATCTTCCTCTTGAAAAGGGCATGAACTCAGATCTCTTTTGTTATGATTTATCTTCACTATGTGGGGCCGGCGCCGCGGCTCACTAGGCTAATCCTCCGCCTAGCGGCGCCAGCACACCGGGGTCTAGTCCCGGTCGGGGCGCCGGATTCTGTCCCGGTTGCCCCTCTTCCAGGCCAGCTCTCTGCTGTGGCAAGGGAGTGCAGTGGAGGATGGCCCAGGTGCTTGGGCCCTGCATCCCATGGGAGACCAGGAAAAGCACCTGGCTCCTGGCTCCTGCCATCGGATCAGCACGGTGCGCCGGCCGCAGTGCGCCGGCCGCGGCAGCCATTGGAGGGTGAACCAACGGCAAAGGAAGACCTTTCTATCTGTCTCTCTCACTGTCCACTCTGCCTGTCAAAAAAAATAAAAAATAAAAAATAAATCTTCACTATGTGGGACAGTGCCTAGTATTGATTAAAGCAGTGAAATTTATCCCATCCTAATTATTACTTTGATTTGAGCAGTCTGATTTTTAATATGACCTCTTCTAAATAACAATCTAATTTAACTGAAAACATTGCAATCTCTTGATTACATATTTCATTCCCAAAGGACAAATCAAATATAATTTGATAAAAATGAAAAGATACCAACTTCTATATAAAGTACAAAAAAGTTTTAATGAAATACAGTTGGAAATAAAAAAGATTTGAAGTTAGAAAAATACTGCTTAGCCCTACTCTTCAAGTTTGGCTTCTTCCTTCAAAGTCAACCATGAGGTTGATGCTAGAAGGTCAAAGATGAGTAAGATACGATCCATGCTGGAAAAAAAAATGGCTGAGTATGGTAGGGAAAACAAAGAGGTAACTTATACTACCTCAGGAGCAGACAAAAGGCAAATCTGAAATACATGGAAATTTCTTCCTACAAGTGTCATACCTGAAATATAACCAGTCCAGCCGGCACCACGGCTCAATAGGCTAATCCTCCGCCTGCAGTGCCGGCATACCGGGTTCTAGTCCTGGTCGGGGTGCCGGATTCTGTCCTGGTTGCTCCTCTTCCAGGCCAGCTCTCTGCTGTGACCAGGGAGTGCAGTGGAGGATGGCCCAAGTGTTTGGGCCCTGCACCCCCATGGGAGACCAGGAGAAGCACACTGAGGGACCTCTGTATATGGTCTTTATTATGCATTTTAGCATCCAGTTGTTAACTTTAGTTTTACTCCCATTAGTCTTGTAGGGGGCAGTCAATATTGCAGTAACTGCCACGCTGGGAGAACACAAAAAATTGAAGGACAAGTACTCCTGTCAATTCAGATGATTTCTCCCCAGCTTTTTGAATTTTGAGGATGTTCCTCAAGACACCTGCCAGATACTGTTCAAGAGAAAATTTTCTCAAGTACACTCAGTGTTTTGCCACTTAGGCATTCAAGTAAAACAGACAATTGAGCTCCTCTAAGATTATGAATGTGACTATTTGTGAATTTCAGTTTTCCTTCTACAATTATCATGATTTGAAAAAAAAAAAGATCTAGGAATTCTAGTACTAGATAACTAGTAGAGTCCACTTAGATGGGCCTGTTAATTTCTCTTGGCCTAAGGTTCAATATCTGAAATAAAAACCAAATGAACTGCATAATTTCTATGGTTTCTTCAAGCTCTAAGATGTCTATGCCTGTGTCATGAATAATTTAAAGTGTGCTATTATCTCTCCAAATTATTGAAGTACAAACCACCACTTGTAGCCCGTGAATAATCCAGTATTTTCCCTGTGTAAACATCTTTAGCAATAATATTCCATGCAAGCTACTTCATGTAGAGACACAAAGCTCACAGCATCACTGAGAATATTTTTTAAAACATGAAAAATTGTTTATCAGTACAACTTAAATATGACCAAAGGATATCAGAAGACTGGCATAAACCAGCATTATCCAAATCTGAAAAGTCATTTGGATCATCAGGTATTTTTAAAAACATAATAAAAATTTTATAACCTATGGAATCTCAGTATCTCAGCGTGGGATCCAGGATTTTCTTCTTATTTCCTTCTGTGATTTTGATGTGTTTCCAAGTGTGAAATCCATTATTATAAACAATAAATGTTATGAGTTCTGAACACTGAGGGACCTCTGTGTTCTAAATTAGTTTGGGAAAGCTAATAATAACATGTATTATTGAAGTTGATTCATAATTTTTCCTTGATCAGCCAGTAATTGTTTGAACAAAATTGACAGTAGTGATTCCTTAGGGGTATAATAATCAACCAAACTTTTCATATAGCAGGTGAATTGCATTCAAATAGACTCATGCACTATCTGAAATCTCCAAACAATAATCATTATTATACCTTATATTTGTAAATTGTTTAATGGATCATGCTCCACATGAATTCTCATTTGAACCTCACTTAGTTATATTATCCCCCTCTAAAAAATTAGGAAATTAAAGTTTACAGAGATAGCAATTCAAGGATCACACAAGTACATGATTGAATCTACAAGGTAGAAGTTTTTTTTTACTCCAAGTCCTTTTTATCTAATCTCATAAACAGAAGTTGCTCTTGACATTCAAGATACTATCTAAAGCCATTTGTAAGTTTGTATAACTTAAACTATTTTCATTTAGTTAGGCAGGTTAAAAATTTTGAAAAGTGAAAAGATTTGCAAATATTTTTAATTTATATGATTCCTGAGTTATACAAATTGTTGGAATAGAGCAAGTCTTAATATTTAGAGTTACCTTACTTCCAAATTGTAAGCTGCATCCCAAAACCCAAAGAAAACTTTCACTAGGCATGGCAGTTAGGTGGAAACTATTTCTCCTACTAGGAATCAAACAAATCAGAATGCAACAGAAGAAAGAGAAAACTAAAAACTTTAGCTACCATCGAAGGGAAAACTCAACATCCTCAACTAACAGCAGAGTTTCCGAAACAGAGCAGAATAACCAACTTTGGATCAAATCAACCTGGGTTTAAACAAAAGCTGGGGCTCTCAATGGTCATGGCAACTTCCGCAAGTTATTTCACAAAAGGAGCTACCCAGGATAAATCCTGTGTACTAGGTTTTCATTGCTGCTATAATATAGTATAATGAACTGCCACAAACTAGGGAGCTAAAAACAACACAAATTTATCTTACAGTTCTGGAGATGAGAAGTAGGATGTGAGTCTCATCAGATTAAAATCAGAGTGGTCAGAGCTTCACTCCTTCTAAAGCTCCAAGGAGGAGTTTTCTTGATCTTTCTAGTTTCTAGCAGCTGACTGCATTCCTTGGCATGCGGCCCTTTCTGTCTTTGAAGCAGCCATGACAGTCAAGTCCGCCTCCTCCCATGACACTCTGACACTGACTCTCTGCCCTCTCCACTGCCCTTTTAAGGACTGTTCTAATTACATTGGATACATCTGGATAACACAGTGCACTCTCCTTACATCACGGACAGCTGATAAGCAACCTTTATCTTCTTCCTTAATTCCCCTTTCTCATATAACGTTGCAAATTCATTCCCAGGTTCCAGGCAATTAAAATGATTAAGACGCCCAAGCAGAGCAAGGAGAGGTTTAAAGAATTTTCTGGTTCACTGGGTTCTTCCTTGCTGTTTTGGACATGTGCTCTCTGGTCCAGAAAAACAGATGAAATCTCTAAAATCATTCCGCATACTAGAGATCATTTAAATTATGAAATGTCTGCATTTTATACCACATTTATCAGAAAACCATGCCACAGAAATCCATATTTGTTGGTTTACCATAAGCAATCCCAAACCAGAGATAACCCACTCAAGGCATCCTTAGATTATGAATATCTTCCTACAACATACCATTAATCTATTTACCTGGAGGTCCATTTTGTTACATGAGAGTATACTGGGCCGCTTCCCTTCTCTTTCTCTTCAGGAGGCTTCGTCAAGTAATTTGGGAAGACTGGGTTACAGGCCAGATACTTCAACTGCTTTCTCCCAAGCAGGATATTATGGAATGAAAAATAATTCACATAAAGTGCCTAACATGATGTCATATGTATAACAAATGCTCAACATGGTATTATTATTATTATTATTACCACTTCTTCATATTACTATTACACATAATGGATTATTATTATATGAATCTATTATTATTATTACCAATATTATTACCAATGATCACACTTGATGAGAATCTACTACTTACTTAAATCATTCATTGAATAAACTTTTTATGCAGTCATGTATAAGAAAAGGTATTTAAGATAGACTCCTTTCTTCCATAGATATAAACTCTAGTGGTATTATGTATTATATGTAATATATATAACATGTGAGAATATTAGTATACATATGTAATATATATTACAATTGGCAATCATATGTTGAGACATGTAAGAAATGTAAATTTGGAAAACAACAGAATTTAAAAGAATGAAGCACATGAGGAATGTTTCACCAAGATGGTGATGAAGCTTGTGGTGATGGTTGGTGGAGGGAAGAGGAAAGAGAAAAGCAGAGTGACAGGTCAGGACACAGTGGTTTCCTAGTGGAGAGGGAAGTGGAGGGGAGGGGAGGGGAGGGGAGGGGAGGGGAAAGGAGAGGAGAGGAGAGGGGAGGGGAGGAGAGGAGAGGTGAGGGGAGGAGAGGAGAGGGGAGGGGAGGAGAGGGGAGGAGGGGAGGAGAGGAGAGGGGAGGGGAGGAGAGGGGAGGAGGGGAGGGGAGGAGAGGGGAGGAGAGGAGAAGAGGGGAGGGGAGGAGAGGGGAGGAGGGGAGGGGAGGAGAGGAGAAGAGGGGAGGGGAGGAGAGGAGAAGAGGGGAGGGGAGGAGAGGGGAGGAGAGGAGAAGAGGGGAGGAGAGGAGAGGAGAGGAGGGGAGGGGAGGAGAGGGGAGGAGAGGAGAAGAGGGGAGGAGAGGAGAGGAGAGCAGAGGGAAGGAGAGGAGAGGAGAAGGGAGGAGGGGAGGGGAAGAGAGAAGAGCAGAGCAGAGGGGAGGAGAGGAGAGGAGAGAGAAGGAGAGGAGAGGGAAGGAGGGGAGAAGAGGGGAGGAGGGGAGAAGAGGGGAGGAGAGGAGAAGAGGGGAGGGGAGGAGGGGAGGGGAGGAGGGGAGGGGAGAGGAGGGGAGGAGAAGGAAGCAGAAGGGAGGGGAGAGGAGGAGAGGGGAGGAGAGGGGGAGGGAGGGGAGGGGAGGAGGGGAGGAGAGGAAGGCAAAGGAGGGAGCACAGCATAGGATAGCAGAGGAGGATATGATAGGTCCACATTCAGAATCTGAGTTCATATAGGCTAAGGGCTTCTAAGGCCGATCTAAATAGTGTAGACATCCTCCTAAAGGGGAATCACTGAATATTATTGATGGAAGCATCGTGAAATACACTGGGTTTTCATTTCATTTACTAGCAAATAATGAGAAAATCTCTCTAAGCTTTAATTTCCTGGTCTATAAATAGAAATAGGACTACCTATGTTGTAGGATTTTGATAAGGACAGAAATAGTGTTGTTTCCTAACACCATTCTCAGCACATATTGGCAGACAATAAATGATGGCCATTACCTTCCCCTATGAAATAGATCATTAGTCCTTTGAGGCGTCCCACTTGGCTTCAGTTTTATTATCTCCAGTTAATCTAACCATACCTAAGTACAGAGCCTCCAGAAATACCACCCTCATATTCGTTGAGGAATAGAAACCTTCCGAACTCCTTTAGATTTTACCTTCTGCCCTTACGAACAAGACACCAAATCAATGACTAGATGTTAAATGAAAGTGACCTTCTTTAAAACTAGTCTGGTATCGCTTTTCCTAAGAACTATTCCTTGCTCTTTCAAAGGGTTCACAGGGCTTTTTGTGTTGCATTGCGTTTCTCTTGAACACAAATAGATGAGGTTGGCAAAATTGCCTTAGAATGCCTTGACAGCCACCATCCCAAATCCAGTTTCATTCTAAGCATATTGAAAAACTAGCTTACCTGAGACCTCTTAATAAGTTTTCTAGGAATGAGCATATGCTTCTTGCATGTAGAAAACTCAAGTCTCTTACCCAAGTGATTTTAGCCTCTTAAACTCACAACTGTTATTAGAGAGAAGAAAAGTCAATGAGATATTCAGACAGGGAAAAATATGTTAAATTATCAAATATTGGAAAATATGAGGGAATATTTATTGTTGCTTTTTGTTCCCCACTTATTTGTGCCTAAATTGTTTTTAATAATGTACTAATCATCGTACCAGGCCTTTTGGTTCATATAATTATTTTGAGTTAGAATTTGACCAATGTTAAGCCACGGTTCCGACACAGCCACTAGCCTGAATTCTTCATGGCTATATACAGAGTCTTTGGTCACTGCCAATTGGCTGGTCTAGAATTCTTAGAAAGAGAATTTGTCCATTATCAATGCATTTAGTGACTTTGGGTCAGGAATCCATCTTGGCCCACTACTGAATTTTAAAAGTGAACCTAGAGGAGACAGACATTACAAAAAAAGAAAAAAGACTTTAGAATCGTAGACTTAAAATTGTCTGAAAAATAAGATTAAATAAAATAATTTGAATATAAAGAGTAACTCATACAGTAGATAATGATTGAACTGATAATGCTTAAAATGCAAAAATGGTCAACAGTTTTTTGATCCTGGTAGCATAGTGTACTATGAATGCTTAAAAGTAAAGAAGCTATTTCCATGTACTAGGATAAATCACAAGTTTTTCCTGAAGGAGTTAGTTTTCCATGTGATAGTTTCAGAAAAATCTTTCCCTGTCAAAAGTTATTGGCTACCCATGAGATTTAAATATTACCACCCACTCCCACCATTACACCACGTGCTCAGTCAGAGGAGCCACCAAACAGTTGACATAGCTGTGTAGGAAGCCACCACAGAATCGAGGATAGCCCCCACATTAACCCAGAAGGGAGGGTCTAGCAAAACCCTGGTAACAAAAAGTGATCTAAAAGGATCCACAAGAATATTAAACTCCCTACAATTTTTTCTATCAACATAAACCACGATTCTCTAGAGGCCAAAAGCTAAAGTTTCAAAAGAAATAGCTCAAGACATTGTGGAATGTATAGTATAGAGGAAGATCCCAGAGAAGTGAGCCAACAAAACATGTGCTCCATTAAGGAAGACTGGCTACTTGGAGACAGGCCAAATTTCTGTATAAGGTCTGAAAGTTTCACAAGGCAAACAAGGTCATGGTATTATTGGACAGCTTCATAATCCTCCACAAAGTGTGTGAATCAAGTAAGTTTCATATAAACCCTCTTGCTAATAAGCACTGCCTCAAGTGTCTTGTTTGGTATTGTGGACATAATACAGCTAAACCTAAGTGGACCTGACCAGCAGTATCCTTTCTAGGGTGGTGTGCATGGAAAAACTGAATCATCCTAATTGACTCTACCTCCACTTCCATCTCCTGGGTTTGTAAAGATAGAAAAGTCATCCAAGAAAATGTTTTGTCTCTCTTCCTAGTAACTAAAAAACAGGTGCTTATAATTTCTTGCACTAATGTTTTTCAGCTTGGGTTATTTTGGTTAATAGGAATCACTGCTGAGTGCTTTGCACAATGTATTTCTGTGAAATAAAACATCAATTATAACCTTGAATAGCATTTCTTAACTACATTGTGAGTTACATTTCTAAGAAATATAACAACAAAAACTAGCCCAGGTGGGTGTGATAAAGTTATTGCCTCATGAATATGTCATTTTTCAATCTTGTCTGTTGCCACTAAGAAACTGTTGATTGTTTTTTATCTACAAACTGTGTATGCATGAGGCAGAACACTTACAAGCATTGTTTAAATATTTTCAGATAAATAACTCCCTAACACCTTTATCCTAGCACATGCCTCCTCTTGCTTGTTTTCATTAACAAGCACACTTTAGAGAATGCTTTCTGCAAATGCATGCCTGAAGCTTGAGAGACATGGGGAAGATAGCAGGAAGGATATTGCTAATACAAGTTGAATATATAAATACATTAATCGCACAGACCACACTCACTTACTCAGGAGCTGACATTATACTGTGAGATTAGCTCAGCCCCTGGTTTTGTCCCTGTCAGCGGAGCACCCATTTTTGAAGCTCTTACCCTACACCTAGCAGTGGTCAGTGGTGACAAGCTCAGTGGGGGCAGGGAGAGAGAAAGACCACTACCAAAGGGGAGAAGATCAGACGTGCACAAGAAAACAACTGAACGGCCGGTGCCATGGCTCACTAGGCTAATCCTCCTCCTGCAGCATGGCACTCCGGGTTCTAGTCCCAGTCGGGGTGCCGGTTCTGTTCCAGTTGCTCCTCTTCCAGTCCAGCTCTCTGCTGTGGCCTAGGAAGGCAGTGGAGGATGGCCCAAGTGCTTGGGCCCTGCACCCACATGGGAGACCAGGAGGAAGCACCTGGCTCCTGGCTTCAGATCGGTGCAGTGCACCAGCCGTAGCGGCCATTTGGGGAATGAACCAACGGAAGGAATACCTTTCTCTCTGTGTAACTCTGCCTGCCGAAAAAAAAAAAAGAAAGAAAGAAAGAAAGAAAGAAAGAAAGAAAGAAAGAAAGAAAGAAAGAAAGAAAGAAAGAAAGAAAACAACTGAACAATGTGGCCCCAGTATCACTGTGTGCCTAATTCTGTGCCAGTAACTTTTTAGGGGAGTTCATTTTCTCTCATTATTGCTACCACAGGCATTTAAGAGAATTGGGACTTGCATAAGTTTTTCTCCTAGGTAATAAATCTGGGAAAAGATTTAATGGGAAGGTGTGAAGGGAATAAAACTATTGGCAAAAAGAAAGTATGAAATGATGTACAAATGTCCCTTCCTACGTCATAGCATTGCCACATTAGCACAGAAAATCTATCACTTTATTGAACACTAACATATTAAAACATGATATATAAAATGTGATATATATACATGATCTACATATTCAAAACTCACTTTTTGAAGTTCTAATTCTCTTTAAGAATTACATATTGAGAATATGGTAAAAACACATGGTCTTTCCTATGGGGCAAGCCTCAGTGTGAATAATGATTCCTGGCATTCCATAATTATGACTGTGGGGTCCAGGGGAGATACATTAACATTCCTTAGCCTCAGTTTTTCTCTTCTGTCAAACAAGGATAACTGCTTGACTCAAGAAAACAATGAAGATTAAAGCAAATGATATGAATAATTTCACCTATAGCAGTGCCAGGCACATAACAATTTACCTGTCCTGCAGGTGTTAAGAACTGTTTTCTTTGGACATTTATAACATTCCTTGTGGGCCATACAAAATTATCAACTTAAAAATTAGCCCACTGGGGTTAGCACTGCGGTGTAGCAGATAAGGCCACTGCCTGCAACTTTGGCATCCGTGTATATGCCTGTTAATGTCCCAGCTGCTCCACTTCTGATCCAGCTCCCTGCTAATGGCTTAGGAAAAAAGGAAAGATGGCCATGTGCTTGGGCCCCTGCCCCTATTTGGGAAACTCAGAAGAAGCACCTGGCTCCTGGCTTTGGTCTGGCCCAGCCCTGGCCTTTGTGGTCATGTGGGGAGTGAACCAGTGGCTGGGAGATCAAATTCTGTCTTTCTATCTTTCTCTCTTCCCCTGCCCCGTAAGTCTGACTTTCAAATAAATAGTTATTCTTAAAAAAAGCTTTAAACATTAAAAATTAGCCTGCTATTGCTTTGTTGAATTTCAAATTCTGTCTGTAGTTGCCTTACGAGAGCCAGACCAGTAATTTCACAGGCCATACACCAGATACTCCCTACCCTTGGAAGAGGTAAGAAACCATGTAATCTACAACTTACAGTTACAGATATTAATGAGAAGTAATAATTCATCCAAAATGAAGTGTTTATGATATGAAAAATTAAGAAAAGAACACAACCATGTTTAATTTAAAATAATCATTCTCCAACAAGCCATTTAGTTTTAGTAAAAATTCATAGGTTGTTCTCTCACTGTATTCATAATGATTAGCCTAGATCTCTGTTAGAATACTTATTATTCTCTTTTTGTTGTTAATTATATGCATGTGTGTCTCTTTCACCTCATGATGAGAGTGACATCTGATCCTTAAATACAGCCTTGCATTGTTAGCAATAACTGCTGCACCTATAATTGTATATGGATGAGGTGCTAGGAATCCTGAAACCATCCCGATATGAAAAATGCACAGTCATAAAGCAAATAAGTTCCTACAAATTTACTATTTATTCCACAAAAACTAAATAAAATGTAAATTAAAAATAAAGCAATTTCAATAATGAATACAATTCTGTGTTAAAAATATTACATGGCTGGATTTCATTCTTTTTTCTGCTGTATAATATTCTATAGAGTACATGTCCAATAATTTTTTTAACTTTTATTTAATGAATATAAATTTCCAAAGTACAGAATATGGATTACAATGGCTTCCCCCCCATAACGTCCCTCCCACCCGCAACCCTCCCCTCTCCTGCTCCCTCTCCCCTTCCATTCACATCAATTAATTTTCAATTCTCTTTATATACAGAAGATCAACTTAGTATATATTAAGTAAAGATTTCAAATTTTGCACCCACACAGAAACAGAAAGTGAAAAATACTGTTGGAGTACTAGTTATAGCATTAAATATCAATGTACAGCACACTAAGGACAAAGATCCTACATGAGGAGTAAGTGCACAGTGACTCCTGTTGTTGACTTAACAAATTGACACTCTTGTTTATGGCATCAGTAATCACCCTAGGATCTTGTCATGAGTTGCCATGGCTATGGAAGCCTTTTGAATTCACTGACTCTGATAATTTTTAGACAAGGCCATGGTCAAAGTGGAAGTTCTCTCCTCCCTTCAGAGAAAGGTACCTCCTGCTTTGATGACCTGTTCTTTCCACTGGGATCTCACTTGCAGTGATCTTTCATTTAGGTCATTTTTTTTTTTGCCAGACTGTCTTAGCTTTCCATGCCTGAAATACTCTCATGGGCTTTTTAGCTGGATCCGAAAGCCTTAAGGGCTGATTCTGAGGCCATTTACGTCTTTAATCCATGTTGAGTGGATTTTTGTGTAAGGTGAAAGGTAGGCGTCTTGCTTCATGATTCTGCACATGGAAATCCAGTTTTCCCAGCACTATTTATTGAATAGACTGCGCTTACTCCAGGAATTGGTTTTAGATCCTTGATCAAATATAAGTTGGCTGTTTGGATTGATTTCTGGTGCTTTTGTTCTGTTCCAATGGTCTATCCATCTGTTTCTGTACCAGTACCATGCTGTTTTGATTACAACTGCCCTGTAGTATGTCCTGAAATCTGGTATTGTGATGCCTCCTGCTTCGTTTTTGTTGTGCAAGATTGCTTTAGCTATTCAACGTCTCTTCTGTCTCCATATGAATTTCAGCATCATTTTTTCCAGATCTGAGAAGAATGTCTTTGGTATTTTGATTGGTATCTCATTGAATCTATAAATTGCTTTTGGGAGAATGGACATTTTGATGATATTGATTCTTCCAATCCATGAGCATGGAAGATTTTTCCATTTTTTGGTATCGTCTTCTATTTCTTTCTTTAAGATTTTGTAATTCTCATCATAGAGATCTTTCATGTCCTTAGTTAAGTTTATTCCAAGGTGTTTGATTGTTTTTGTGGCTATTGTGAATGGGATTGATCTCAGCAATTCTTTCTCAGCCATGTCATTGCCTGTGTATACAAAGACTGTTTTTTTTTGAGCATTGATTTTATATCCTGCTACTTTGCCAAACTCTTCTATGAGTTCCAATAATCTCTTAGTAAAGTTATTTGGATCCCCTAAATAAAGAATCATATCATCTGCAAAGAGGGATAGTTTAAGTTCTTCCTTCCCAATGTGTATCCCTTCAATTTATTTTTCTTGCCTAATAGCTCTGGTTAAAACTTCCAGAACTATATTGAATAGCATTGGTGAGAGTGGACATCCCTGTCTGGTACCAGATCTCAGTGGAAATGCCTCCAACTTTCCCCCATTCAATAGGATGCTGGCCGTGGGTTTTTCATAAATTGCTTTGATTTTATTGAGGAATGCTCCTTGTATACCCAATTTGCTTAGAGTTTTCATCATGAAAGGGTGTTGTATTTTATCGAATGCTTTCTCTGCATCTATTGAGATAATCACATGGTTTTTCTTCCGCAGTTTGTTAAGGTGGTTTTGGATTGTTCCTTAATCCATTCAGCCAGTCTGTGTCTTTTTACTGGAGAGTTGAGGCCATTAACATTCAATGTGACTATTGAAGTAGTAACTTTGCCCTGCTATTTTCCCAAAGGTATTTTCTAATACATGATTTGAACTTCCTGTGATCTTTTACTGTGAGGTTTTCTTCCTTTACCTTCTTTCGTACTGATGTCAGTGTTTCTGTGTTTCTGTGTGTAACACATCTTTAAGCATTTTTTGCAGGGCTGGACGAGTGGCGACAAATTCTTTCAATTTCTGTTTGCTATGAAAGGTCTTTATTTCACCTTCATTCACGAATGAGAGCTTTGCAGGATATAATATTCTGGGCTGGCAGATTTTCTCTCTTAGTACCTGGGCTATGTCTCGCCATAGGGCTTTTGATGAGAAGTCAGCTGTGAGTCTAATTGGAGATCCTCTGAGAGTAATCTGACGTTTCCCTCTTGTACATTTTGGAATCTTTTCTTTATTTTTCACTGCGGTGAGTTTGATTACAATGTGTCATGGTGAGGATCTCTTTTGTTCATGTTTATTAGGGGTTCTATGAGCTTCCTGTACTAGGATGTCTCTGTCCTTCTCCAAACCCGGGAAGTTTTCTGCTAGTATCTCACTAAAAAGGCCTTCTAATCCTTTCTCTCTCTCTCTCCATGCCTTCAGGAACTTCTAGAACCCGAATGTTGGGTTTTTTAATAGTATACTGTAGATTCCCAACAATATTTTTTAAATTTCTAATTTCCTCTTCTTTACTTTGGTTTGACAGTATACTTTCCTGTGGTCTGTCGTCTAAGTCCGATATTCTCTCTTCTATCTCATTGATTCTTTTTTTAAGGTTCTCAAATGTGTTTGCCATTTGTTCCATTGAATTCTTTATTTCATTTTGATTTCTTTTCAATATCACAATTTCATGTTCTGCTAAATTCCTCATTTCATTTTGATTCCTCCTTAAGATTTCATTTTCATGAGAGAGATTTTCTATCCTGTCCAGTAAGGATTTCTGTAGTTCATGAATTTGTTTTTGAGAACTTCTAAATGTTCTTATCATAAATTTTTTGAAATCCGTATCTTGTATTTCTTCCATATCATCATCTTCATAATCTTGTATTGGAGTGTCATGTTCATTTGGGGGCATCATAATGTCTTCCTTGTTCTTGTTTTCTCAGTTTCTTCGTTTATTGTTTGGCATTGTGGAGATACATTGTGGAGTTATTCTTTGATTTATTTTTCTTTTCCTTTTCCTCACTGTGGTGGCTTTTTTTGTTATACTATGACTCTAGATTAAGTGCTTTTGGTGAATCTCTATAGGCTTGTGGTAGGTGTGGCTAGAGAGCTCTGTTCAGTTCTTCAGGTTTAAGGGTGTGTCAAAAGTGACACACCCAGGTTCGGCATGGTAAATAGAGCTCTCTTTCTCTCTTTTTTTATTCAGAAGGGAAGCTTTCCAAATTGCTGAGCTATTCTCCTTGAAGGCAATCAGTGCCTGAGCGCTAGCCCCAGTGAGTATAATGTTCGTCTGCTCTGTCCCAAGGACCACATAAAGCATCTGTGCAGTCCTCAATGTAAGCTCAGATTCCCCTGCAATGTTTCCCACCGGGTTGCCAAGCCTACCGAGTTTGTGGTGTCTCCCACTGAGAGTACTCACATCCAGGCACTCTGTGAGTTCTCCCACACACCCTTAGTTTTTTTTTTTTTTTCACAGTCCCAGTTCATAAGCTCCACACATTCACTAGGTCTTAAGCTCCTATTATTTCTCCCCACCAGAGTCAGGTTTTTCTGCTTGGCTGAGGCGGGCACAGCCCTGAGCTGGTGCAGCTGTTACGTATGTCCAAAATGGTGCCTGCTGTATTGCTTTCCCCACTTTTGTAAGGTGAGTGGAGATAGAGAATTGTATCCACACCCGTCCCTTTTATTGTTTTTTCTCTCCTCTAGTTAGCCTGATGAACTTTCTCCCACAGGGATTCAAGCCTCATTCCCTCTAGGCTCTTTCTGCTGCTTTTCCACCAGTGTCTTGGGCTACTGCAGTTTTGCCTCACCTCCCTTTCCAGCACTGGTGAGTAGACTCAGCAGCTGGGGTCCCGAGCCATGGGCGCCCGTGCCTCCACATAGTTCCAGCATGTCCTACTAGTTCTGGAAGAGTTTCCTCTGCAGTTTTTTCTCTAACTCTTCCCTGAGACTACAGAATCTCCACTTTTATTAAACTATCTTTTCCCGGACTATCAGTGCGCTCCCTCCCTATTCCGCCATTTTGGAGCACCCGCCATTGCTTTTTAGTATTAACCCACTTCTTCTTTCTAGAACAAACTCACTTGGTCAAGGTTCTTCTTATTTTTTAAAGATTTATTTTATTTATTTGAAAGAGTTGCCTTCCATCCACTGGTTCACTCCCCAGATGGGTGCAATGGTCGGAGCTGTGCGTATCCGAAGCCAGGAGCCTGGAACTTCTTCCAGGTCTCTCATGCAGATGCAAGGGCCCAAGCACTTGGGCCATCTTCTACTGCTATCCAAGGCCATGACTGGAAGAGTAGCAGCTGGGAACAGAACTGGTACCCATATGGGATGCTGGAGCTTCAGGCCAGGACATTAACCCGCTGAGCCACAGTGCCAGCCCTAAGGTTCATCATTTTTATGTATTAGGGGATTGGATTTGCTTATATTTTTTAAATAATTTTTGTGTTAAATTCATGTGTAACTTGTTGAAGTTTTCTTGAATGCACTGGCAAATCTTTAGTATGTTATAATAAGAAAACGTCTAGCTTCTGTAAATTTGGTGGTTTAAAATGTAGCATATGCTACATGCATATGCTAAATAAGCCTTGTTATGGACAACCTAATAACAGGCCTGCATCACCTTGCCTCATGCATCTGCATCCCTTGTCCCTCCTTCCCTTCTCAGGAAGGTTTGCCCCTGGCAGGGGCAAATTTGCCAGATACAAGCTATCCAATATTTCAGACATTTCCTAGCAATCCACTGTATCAGCCTTCCACTCTTGGGCACTATCCTACTTCCGTAATCACTCAAGAACAGGTACCAGACAACAATGACAATCTCTGTGCCCCCAGTGTCCACTGACATTATTCAAACTAGCTATTCCCAAACCTGCTTTTCCTACCTTACTGGTTCCTTCCTGCAGAAACTGTAACAAAGCTGTTACCCACACCTCCTCCCTCTCCCTCTGCCACCAAACCTCAGTGCTTCCCCATGTTCCTACCTCCGTGGTGAGGTGAGCCCCCTCCTTTTTGGAATTGTAACAAATTATCTCTTCATTGGGAAATATCTCTTCATCTACTTATATTGCTATACTTTACATTTTCTTATTGTATTTTAAAACACAACATATTGGTAGGGAATTAAAAGTTCTCTATTTTCTAAGAGGGAGCACATCTAATCTCTATCATGGCTAGGAGGAAAGAAAGAAACTACTTTACCACCACTTCAAAGTTCAAGAAAGTGATGCTCAGAGAATTTTTGAACTATCAAAGTTATCAAATCACTATGTTTTATATTCAACTATGAACATATTTTTTTCAGTTTCTTATTTTAAAAAGCAATCTATCTACCACAGATTCATTTATACTGCTGTTTTAGCTTCCTGAATCTGCTGCAATAAACTTTCTTAAATTTGTCACTTAAATATCACACATTTATTCTCTTACAAGTCTGGATTCCAGGAATCTGAAATTAGTGTTAGTGGATCCAAATAAAGGTGCTGGCAGAACTCACATCCACAGTTGCCTGCAGGCTGTAGGGGAGAATCCTTGCTTACCCCCTTCCACATGCTGGTGGCTGCAAGCATTTACTGGCTTGCGGTTACTTCACTCTGTTTTTCCAGGTTAACCTTTCAGTTCTTTCTCTACTGTGCCTTCACAGAGTCTTCTCCTATACCAAATTTCTCTTCGTTTCTTTTTCATAAGTACATTTACACTGTTAGGTATTGCCATGACAATCCAATATAATCTCTCCATTTCAAGTTTCAAAATGCTCTACTTTTTGTCATATAAGAGTCAGAGGTTCCAAGCAGAATGCCATACATACCTTTTGCAACAGTACTTTTCCAGGGTAGCACAACTGTCTGGTTTTCACGTTTCATTTTTCTTATACTTACCCTTCCCCATTGTCACCATGACCTACAAAGTAAATTTTGTTGACTGACTGAATAGGTAAAATACACAGTAGATATATCTTTGTAGATCTTTCCACCTCCGAAACTGTAAGAGGGAACAGTCAAAAGGAAGAAGTAAATTCTTCAGTTTGAAAACAGGAAAACTGTGTCTCCTTCTCAAATGTATAAGACATTATATGGGGGCCGGTGCTGTGGCATTGCAGGTAAAGCTGCTGCCTGCAGTGCTGGCATCCCATATGGGGTCCGGGTTTGAGTCCCTGTTGCTCCACTTCTGATCCAGCTCTCTGCTGTGGCCTGAGAAAGCAGTAGAAGATGGCCCAAGTCCTTGGGCCCCTGCCCTCATGTGAGAGACCTGGAAGAAGCTTCTGGCTCCTAGCTTCATATCAGCACAGTTCCAGCCATTGTGGCCAATTGGGGAGTGAACCAGTGAATGGAAGATCTCTCTCTCTTTCTCTCTCTCTCTGCCTCTCCTTCTCTCTCTCTGTACCTCTTTCGAATTAGTAAATAGATCTTTTAAAAAAGATATTATATGAAAGATTAAAAATCCCTAGAACTTTATACAAAAATCTTCTCTAAGTTTTCAGCAAAATGAAAGCCTAGTACATAGTAAGCACTTAGCAAATATATGATAAATATAATAAGGAATGCATTAATGACTGAATGCATGAATGATTAAAGTGTGGGATATTGCTTTCTGTAAGATAAGAATATCACGTGTACATTCACAAGCACATGTGGCTGACTGTGAAACAATTATTTCCCTAAAGCAGTGATTCTGGTCCCTGACTATAAAATTTCCAGGAAATCAGCAATTTACATGAAAAACTGTCAAGGTATCTTCAGGTAGACATGTGACATGCTTTCATAAAATAATATTCTTAAACAGAATATGTAAATGCTTCCCAACTAACATTCAGTATTTGTCCAACATTGTTATAGTTATGCATTGTATATGGGATGCTAAGAATTCTGAATAAATTAATGATTTTCACTAAAGTTCTAATGGTCTATATATAATTAACTGTGAGGTTTGATAGTCGTGTTTTCAGGAACCACAAAAAATGAACTCACACCTGAAAGGACTAGTCAGTTCATGCTTATAAACAGTGTGTGATAGAAACATCTCTCTTGACTTACTGTAGTCTGGAGATAAGACCTTCTGATGGGCACTCTGACCTCGTCAGAAGATCTTGCATACTCAGTTGGGCTCGTGTCCTTGTACCAGTTGTTTAATCTTTTCGTCAGTCTAAATGGTGATGAAAATCTAAGGCTTACAGATGTCATAGAGCTGCTTTTAAAAAGTAGAATCCAACACATTACCTGACTTTGTAGAACTAAAATTTAAGTGCTTCTGTTTCTTTTATCCTAGGAATATTGTACAGTATCTGAAAATATGGTTGGTATATATGTTACCTAGAGATGTTTATAAATGATTATATAGATATAAGCTATGATTTTCTGTCACTCCTAAGGATATTTTGGGGTGGTGGGAGCTCCACATCTCTGAATTTCTTCTACCATAGTTAAGAGAGTGAAGGTTCAGAAGAAAAGAAAAAAGAGGCCGGCGCTGCGGCTCACTAGGCTAATCCTCCGCCTAGTGGCGCCGGCACACCGGGTTCTAGTCCCGGTCGGGGCGCCGGATTCTGTCCCGGTTGCCCCTCTTCCAGGCCAGCCCTCTGCTGTGGCCAGGGAGTGCAGTGGAGGATGGCCCAGGTGCTTGGGCCCTGCACCCCATGGGAGACCAGGAAAAGCACCTGGCTCCTGGCTCCTCCCATCGGATCAGCGCGGTGCGCCGGCCGCAGCGCGCCGGCCGCGGCGGCCATTGGAGGGTGAACCAACGGCAGAAGGAAGACCTTTCTCTCTGTCTCTCTCTCTCACTGTCCACTCTGCCTGTCAAAAAAAAAAAAAAGAAAAAAGAAAAAAGAAAAAAAACACAAACATACAAGAAAATAGATTGGCGAATCTGGCAGTCCATTTAGTGATAACTAAAAAAAAAATCACATGGAGTTTAAGTCTTTGATAAAGAAACAGAATAAGAAAAATGGAGGAGGAGACACAGAGTCCAAATTGAAAAGGCAGAAGCCCACTGTTTAGGGAAAAGACCCACTTCTCCCTCTTCAGCTCAGAATAAAATGTACATTCAATTAAGTGGCTTTCTGTTTGTTTTTGTTTAAGGCCTCTTTTACAGGAACTCTTCACATTTCATTGGTTATTCTCAGAACAACACCCGCTTCACTCTACTGACTCAGATAGCTTCATCCTGACTGATCCATGCAACCACAAAATCTGCAGGATACCACTGTTGTGTGCTCCAGTCTATGCAGCCATAGCTCGAATATATAAGCACCTTTCGAGCCTGCTAGCTGTTGCTGTTTCCTTAGGCGTAGCCCTTGACAGCCTTTCCTCTGTGAAGTGAAACTTCCTGTCTTTCTTTCCCTTCCCTTTTCTTCTCCCCATCCTTCCTTAACAAAGTAAAACTTTGCCAATAAATTGGTGACAACCAATCTTGGTTGTCTCACATACCTTAGCACACCAATACATGTCACCCATAATATAAGTGGCATATGGGAGTAAAACCCAGAAAATGGATAGAAGCTGGGTGACCCAGAGGCAGCACAGAACAGTGAAAGACAGGCATTGCAGTGCAGTGTAGGATTTAGAGGCTGGTCATGGCTAACCTGCAAGGACTGAAAGATCTTGTGTTACTGAAATACTGCTGGACTGCGTTGAAAAGTTAAGGCATCAGGGCGGCTGATGTTATAGATTAGCAACCACCATGAAACTCTGTTTAGCCAGATTTATCTCTGATAGATTAGAAAGGATGGAATTTTGGAGAGTACTGAAGAATAGTATTCCTTTCAAAGTTCAAGTAGCACAGGATAAAATACTTGATGGGGAAATATAATAAAATAATGTTTCTGTTAAAAGAATTCTCTCCCTCTTTTGTTTCCCTATACAATCTCCTTTACAACTTGAAATAGATAAGCTCTTGTACAGATATTTTGAGTGGCAGGTTTTGTTGTGCTATTACAGATGGGGGTGGGGGAATATTTGCAATGCAGGTAATGTTTGGTTAGCATAATGTTTGGCTAGCCATGCAGGTGAGCAAAGAGTGGGAGATCAATAAGATATCCAGTCATTGCAAAAGATAGGATACAGGGTAAGTTTATTTTCTTCACCACATGGATTTCAGGTTCAATTCTCTGTATGATATGTTTAAAAAAAATCCTGGTGCAATAACTTGAATTGTGTGTGTGCTCTGAAGGGGAGAAATTAACCAAGAAAATGAAGTTTCCAAATTTAAAAAATGACTGTGAATGGGCTATAGTTCTAAGATGAAAATGTAAAGAAAAAATTAATACTCAATTACTGAAATAACAGACCAGTTTTCATAATTCAAAAAAAGATTATTTCATTCTCAATAAGCATCAAAATTCACAAAAATTATGTGAGGATATGTATTTATAGGCATATATGTACTTTTATGCATGTATGTATGTGTAAAAATATATTTATTTAATTTTCCATGGTTACATCACCTCAGCTGTGGTGAAGCTCATTTATTTAATCTTACAGATTATTAAGTGAAGGATAAATACATGAATGACATGTTAATTAATGTACTTAGGAGAAGAGTTGTTAAACTATATCCTTATATTGAGGTCATTTATAATTTCATTAAGTGAGTTGAAAACCATCAACATTTTGAAAGTCATTTGAAATACTGCAAATGTGATTCCAACATAATTAGAAATTTCTCTAGGCCTATCAATCCTGTAGACTGCTAAGGTGTGTATAGGAAGCTTTGTAAAAAAAAAAAAAAAAAAAAAAAAGAATACATGCTATAAAACCTCAGAGTTCTCCCAGGGTATGGCCACTTCTAGAATAAACAAAAAGAAGTGGCTTCTAATACAGAGGTCAAGTAGAGCTGAATCTTCAAACACTTGAAAACTATCCCTCCCATAATTAAGTGGGAATTATACAACACTAAGTTTTGTAGTTTTTTAACATGAAAGTAATCACAAGGAGAAAAATAAATCCAATGAGATTATGAAACATTCTAAGAAAACAAGTCCTTGCTATTAAAAATTGTCAATTCCATGAAGAAAACAAAAAGTATAGAAAAAAGGGTATTTTAGCTAAAAACATACTCAAATAGAACACGTGCTGCTTGATTGGACCCTGGATTGGAGAAAAGATATGAGATCCTGAGATGGCAATTTGTGTGTGGATAATTTATGTTGCAGGTGATCCCAGGAGGAGAAGGAGACTGGAGAGAGTGAGAGAAAACAGATTCCTCCTAGCAATGGTAGCTTCAGTGGAGCTGTTGACCACAGACCCCTGCTTATCTATTCCCCTGCAAGTTCTCTGTGGGAGAGTTGGATCAGAAGTGGAGCAGCCAAGACTTGAACCAGTACTCATTTGGGATACTAGCATCACATGCAGCAACTTAACCTGCTGTACCACAATACTGGCCCCCCAAATATGTGATTTTAATAGAGATTTAAAGTAGAAAATTCTTGATTGTAGAAAGTTTAATAATGAAATGAATGAAAATTTGAGAATTTGCAAAACAGCAAAATGTAATACAGGGTGGGTATTGTTTGGAATTGTTAGTCCTAAGTTACAAGAGAAGCTTAAATTTATTTCATAATTAATGATCACCATCAGGTATTTTCAGGAAGGTCAGAAATTGTGTATGTGATATAGAATGGTATGGGATGTTCTTTCTCTCCTTCTAAGTATGCACATATGTGTGTGGTATGGTCAGAGGCTCACTTGTAACACTGATACTCAGTGAAGGTTATTGGAATATTGTAGAAGTGAGAATAGAAGTCCTGAATTTGGATCACTGCTGTCAGGGAATTGCAAATAAAAACCACAATGAGGTTTCTCCTAGCCCCAGTTAGAATGGTGTTTTTTTGTTCATCAAATCCCCTTCTGGTCATAATTTTGTTTCTTAAAATAAGTTTGTCAATGGAGGGCAATACAGAATTTTCCAGACAATTACATATCACAGTAGGGATAAAAACATATGTATTTATTTCCACATATTCACCTCTTCTGAACATTCCTATGAGTTCAAAACACTAAATCCGTCCATTCTCATATGGCAAATCAGGTCAGGCTCTGTGAGGCAGAGAACTCTGCACTTCCACTTTTGTGAGTTTTCTACTCAGCTACACACCAACTAGATATACTTTTATCAACTACTTACAGAAGGAATTGTCCCATTTTGCAGATGAATTTCATGTCTGACAAGTGTAAATGCACTTGCTTAGTGTCACACAGTCACTCAATCATAAGAAATGTACTTTTATGACACTTCTTTGAACCACAAAATCCCCTTCATATTCATCACAAGAGTACTTTTCAGAAAGGTTTTGGAGAGGGTACTTTGTAGCTTTTACAAACCATAATAGTGGCATTTGGAAAGTGTTTGAGATTTTGTTATAATTAAAGAATATTCCTGTGAAATCTAAATTCCAATTGTTATCTCTTTGGCATATAAACTTTCTGACTTTACCATGCAAAGAGACCACCATGGCCATTCACTATTTACAGGTCAGTTGAGTCTGCACTGATGCTAACTTATCCAATTAAATATGTAGCTGATAGCTGAGCTATTATCATGATGAGATTATGTCTTAGAGTTTTCATGTCAATGCACTCATCTCCTCATGTTCCTCATCTCAGTCTTGGTAAGCTTCATTCCTTCTTTTTTTCTTGACGATTTCATCCTCTGCCTCCCTCATTTACCTAGTTATCACTTGGAACAAAGATGTCTGTTTTCTGATCATTTGTTTTTAGGTATGCCATGCTTTAGATTGTTTTGTATGTATTGACATGCTCTGGGTGCAAACTAATATTGTAGAAAACTTATTTATCAAGATCAAAGTCAGCAAACTCAAAAGGCTTCCATAGCCTTGGCAACTCATGACTAGAGCCTAGGGAGATTACTGACACCATAAATAAGAATGTTAAATTGTTAAGCCAACAACAAGAGTCACTGTGTACTTACTCCTCGTGTGGGATCTCTGTCCTTAATGTGTTGTCCAATGTGAAGTAATGCTATAACTAGTACTGAAATAGTATTTTACACTTTAAGTTCTGTGTGGGTGCAAACTGATGAAATCTTTACTTAATATATACTAAATCGATCTTCTGTATATAAAGATAATTGAGAATGAATCATGATGTGAATGGAATGGGAGACGGAGTGGGAGATGGGAAGGGTGCGGGTGGGAGGGAAGTTATGGGGGGGGGGAAGCCACTGTAATCCATAAACTATACTTTGGAAATTTATATTTACTAAATAAAAGTTTAAAAAATTTTTAAAAAAGAAAACTTATTTATCAACTTCAAATACCTGTTTTATAATTATAAAATTAGAAGACATCCATGGGCTCTTTTTTTTTAACAGGCAGAGTGGACAGTGAGAGAGAGAGACAGAGAAAGGTCTTCCTTTTGCCACTGGTTCACCCTCCAATGGCCGCCGCAGCTGGCACACTGCAGCCAGCGCACCACTCTGATCCAAAGGCAGGAGCCAGGTGCTTCTCCTGGTCTCCCATGGGGTGCAGGGCCCAAGCACTTGGGCCATCCTCCACTGCACTCCCTGGCCATAGCAGAGAGCTGGCCTGGAAGAGGGGCAACCGGGACAGAATCCGGCGCCCTGACCGGGACTAGAACCTGGTGTGCTGGCGCCGCTAGGCGGAGGATTAGCCTAGTGAGCCGCGGTGCCGGCCCCCATGTGTCACTCCCCCCTTTTGTGGAGGAACAACATGGGACCCTGCGCTGTTCTTTTTGCCCAGCCCTTCCAGGGTTAGCTGCCGTTCCCTCACTCGCGGAAGAACGACGCCATCCCAGGTTAGCTACTGGTCCTTCCCGGGTTTGCTGCTGGCCCCCACCCCCCTACCCCCCGCCTCCGCGGAGGGGCGGCACCCCCACCCCTTTCCTCGCTTCCGCGGAGGAGCGGCGCACCGCCGGCCGGCTCTCTCAGGGGTTGCTCAGATGTTCCTCAGATGTTTCCCTGGTTCATGTTGTCTCTCCCCTCCTTTATAGTCCTCTTCCACCAATCCATGCTCTGCTGCCCACACGCTGAACACACTGCTCTCCTCCAATCAGGAGCAGGATCAGCTCCTGCAGTTTATTAGTCGAACTGGTGAGGCAGCTGTGTAGAAGTTGTTTACTGTCTCTCAGCGCCATATTGTGGGAGATCAGATGCATAGAATTAGTCTTAGTTCCAGTAATTTAGTCTAGTCTCAGTTGCTCCCCACACCCATGGACTCTTTTTTATTAATCAAAACTACATTCAGAAAGAGAGCTACTTTCTATGGTTCTTAAACGCTGAATTGTTTTGTCCAGGAACGGATCTATCTTACAGTTGGAATGGAATACACACTGCCTCACCTCTGTTTCTGAGTACTCCCTAGTACATTCATGAGCGTTTTCCTCCTCTACAGTTCTAGTGACAGATCACTTCTAATCATCCTCAGCTGCTGAGTCCCTCTTGAGTGAAATCACAGCTTCTCTTGGGATATGCTAGAACTTATCTCCTTGTATTTTGTGACTATTGAGGTCAATTTACAATTAGGAAAATCAGAGAAATAAGTCTAATCTTTCTACCAGGTAACATCCTGTATGTTAAAAAAGTTGAAAAAACTCTTTCCTTTTTCTATATGATTGTTCTTGAAGTCAACCAAACCATGTGACTTATTAAATCAAGTTGCTTTAATTTTTCTCCTATTCTTCCCTTCACACCCTCTGTCTTTCATTCTCATTCCTACATTTCCAATGATCTTTTATTTCTAATTGTTGAATAGGAAAATATGCTCAGTTTAAGATACATGTACATTATAATTTCTCTTGAATATAGTTTCCAGTTAAAAAATTGTAGTAACGCTTATTGTTTTGTCTTATGTCAAAAGCACATGATTCTGTGCTTTTGCACATCTGTCTGCATTCTATCTGCTCCTAAGGTCCCCCCGAGGAAACACCAGTACTGGTGCATTAGCAAAATGTGAGGGATCTTCAAAAAGTTAAAGGAAAATGCACATTGTGAAAAAACTATGCACCGATTATGAAGTCGTTTTGCACCAGAATATGCTTATTTTTTAAAAATTACTGACTTCTTTTCATTTTATATTACAAAGGGAAAATACAACAGTGAGAGAGAGAGAGAGAGAGAGAGAGAGAGAGAGAGATTCACCACTATGGTTCACCAACTAAATGCCCACAACAGTGGACTGGAACAGGCTGAAGCCAGGAGCCAGGAATTTAATCTGGGTCTTTCATGTGGATGGCAGGCACCCAAGTATTTGAGCCATCATCCTTGTCTTTTGAAGTATTTATTAGCCGGGAGGTAGAATAGAAGTAGGGCTGGAACTCAAACCCAGGCACTTTGATATGGGATGTAGAAATTCCAAGTGGCATCTTAGCATTGCTATACTAAATACCCACCCCAAAGTAACTTCACTTCTCATCCCATTTTCCATAAACTCTTTGAAGAACCCTCATAATTTGGATTAAGGTCTGAGGTTGGTTAAAGTGAGAGACTTTGTAGAGCTTAGTGATTCTTATTAGCATCAACTGGAGGGATTGATAAAACCAAGAAGGTTGAGCCTCATGCCCATAATTTCTTGGGTCTTGTGGGTGATCCCACAAGGCTGCCTGCCTTAGCTAATGCAGTTAGCCTGACTGCTGCAGGCAGTGGGACCTGCAGGCACATTTCCCCCAACCCCGCCTACTGCCAATCTGGTAAACTGCTCCCGGGTGTGGCCCAGGACAAACTGGAAAGCTACCCTAGCTACATGACCTTCATGCTGATCAGAAAGGCATATTGGCACCAGTGTTGGTCTGTTCTATAGAGTTAGTGTTCCCCTGAGTTAGTTAAGCCCCTCTGCTTGCCCTTTAAAAGTGTACGTAGCTGCGAATAAGGGTGGCATGTTCACCAAAGCCTGTCGCTGGTGCTTCTTATGGAAGAACACCGTTGCCCGCTCTCCCCGACAGTGCAGTCTCACAGGAAGAGTCCACAGCCTATTACATTATGTATGGGGTGTGGCCATAGAGTTTCCATTTCTAATAAATCCCTCAGGATGGTGACCGATTGATAAAGTCAGAAGTTTACTAGTTGTAAGAAAATAATTACATTCTAGGAGGTGAGTCAAAGGTCTAAAACTAAGGTGAGGGATCAGTTGCCAAATCTGACAAAAGAAATAAAACACTGGAAATAAGAGGCGAGTGTGAGGGGTCAGAGGTGTGGAAAATCCAATAGAACTCAGGTTGAGGAGGAGTGGCAAGTGAGCTGAGTGGGCCAGAGAAATAACACTTCAGAACTTACAGGGGCTGGCGCTGTGGCGTAAAAGGTAAAGCTGTCACCTGTAATGCCGACATCCCACATGGATGCCAGTTAGAGTCCCAGCTGCTCCACTTCCAATCCAGCTCTCTGCTACAGCCTGTGAACCAGCCGATGGAAGACCTCTCTCTGTGTAACTCTGACTTTCAAATAAATGAATAAATCTTTCTTTTTAAAAAAGAACTTATATTATTAAAGGTTCATCTTACTTTTAATAACTAGGAATAATAACATTATTACAAAAATATTCAAATCAGTTAACAAAAAATACAATAGAGGCAGGCAAAAGAACTTAAAGTTAACTTACACATTACTAGCAGGCGCAGCAGCAGAATCTCAGGGTGGGGAAGGAACTTCCTGTCACTGAGGTTGACCACGTGGGCCTGGGACAGTCACCTGTGGATACAAGCCCTGCATGCACAGCACCTCTCCTGCTGGCCATTGCTCCTGTCAGTCCCTAAGGGTGTGAGGATGCCTGCAATGTCTCCTCTCCATGGAGTCTGGCAGCGGCAGCAGTTGCTGGGAAGTAAGCATTCACGAGCTTCTCGCATTTCAGTGGCAGAGACAAGCGACAGAGCTCACACGAGTGTTAGCCCCACTTCTCTAACTCTTGCAGAAAACCTACCACAGACTGTTCTGGTGTGTGACAGAAACTATTATGTTGTGTCTTTCTCTCAGTGCCTATAGCAGTGAGGTTCTCTGAGCCATCTCTTTCTTAAATTTCTTGGAGGTCCTTAACAGTAAAAGAAAAAAACAAAAAGACTTGACTACTGCTTGTAGGGTAGCTCAAGGAGAATTATCTCCCAATGTGTTTCCTTGGGTATGACTTCCAGAAAGGGTGTCCAACCTCTTGGTGCCCATTTTCAGGAGCTTATTCAGTGTGAGAAGTCATAAAGTATTCTAAATGCTGAGAAAACTGGTGATGCTACTCAGAAAGATCTAAGAATGTGGATGGCCAGTGATCTTGAAAGTAATACAACATTTACTTTGCTCCAAGTTTATATGAAGCATTTTTAAGTAACCTCAAGATAGTTTACCTTTTCCTTTTCCTGATAGAAAATGAGAAATGGAAGAAAGGCCTAGAGAGGAATTCAGGTATTGGAGCCAAAAACAAAGCCTACAAAAATCAATGCTGTATATGAATACTTAGCATACCAGTTGTGCTTGGAATTGGAAAAACTTGTGCATGAATATTTTATAGCTATGTATGTCCTCTTGTGACTTTTACTGCTCATGGTATGATACCAGACTTTTCCTTACTCAAGAATGACATTTCCCTCCATAGTGTCCATCTTTCATCATATACCAGTGACAGCACCTCTGGCATACAAGCAACATATAAGGAAACAAATGGGTTTCATCTTTTAATGGTACTATTTTACAGAGAAAGTGATGTACAAAATTTCATGTCATAAAGACTGTCCTTTGTTCTTCCCATCCACTGGTTCACTCTCCAATTGGCCACAATGGCCAGAGCTAAGCCAGTCTGAAGCCAAGAGCCAGGAGCTTCTTCTGGGTCTCCCATGAGAGTGCAGGAGCCCAAGGACTTGGGCCATCTTCCACTGCTTTCCCAAGTTCTAGCAGAGAGCTGGATCAGAGGTGGAGTGCAGCCAGGACTTGAACCGATGCCCATATGGGATGCTGGCACTGGAGGGGATGGCTTTAACCACTACGCCACAGAGTAGGCCCCACTGTAAAGATTTTTTAAAAGGAATCTTGTGGTAGAATGATTATTAAAAAGCTAATTGTGTAGCCAGTGCTGTGGCATAGTAAGCTAAGTGTCTATCTGTGGCATTTGCACCCCATATGGGCACTGGTTCATGTCCCAGCTGTTCCGCTTATGATCCAGTTCTCTGCTTTTGGAGTGGGAAAGCAGTTGAAGATGGCCCAAGTGCTCAAGACCCTGTACCCATGTGGGAAATCCAGAAGAAGCTCCTGGCTCCTGGCTCCCGGCTCCTGGCTCCTGGCTCCTGGCTCCTGGCTCCTGGCTCCTGGCTTCAGATCGGCCAGCTCTGGCTGTTACCACCATGTGGGGAGTGAACCTGTGGATGGAAGGTCTTTCTCTCTGTCTCTCCCCATCTCTGTCTGTAACTCTGCCACTCGAATAAATAGATAAAATCTATTTATAAATAGATAAAATAGATAAAAAGCTAATTGTTGAGTTATGTGATAAAGGTTGTCATCTGAAATCACTAACTACACTGAAATCAACTGTAAGAATCAAATGCATGCAGTTGGTAATAGCTTCAGGATTCAAACTAAGTCTGAACTCAGAAGTTTCTCCTGTAGCTCACTTGTTCAGCATGGTTAGAAATTCAGGAATTCCCAAAATCCATTCACTAAATTGACTCAGAATTTATTAAAGTGCTATACTAAGAACTGTCATCTTATCATGTAGGATATAAATGAGTATGAAGTTGTTGTCTTAGTCATTGCGGGTTGCTTTAACAAAATTTCAGACAAACATCTGCCTGTCACAGTTCTGGAGACTAAGGAATCTTAGATCCAGGGTATGGTAAATCTCGCTTCCTGCTTTGATGACAATCAACTTTCGTATATCCTGATGTTGCAGAAAAAGAGCAAAAAGAGCAAGCATTTTTACAGCCTATTTATAAAGCAGCATTAATCCCATTAATCAAGCTGCCACCTTGATGACAGAATTACATCCCAAAGTTTCCACCTCCAAATACTCTAAGCTTTCAACATACAAGTTTTGGAATCATAGACAGTTAATAGTATTCTGCTCTCGGCCTTCCCCCTTGCAGGCAAAGTCCAATCACACCATCTCAATAGCTGCCAATATTTTAATTAATTCCATCATCAATTCTAAAACATCCAATGTCTCATTGAAATGTCATCTAAATCAGATACAGTTGATGATCAAGATATGATTTATCCTGAGGCAAATTCTTCTCCAGCTATGAGCTTATGAAACCAAATAAGAATGTGTTTTCAAATACAATTGTGGGATAGCCATAGGATAGACATTTTCATTGCAAAAGGGACATGGTGAACAATAAGGGGTATGCATTTCAAACAAGTCACTGGAATATTCCATAAGAACTGAAAGCTTGGCTCAATGCTTTGCTTTTTGGACCTGCTAGGATGGTGATCTCACCTTTCATGCCCCCATGAACAGTGTTCACATCCAACAGCTCTAACAGGTAGAATTCCTGTGTCTACTGTTCTGCCAGCCAGGGATTAAGCCCCTACAGATTTGTACAGCTCCATTCTCAAGGCTGTGGGAAGTAAGGGACAATATGATCATAAAAATGTCACCTTACCCCACCATCACCATGAGAGATGCCATCATGGTCTCTCTCTCTCTTTCTCTCTTTCTCTAGCCATCTGCAAAATGGCTTGCAAAACTAGATAAGCAAAAGGCCTCCAAGGCTTCTGGAGAGCCCCTGGTGCTAAGTTCCCTTGGCAACCAGACTGGATAAAAGCCCAGCCCTTTATGGGGCCTGCCCACAGTGTCTTCAGAGACTGTCACCACCTCTTTACTTCAGTAAAGCAACCTGTTTCTGTTGAGGTTAGCTCTGTCTCCTATTTCTGTCTCTCCTATCTGAGGGTACAAAAAGCAAGAATCTTGAGCTATTCCCAACCTAGCAGGCAGTCTGCTCAAAGTAAGGTAATGCCCCACTCCTTTTGAAACCCAAGAGGCAGCTCTGATGTTTCAGGAGTCAAATTATCTTTAGGGCCATTCTTCCCTTATTTTAAAAATAGAAATGTTCTGTAAAATGCACTATTTGGTAAAGTTTAGCATGGCTGCAAACCGTCCTGTCTCCCTTCTCTTTAATTAAAATGAGTGGTTTCCTTGCTGGGATAGTGCATTAAGTCCATAGTTTACTTCCACACTAAATTTATTTTCAGAGTTGCTTGGCTACACATATTCTCTTCCAAGCACATTTTTCTCACTTTTTGTAACATAAATATTCTGAGAAATACCCAAATATTTAAGTTCTAATAACTTTTTGCTTAATAATTTCAACTTTGATTCATTTTTCACTTTATACTTTAAGTAGTTAGGCAGAACAAACCAGCTCTTTCCATAACTGGCCTAAAAATCTCTTCATATAAGTATTCAATTTTAACAGCTAGCAATTTGTACTCTCCACAACACTGGAAGATGAACCCAATTTGGACAAGTTCTCTGCCACATTATGAAAAGGACTACCTTTTCTTCATGTTCCTCCCTTCTGTCTTAAACCCTATTATATTAGCTTTTTACATCCCTATCTATATCAATATGCTATATATCATTATTTATGCATTCTCTTCAATTATTGAAAGCTTCTCTACAGCTCTTCTCTTTTCTTTTCAGGTCCTTATCAGAATTGCCTTTGAAATTCCCTTCATGATATTCTCAATTTCTTCTAGCACTCATTTAAAAATGTTTCCAGCTTCTCATTTGCTAGTTCTGAAGCTCCTTCTATATTTTTTTAAAAAGATCTACTTTTTGAAAGGTAGTATGACGAAGGAGGGAAAGAAGGTGGGAGAGAGGGGTAGAGGGGTAGAAGGGCAGAGTGAGAAGGAGAGGGAGAGGGAGGGAGGGGAGGAGGGAGAGAGAGAGAGAGATGAAAATGAATCTTCCATAAACAGGTTTACTACCCAAATTCCCAAAACATCCAGGGCTAGGCAGGCTGAAAGCAGGAGCCATGAACTCCATCCAGGTCTCCACGAGGGGTGACAGGAACCCGAGACTTTTGACCATAATCTTCTTCCTTCCAGACCCATTACATTGGAGCTTGATCAAAACTATATAACAGCCGGGACTCAGTCCCAAACACTCTGATGTAGATGTCCCAAGGAGCAGCTACACCTGCTACACTGTAAAACCAGCCCCTTCCTCCACTTTTAAGACATCTGTTACAGCAGTGCTCAATTTCTCAGTGTCAGTTTCTGTCCTCGGGCTGCTGTAACAGTGCACCATAGACTGGGTATCCTATATAACAATCGTCTAACTCTTCCAGTTCTGGAGACTGGAAAGTCCAAGGTCAAGGTTCTAGCAGAACTATTGTCTGATAATGGATCTCTTTTTGGTATGAAGGGCATGATTTATTGTCTATTATCAGATGGAAGAAAAAGAGATCCCGAACTCTCTAGTTTCTTCCTAACAGGGTGGTAACCCCATTCTTGAATACATCATTCATGAGACCCTCATGATTTTGTTAACCACTCAAAGCCACATCTCTAAATGCTGCCATATTAGAATTATGATTTCAACATATGAACTCTAGGTCATACTAATACTATGTTATGCTTTAACCCACAAAAAGTCTTATGACTGCAAAAGTATGGTGGGTTTTTCCTCACACCAATTTTCTTTTACCAGTTAGCATCCTACAATTCAATTCAACTCTGACAGAATCTACTTGGAGTTAGGATCAGACTCCACAAGTTAAGGGTTCAGTCACAAAATACTGCTGTCACTGCAGATGGCAATCACTATTCCTGGGACTACAATGTTTCTGGCCAACAAGATATAAATTGTAGGACCTCATGATGCCCTCTTCAAGTTCAATAATTTGTTAGAACTCAAGAAAAAACATTTCAGCTAAATTATTCAGTGTATTATGAATTATAATACAAATGAGCTAATGAACAATCAGATGAAGTACTGTGGATGAATGCTGAGCCTCTGAACCCATGAAATTGAGGTACAGCATTCCCAGTGTACCTGGATGCATTCTTTAATTTAGACTCTGCCTGAACCCTTTTATTTAGTATATTTTTAGAGGTGCCATTATGTAGGCATGTTTGAGGAAATCATAGACTGTGAATAGTTAAAACTTCAGACTTTCTACCCTCCCAGAGGTGGATATGGAGAGGAGTGGAGCTAAAACAGCTCCTACTTTCTAATCACGTAGTCGGTTTCTCTGGCAACCAGTTCCCATCCTGAAGCTACTTAGAGGCTTGCCAAGAGCATAAACTAACTATGGTTGAAAGGGGGCATATTATGAATATGAAAAAAATCCTATCATTCAGAACATTTAAGGATTTTGGAAACTCTTGTGGTAGGAATCAGTAGCAAACACCAAATGTTGCGACAATAGATGCTCCTATAACTCTTATCATTCAAGAAATTATGAGGGTTTTAAGAGCTCTGTTTTAGGGAGTAGAGATGTGTACCAAATATATATTTCTTAGTACATCAAAATATTACTAGAAGGCACAAATGTGCACTTAGTCCCTTGTAGATGCATTGTCTAGAATGATCCTGAGTACAAGAGCTTCTAACACTGTAGAGTTAGCACGATTATTTAGGTGCATCATTATTTTCATCAAATAAGTAGGTCCAAGCCCCATCCACAGTTGTTATCAAATGTTTAACCTACACTGGAAAACTTTGTGTTTTTATGTTATCAAAATGGAACATTTGAATCAATCTCTCAATCTATTCATTGATCTGTCAATCTACCCTTTTAAAAAAAAAAGATTTATTTATTTGAAAATCAGAGTTACATAGAGAGAAGGAGAGGCAGAGACAGAGAGAGAGAGAAGGAGAGGCAGAGAGAGAGAGAGAGAGAGAGAGAGATGTCTTCCACCTGCTGATTCACTCCCCAATCGGCCGCAATGGCCAGAGCTTAGCTGATCCGAAGCCAGGGGCCAGGAGTTTCTTCCAGTTCTCCCACGTGGGTACAGGGGCCCAAGAACTTGAGTCATCTTCTACTGTTTTCCCAGGCCACAGCAGAGAGCTGGATCAGAAGTGGAGCAGCTGGATCTTGAACCAGCACCCACATGGGATACCAGCACTGCAGGCAGCAGCTTTACCAGCTACGCCACAGCGCCAGGCCCCTAATCTATCCTTATTGTAAATAAAGTCTTTCCATCTTAAGAATCTTTGACCTCAACTGGCCGTAACTATGGTAGAATTCCTGCAGCACCAGTATCACACACTTCATACATGGGAGACATGCTGGAGGAAGTACTGGCTTTTCTAAATCTCTACAACTGGAGATAATGTTGAAATTTAGTCTCTGGAACTACACAGCTCATGATCTTCACACTAAGGATGCCAATGCTCAACACAATTAGCACAAAATTTACGCACTCAAGGTTTCGGTCTTTGGAAAGCCAACTGAAAGGAGAAGAATAAATGCTATTGTGTATTGGAATGTCTTATTGCATGCTTATGTAGGGATGACTTAACCTCAAAAGTAATGCAAAATGCAGCAAATATTAAATAAGAAAAATATGATGTCCTCACATTATGCTTGTGATAGAAATAAAAACAAACACAATGTCATGTCTCCACTGACTAGTTTAAATAACTCTTAAATTATTACATATATTTGAAGTCTTCTATACTTTCTTAGTTAAGTTTTCCTAAGATATTGGTCAAAGGGGAGGAAATACTCAATCTGAAATCCTTCATGGTGTAAAACAAACTGTGATTTTTTTTTTGACAGGTAAGAGTTATAGACAGTGAGAGAGAGAGAGAGAAAGGTCTTCTTTCCATTGGTTCACTCCACAAATGGCCGCAATGGCCAGCGCACTGCGCTGATCCGAAGCCAGGAGCCAGGTGCTTCTTCCTGGTCTCCTATGCGGGTGTAGGTGCCCAAGCACTTGGGCCATTCTCCACTGCCCTCCTGAGCCACAGAAGAAAGCTAGACTGGGAGAGGAGCAACTGGGACTAGAACCCGGCACCCATATGGGATGCCAGCGCCGCAGGTAGAGGATTAACCAAGTGAGCCACAGCGCCGGCCCCAAACTGTGATTTTTAAAAACAGATTCATTAATTTGAGAAAATTCTTAATCTAATATTTTGCTGTTAGTTTAAATGTAGAAATTTAAAATCTATATTGGCATTCCATTTACCTGCCAATTAATATAATAATTAACTCATTACTTTAATATTATTATAATTATCTTTATCTGTATTCTTCCAAAGTGAACATGTATGATCTTATCTATGTTCCTTGTAAGTAATTCTCTTTCAACATACTTTTTCCCATTCCTATATGTACAGCACAGATAAGCTTTTCAAAAGTTATCCCCCACATGCAAACTGTTGAAATCTTTACTTATTGTATACTAAACTGATCTTCTGTAAAAAAAAAAAAAAAAGAAGAAATTATCAATTCCCAACTTGACTCTCACTGGGATTAAACATGACAATAGGTCTGATCTGATTTCATCATCATTTAAAAAATCATCTATTATTTTTCACTTTATGTTTGTGTGGGAGCAAACTGTTGAAATCTTTACTTAATATATGCTAAACTGATCTTCTGTATATAAAGAGAATCGAAAATGAATCCTCTTGTGAATGGAAGGGGAGAGGGGGTGGGAAAGGGGAGGGATGCGGGTGGGAGAGACGATATGGGGGGCAAGCCATTGTAATCCATAAGCCGTACTTTGGAAATTTATATTCATTAAATAAAAGTTAAAAAAAATGTAAAAAATAAATAAATAAATTTTTTTAAAAGTTAAAAAAAAAAAAGTTATCCCCCACACCCTATCTAGGATAGTCAGTTTCCCAGAGCTAGGATACCTCTAATAAGAAAGGACAAAATAATGTGAAGCAAGCAGCCTCAAAGAGGATTTCCATATAATTATATCTCTTTTCTGACCTGAGATGGAATACCACACATTTTGTGGGAGGTTACAGCTTCCCAGATAATACTGTCATGCTTCATAATCAGCAGTGCCACAAAGAAACTATGATGGGTTAACAGCTCAGCTTCCTGGATCCAACTATCACCCGCTTTCCTGACATCCTAAGCCTACTGATTTAACTGGCTTTGTATTCCACAACTGATTTTTGGACAGGGAGGAAGAAAACATAATGCTCAAGTGTGGTTCAACACAAAGCACTATAATAGAAGCTTCACATAGGTATTTAGGGATAAAGCAAAATGGTCAGCAAAGGGTCAATGCTGTTGTCCTTCAAGAAACAGAGAAGACAGTCCTAACAACTATTTATTGACCAAGTTTAAAGGCTTAGTGTTAAGTGATCTATTTTTTAATGCTTGTTGGTTTATTATTTTCATGTATTGGAAATAATGCCCACAACATCCGGGGCTGAGGCCAGGCCAAAGCCAGGGGCCTGAAGCTCCATCCTGATCTCCCAGGTGGGTGGAGGAGCTCAAGCCCTTGAGCCACCCCCTGCTTCTCCCACGGCACACGTGAGCAGGACGCCCACCTTGGCTCTCTGCAGAATGAGGGGTCCCAGGCTTGCCCCAGCCTCACACTCCTAACCCACGCCCACCCCTGCTGTAGGGCGACCATGGCCCAGTTGAGTGGTGGAAATGGAAGCAGCAGAGTAAGTTAGGGCTGGGGTGGGGACAGAGCTTTCTCGCCTTTCCCCAGACCTCTCCAGCAGTGCCCAGCCGGCCCCTGGGGAAAGAAGCAGCCCTGTCCCCACTGGGTCCCACCAGACCCCAGCCAGGGAGGCTCTGGCTGCTCAACCAAGGGCACCCCAGAGCCCAGGCCGACCCACGGGGCCTCCTCCCTCCCCCGAATCAAGATGTCCTCTCATCCAGAGAAAGAGGAGAAAAAGAAGTGGAAAGATCTGAAGACGATGAAGAAGCTGGAGCAGCAGTGCCCAGGAGGCGGCGGCCCAGTGGCAGGAGGAGGAAGCAGCCACGCAGGCAGAGGACTGGGATGAGCTGGCGGATGCACACTGTGCACATGCAGGACCTGACCCAGTCACTGCTACATAA